>NC_068318.1:27039453-27639453 GCF_025860055.1 Xyrauchen texanus
TACCATAATGAATCCAGATGTTTTACTTTTGTGTTTTTTTTGTAATTCTTCTCAATGATAATTCTCATTGGATAATAAATATGTTTTTACTGTATTACAGTAAAATATTAATATTACTTAAACAATTATAGTTTTTATGTAAACCAGCGAAAACTAAAGCAGTACAGCAAATACTACCATGATGTATAAATGTGTTACACTGTAAAGCTGAAATGTGCAATTTCTGCACCACCAAACAGAATTACAAAAAGAAACTTTGTTTTTAAACAGCCTTCCGAAAACACCACCTGCCTGTTGTTGATGGAATAAAAAGAGAGTCTCGCCCCCAACCAGGGCTGGACTGGGAAGAGAAATCGGTCAGCCCCTGATCAGCCCCAAAGTGCATCGGCCCACCGGGAAAATGCCCGGTATGCCAGATTACCAGTCCAGCCCTGCCCCCAACTCACGCCAATGGTGGAGTCAGTGTTGTTGTGTCATGCCGGACGGGTCCCTCGAAACAAACAGATACAGTTTTAAAATACAAATCTTAATTATCATAAAATAGTAATAAAATTAAATCTATCTATCTGATTTTGATTATATTTGTTCTACTGCACAGAAGACTGTAAGGTTACATCTGTTTTGCTCAGTTGTAAAATGTCAGCTGTAAATAGACGTTTATTCCAATAGGACATCAGTGAAGAAAATACACTTCCTCCTCATGACTGTAAATAATCACATCCCATGTGTGGTCGCAGAAAAACTCCACGGACTACTCTTTAGCCTTTGTCATGAAGTTCAGATTTTGACAAAACATGGTGGCTGCCACATCCTTGTTCAACAACTCAACAACATGTCTGCTTCAGCAGTGGCCTCAGGTGTTTTTACTTAAGAGGCATTTGGAGGAGAGATCAGAGAGAGAGATGATTCACCCGTTTGGCATCCCCTCCTCATCCCCCTTTCCTCCAGTTCAGGAAGTTACCAGAGTTCATTCACCCTGTGAGAGTGAGTGAATGAGGGAGTGAAGGAAGACTGAGGCGTTGTCCTTGGCCCTGCCTCAACACCAACACTATAAAATGACTCTTGTGCACAATTGGGCCTCTGTATTTCCCTCTCAAACTCTCTCTGTCCTTTCTCCCTCTTTACATCCCCTGATTTTATCACTTTTTTTTGCACTTAAATGGAAGCAAAAACCTCTACTGCTCTTGCTACTATTTTCGGTTTTGCATCAGATCCCAGACAGCGTCTGCAGCTGGAAATTCTGAATTCAGGATGTGAGCACGTTATATGGACAGTACATAGGTAAACGTGTAACAGTTGCCATCACTGGAGAATTAAAGGGATAGTTCACCCAAAAATGAAAATTCTGTCTTCATTTACTCACCCTCATCCAAACCTGTATGACTTTCAATCATTCGTAGAAAACACAAAACGTGGTGTTAGGCAGTATGTTGCCTCAGTCACCATTCACTTTCATTGTATGGAAAAAAGATGCAATGAATGTGAATGGTGACTGAGGTTAACATAGTACATAAGTGCATCTCCTTTTGTGTTTCATGAAAGAATAAAAAGAGTACAGGTTTGGAAAAACAGGAGGGTGAGTAAATGTTGAAGAATTTTCATTTTTGGGTGAACTAGCCTGTTTTTCTGGAGAGACAAATTCTGAGAGGCTGATTTAGAGGGGGAGTGTTGTTATGACAGAAAGAGCTGAAAGACTGAAGACATAAATCTCACGATCGTGAGTGAGAAAATTGTACTGCCTGAAATGAAAATCCCACTACATCTGACACTGCTCCACCCTCTCCTCTCCTGTTTATTCTATTGGCTTGCTGGCTTCTATAGCCCCTCCCATTCTCTCTTTCTTACAAACAAACATTTTCTCAAGCCCCTCCCACTCCCTCCCTCTCTGTTTCTGCAGAAATGTTTTGTAGAAAGTCTCAGCGAGAACTCTGCCTTGCTGGAGTAAAGGGCTGTTTCAGCTCAGGATGGTCTGGTAAAATTAGACTTGTAACGTATTTTGCATCCTTTTGGGAGATCTTTACTTAAAAACAACATACAGCAGACGAAGTAATTTTGTGGCACATCAGAGAATTTTGAAAGATGGGAAACATGCATTTTTAGGACAACTTTTCCAGGTTTTCACCCAGTAGTTCTTTTGGGGTTCCTCAAACAGTCAACGTTTTTTTTGGATTTGTGTCTAGAGATGTCTGCATCTGAATATTTCTGTGATAACAGAACTGCTTTTTTTTTTGTCAAAAACACCTAGGAAGACTGTGAAGGTTTCCTTCAGATAACTGCATCAGCAAACGTCATGAGAAGTTTGGATCTGAAATATTCCACAAAAGCAATTGGTTCTGGAACCTTAAAAATGGAAGATAACAGCTACTGTATAAAGGACCGTTTCCACTTTTAGAACGTCGAAGCTCCAAAGAATTTCTGATTTGCCACTTCTGTTAACCACAGGACAAACATGTTTTGTCACAATCTTTCAAAGTTGACCAGCGTCTGTCCTAAGTCACAATAAATGCTTGACTCATATTTTGAGGAAAATGCTATTCAGTTTCTCCATGATAACGGACAACCTCCGTCTTTTATATGTGTGAGGATTTTGAGTACTTTAGCTGTTCTTGGAGGATTGTCTTTGGTGTTGTTTATAAGCCAGGACGAAGATCTCATAAGCTGAACCCCTTAAGTGAAAAACAGGTAATGCCAATCGACGCCTCCACAAGGGGTGCAGAGGTTACTTCAGGTCACTTCAGATTTTGGGCTGTTCTGAAGCTGGACTGAAGCGTAACACATGTTGTGAGGAATTCAACAATCATCAGGAACTGAGATCATTGGAACTGAGGCATTGGAGCATCTCCAGTGAGCAATGAAAGTCCTCAGTTTTGAGATGGATTCTGATTGGCTCTCTGACCGGGAGGCGGTCCAACAGCCTGAAGCATCCCAGTACCACTGGACTGACTGGGATTGGGATTCTGAGAGCATTCCTGCTGTAAGCAACCAATCAGAGAGTAGAGGAGGAGGAGGGAGCTGTCCATTATAGCACAGCATTTTGCTTTGGTTTGCCTTAATTATGATAGACCTTCAGGATCATTCAGTGATGGTTTTCTGGGGGTCTGGAGACCACCTGTGCATGTTAGACGCTTTGGGGTGAATCTCACGAAAACTGTCATGAAAAAGTCCTGGTCACATTTTTTTTTTTTAATCCCAACCCCAAAAAATATGAAAATATATTTTGCAAAAACAAAATGAAGCCTACATTTAGGACCATGAAGAATGTTTTGCATTTTGACAAGCTACATTTTCCTCAAAAATTCTCATTTGCATAATGCATCTGGACATTTTACATATTGTTTTCAATTATGATTCTCATTACCGTAACACAGTCTTTTTCTTTTACCGTATTACTGTAAATTTTATTACAATTATTTTTTTTATTAAAATCTGGGAAAATGAAAGACAGTGCCAAGTACTACTATAATGTATAAATACTATACAATTTAAATAATAGATCATTATTTTTGCCACATTGCGGTAATGTGAATATCATAATGACCATCTTATTTTGCATTGCGATAATCAGATTTGCTGTCTAAAATGTGTGAGACTTTCATTAAAACCATGCCAATGTAAAAAATTATTAATGGCCCTAAAATAGGCTTTATGCAAAATTACTGCAAAATTTACAGTAATTCATTATTGTTTCTTTTGAGTTTGGAGTAAATAGGACCACAAACATTTTTCATGTGAATCAACCTTTGAGAAAGTCTGACAGGTGGTTTTATTGAAAACACACAGTCATGTACACAGTCCTCTCGCCTTGTGGTAGAATTTGGACAACCTCCATGTGTTTGTGGCTCAAAAAAAAAAAACATAAACCCCATTTTTAACTTTTACTAGGTTGTGTGTCACAGAGCAGATCAAAGAAGACATCACCTGCCAAAGCATTTCTTTTGGTCTATTATATTTACTCTGAAAACATTTTCTTCCAAGTACAAAGAGGAATGCAAAAATTGTTTTACAAATAGTTTGTCTCCAATAAACAAGATTTGGTCTATCAAAGCTTCGTAAACCTCTGATCTGATGCATGCTGAATGTTTTATGTCTCTGTTTGAACTGTTTATGTCTATGTTTGGGTTTGTGTGTGTCTGTATAACAAATCTCATTCTCTCCTCTTGTATTTTAGGTTTTGAGCCCCACATACAAGCAGCGAAATGAAGACTTCAGGAAGCTCTTTAAGCAGCTGCCTGATACGGAGCGTCTCATCGTGGGTGAGTGAGTGAGCAAGAATCTTAAAGGGATAGTTCACCCAAAAATTAAAATTCTCTCATCACCAGATGTATATGACTTTCTTTCTTCTGCAATCACAAATTAAGCTTTTTCAAATAATGTCTCAGATCTGTTGGTCCTCACAGTGCAAGTAAATTGTCACCAGAACTCAGAAGGCCCAAAAAGGACATAAAGGCAGCATAAAAGTATTCCATATGACTCCAGTGGATAAATCTATATCTAAAAACAGAAAAACAGATAATATTTTAGTCCTTTTTTACTATCAATCTCCACCTTTGACCGCCCCCTGACCAGTAGGTGGCTGAATGTGAAAGTGAAAGTGTAGATTTTCAGTAAAACATTTGTTTTTTAATATTCAACTCTTTCTCACCTACACCTAACACATCACTTTGGAAGATATGGATTTAACCACTGGATTCTTATGAATTAATTTTATACTGCCTTTATGTCCTTCTTGGATCTTCAAAAAGGATCTTCTGGTCACTTGCATTGTGAAGACCAACAGAGCTGAGATATTCTTTTAAAAATCTTAATTTGTGTTTTGCAGAAGAAATAAAGTCATACACATCTGGGATGGCATGAGGGTGTGTAATTGATGAGAACATTTTCATTTTTGGCTGAACTATCCCTTTAATGATGGAGTCAGTTGAAGGGATAGTTCCCCCAAAGGTCTATTCTTTTTACTTGAAACACATACAGTACATGTTTATTCCAAGGAACACAAAATTGGAATTTGGAATATAACACACAAGTCATGTAGACTGCATTAATGGTCCTCTTTTGGTGCTTGACAGCCCAAGTCAGCTTCTGTCTTTGACCTTTGACCTCTTACCTCATTCCAACAGACTACTCCTGTGCCCTTCAGAGAGATATTCTCCTGCAGGGTCGCCTCTACCTCTCAGAAAACTGGATCTGTTTCTATAGCAATATCTTCCGCTGGGAAACCCTGGTGAGTTGAAGCATTACACTCATCTCCAATACAGAGGGCATCAGTCTCACATGCCACATGCTCTCACATTACACAGCTGGATCAGTAAAGATATGTGTGGAGAAACAGCTGATTCTGCTTAAAAATAAAATTTCTACCCCTCATTTAAAGTTTATGTACTTTGTTCCTGTAATTTTAACTCTAGAAATTGATACACATTTAATATACCGTGTTTCAGCATGGTGATATTCAGCACTGTCTGCTGCTGGTTTGTTCAGGTTGAGTTTGTGTTGAGGTCTTTATCTGCATTTCTGCAAATAGCTGACTGTGAGGTTGAAAGACGTCTGCTCCATGACAAAAGAGAAGACGGCCAGACTCATCCCCAATGCCATTCAGCTGTGCACAGACAATGAGAAGGTAAGAACTGTACAGGCCCAGTATTTTCACCAGTGTAATGAACTCTACTGTACACACTCTAATATTTAATGTATTCTCTTCCAGCACTTTTTTACCTCATTTGGTGCAAGAGATCGAACGTACATGATGATGTTCAGACTCTGGCAAAATGCTCTCCTGGACAAGGTTGGACAAAACATTTTCATTATTTCCAAATGCATAATGAAATGTCTGGTAGCCATGTTAGCTCACTCTCTTTCTCTCTTTATCTGTCATTGTTATCTAGCCATTATGTCCCAAAGAGCTGTGGCATTTTGTCCATCAGTGTTATGGGAATGAGCTGGGTCTGACCAGTGATGATGAAGATTATGTTCCTCCTGATGATGACTTCAACACCATGGGGTAAGTCTTGGCCTGTCTCATATGTTGCATCATCTAATTGATTCATTATTTAAAAATGACAGCTAATCAGAAACATACTGGACAACATCTGATACATACAATCAAATTCACACTCTCAGTTAAAGCTAATCAAAAACGCTCAATTAGGTACAGTATGTATACAACTAGTCCAATACAACCAGTCAGACACAGCCAATTAAATACAACTAATCAAATACACCCAATCAGATACATGTGCAACCTGTCAAACACAGCCATTCAAATACACTCATTTATATGCATATACAGTACATCTAGTGCAGGGGCGGCAACCTATTGCACACGTGCCAGCTTTGGCACGCAGAGGGGTAATCACTGGCACACCAGCAACAGCGTGAGAAGAGTAGACTGTAGACGAATACCAAACAGCGTTTTTGTGCCCTTGAAGGGCACTGCGGGAACGGGGCACCACACGAAGGGTTGTTGCAAATGAAAGTGGACAACTCAAGCCCTCCACGGAGGGCCCTTCCACAAGGCCATTAGCGAAGGGTACATGCAATGGTCGCTTTGAGGAAGTAATTTTATCATTAATGTTCACGTCACCTTGGGTGGCGTTTCCTTGGGATATATTTTTAAAGCAACTGGAATTCGCCCTATTTCATTTATATAAATTCTGCACCTACATTCCAATCTACATCTTGATGTAATCCTTCCTCATGATCACGGTGTGTGTTTTCATGAGCTGAATTTAAGGCAAAACAAAAATGTAAAATGTGACAAGACTGTAGTATACCCAACAGATTTGTGTAGTGCGCCGGCGGCGCTTCACTTTCTGTTAATTGTGCGAGTAAATGCGCCCGCTTTGCTTCAGTCAGGCTGCGTGGGTGACAGCCTACATTCCGTGTTTCATTTGTTTCTTTTTGCTTTCAGAACAACATGTGATGTAATAAGGAAAACACCACTATTAATCCTTGAGGTTTCCAACCCAGCATACAGGTACACCCTCCTTAAACCATGGTCACACTTAAAATTACATTAAACGATAAAAAGAGAAAACATAAACCCACATCGTGTGGTTCAAAAATCTTTTCAAGTCTATTAAAAATATAAATAAAAACTGAAATAAAGTTTTAGGATTTAGCAGGTGCGATTCACCGAAAAGGGCTAAATCGCTAATCGACTTGGGATGCGCGAATGGCTTGCACGTGCAGTGCGAGCCTCATCACTCTTTAATAGTGTTCAGCTCGTGAAAACACACTGCGTGATCATGAGGAAGGATTACATCAAGATGTAGAATGGAATGCACTTGTGAAACGTCATATAAATAAAATAGCTTGCTCCTCTCTGGCTGTTGCTTGCGTGCTAGTGATTACATGATTACAATGACATATTTAATATTCCACACAATTTTGGGTCAGTAATCAAATATGCAAATTTTTGACATTAAAGGGTTAGTTCACCCAAAAATTTAAATTGTCCCATAATTTACTCACCCTTAAGCCATCCTAGGTGTATATGACTTTCTTCTTTCAGCCAAACACAATCTGAGTTACACTAAAAAACATCCTGGCTCTTCCAAGCTTTACAATGGGAGTTAATGGTACCTTAGATTTTGAAGCCCAAAAAACAACATCCATCCATCCATCCATCAATCCATCCATCCATCCATCCATCCATCCATCCAAAAAATAACCCATACGGCTCCAGGGGGGTTAATAAATGCCTTCTGAAGCAAAGTGATGCGTTTTTGTTAGAATAATATTAATATTTATACATTTATAAACTATACAGACAATCAAATACACCAATCAGATACATGTGCAAGCAGTCATACACCCAATCAAAAACTCCCAATTAGATACATGTACAACCTGTCAAACACCAAATCAGGCACAGCCAATCAAATACAGCCAATCAGATACAGCCAATTAAATATAACCAATCACATACAAGTACAACCAGTCAAATACAGCCAGTCAGATACAGCCAATTAAATGCAACCAATCAGATACAGGCAGTCAAAAGTACCCAGTCAGATACAGCAAACTGAACACACTAAATCAGATACAGACAATTAAATACAACCAATCAGGTACAGACATTAAAAAATACCAAATTAGATAGAGCAAATCAAACACACTCAGTCAAAAAAAGCCAATCATAAACAACTAGTCAGATACAGCCAATCAAAAACACCCAGTCAGAGACAGCCAGTCAGATAAAGCCAGTTAAATACAACCAGTCAGATACAGGCAGTCAACAATACCCAATCAGACACAGCAAATCAAACACACCCAATCAGATACAACCAATCAAAAAACAACCAGTAAGATACAGCCAATTCAAAACTCTTAATCAGATGTAGCTAGTCAAAAACACCTGGTCTGATACAGCCAATCCAATGCACCAATCACATATACTGTAGCTAATCAAAAAGACCCAGTTAGACAGAAATACCCAACCAATCAGATACATCTAGGTAAACCCAGTACACCCAATATCCATTTGACACTTCAGAACTCATCATTCATTGCTGCACACATCTCCATCTCTTCATTTCCTTCATCCCCTTTTCTCCCACTGTCATTCACATCATTATCTGTGGGAGCTGGTCTGTTCTGCTGCCCGAGCTGGTAATCTTGACCTGCAGCTGTTGCCTCTCTCCCTGGTGCAGGTACTGTGAAGAGATTCCTGTTGAAGACAATGAGGCTAATGACAACTGCCCCAAAACCCCAGAGGCCAAAATAGACATCAGCCCCCAGCTACACAGGAAAGCGTTCCCCAATAGCGGTCTCAATTCCACAGATAGCACAGATGCACCGGTCAATGTAAGCACCAGGTTCCTTCCCAAAACACATCACAGCATTAGTGTGGATATAAAAATTGTCCACCAGATGCTCCCATCTTGTATGAACTATTCACATCTTTGTAGAACACATAATTACAAGTTGGAAGGTCTGAATTTAGAGAAAGGTTCTAGAGAAACTTCTTAACACTTATATATATGATATTATATATAATTAATATGGCTTACCGTTACCATAGCTTGCACAAAAGAGTCGGCTAGCCAACCACTTGATGATAGTTAGCAAAATGTTGGCTAATCAAAGAGTGTTGCCATAGAAAGGACGTGAACTGCACCAAATCTTGGCATTGCTGTAATGTGACGTGAACATAGCATTACTCTAATTAACAGCATAACCTCAGTACTAAAGTTTTAAATACGAGTTTAAAACTTCAGTACTGAGGTTATGCTGTATTTTGACCATTTGAAATATGTTTTCTCGTAAACCAGTCATACATATGTGCTGTATCAAATTCTGATCAGTTCACAGAAATGATTTATTATTGTTATGTGTCTGTGTAGTTTGACATGCCCCCAGTGGAAGACTTTACAGGCTGTGTTCCAGAAGATCTCCTGCCTCTGCCTTTACCTGACAACATGCTGTCTGATACCAGTGGCTCTGTCCCTGTTCACACCCCCTCCCCCTCCCTTGATTTTAACGACAATGAGGACTTGCCCACCGAACTCAGCGACTCCTCAGAAACACACGACGAAGGTGTGTTAACACTACCAAAAACAAAAGACTGAGTAGCAAAAACACTTTTCAGTTATTTTGAGACACTATAAATAATGATTTCCTTGCAACTTGATGAGCAAATTAATATTTTGAGTTTAAAAATTATTTAGAATGTCAGTCCGTCCATCGGATTTACTTACGGTGTCTTTGGGGACACTGTCCCAACAACTGGGGCCTCTTCCTGTTTAAAACTTAACACAGATCTCATCTGTGTGTTTGTGTGTTCTCAGCTGGGGAAATACAGGCCTTCCAGGAGGATTTGAATGGGAAGCTTTACATTAATGAGGTGTATAAGTTCAGTGTGGATAAACTCTATGACATCCTCTTCACTGAATCCCAGTTCATGAGGGACTTTCTGGAACAGAGACGCTTCTCGGGTGAGCACCTGAAACCAGGCTCGTGCCAGTATCTGCAATGTAGCATGGTAGCAAATGGTTGATATCATATAGATATAATACAATTTATTGACAGTTTTGAAACTGATGCAAAGGAAACTACCTCTTAAATCACCAACTGGGCACAGATATAGGCTGATCATCTCAAAATGGACTAATCACTCTCAGTGATATTTTGGTCTATCACTTGCTTGTAGTGATCCCACAAGAGAATGCAGGTTTTACTGATATTTCTTATTTTTACTGATTTACCACTACCACCGTCTCTCTCTCTCTCTCTCTCTCTCTCTCTCTCTCTCTCTCTCTCTCTCTCGTAGATGTGGTTTATCACCCCTGGAGGAAGGAGGAAACGGGTAATCAGACTAGAGAGATCATGTACACCATCTCCCTCTCCAACCCGCTTGCCCCAAAGACAGCCACAGTCACAGAGACACAGGTGAGCTTACCCCAGTCCCCCAGAACAGATTAACAAGACAGAGCCTAAACGGTGAAGTTCACATTTGCCCTCTTTGCGGCATGACGTACAAAATTGTTATTACATTTTTGACAAAAATACGCACAAAAATCGAGCAACGGACTTGTCTGTGATTGATTAATGCTCCATTACTGCAAAGAACACATTGTAAATTGTGCAAAAGAAATAGACCACAATGTATGCTGTAAATGACACTTTTAACTATTGAAATCTCGTAATCTCGATTATTTATTTGACGAATTGCTCAGCCCTATTTATACTGTATGTGGGACATGTTTAGTGTAGTTTCTGTCGTTATGATGCTATAAAAAGCTGTAGTTTCTTTGTTTTTTCCTTCTAGACGTTACATAAGGCCAGTCAGGTGAGCGAGTGTTACATCATCGATGCTGAAGTCATCGCTCATGATGTCCCGTATCACGATTACTTTTACACGCTCAACCGTTACATGCTCACTAGAGTAGCCAAGAACAAGTGCCGCCTCAGGTAAACTCCACACAATAATATTATAATCCAATTATAATTTCATTTGAATGTTGTCAATAATGTGCCCTGTGTGCTATACAAAGTTAAATTCAAACATTACAGTATATATATAATGTAAAAGTTAGAAAGCACTCTTGTGTTAATTAACTTGGAAGGATATCGGCTGAACTGCGCTACAGGAAGCAGCCATGGGGATTGGTCAAGGGCTTTATAGAGAGAAACTTCTGGAGTGGCCTAGATGAATATTTCAGGTATTTAGGTGAGTTCTGACATGGCAGGGATAACACAATAAAAACACTGCAGATTAAAGTTTTCAATTGAAATTCAATAATTAAAAAAAATATATTATTTTGCATTGCCAAGTGTTTGAACCTTACAGTGTACTATGAAAATAGTGCAGAAATACATAATATAAAATAACAATAGCACAAATGGAGTAAACAAGTAATAACACATCATTTAAATTATGATAAATTAAGCCATAAATTATAACGGAATAAACAAAGTGACACAATGATTAAATAATAATAGATATGATTTATTAAGAAGGAAGTGAAGATGAAATATAAAACTAAATATGCTAGTAATTGTCTAAAAACTAAGTGTGCAAACAATCTTTTTTTTTTTCTGTGTATGTGTGTGTGTGTAGAGTTGGAGTTAAGTAAGGTACAGCTGCTGCTTTCTGAACCTCACAAACAGTCTCCCAACTCCAAAGCATTACGCACAGCTACAATGAGGCGTCGGAAACGCCCCCTGACGCACATGAGACAGCAGAACCTGGATGAGGCGCTCAGTCCCGTCACCACACCTGAAGACGAGGAGAGTGTCGTCCACCGCATCAAACACGTGGCAGGTGAGACATCAACCAGACTTCTTCCTGAAAGACTCAGATCCACTAAGGATTATGTGCTTGTCCTGTCTTAAATGAGCCTTGCTTTACACATTTTACCCATTTGTACTTTATAAAGAAAAAAATAACAATTCTATGTATGTTTTTTTATCCATCCCAATGAGATACTGTACTTCATATAGTGTATGTTTCTGAGCACAGCAATATTTTGTTTAATGTGTTCTCTATTCCTTCATTAAGCATTCTATACAATGTCACCCACTCCACAGGATCCACGCAGACCAGACACATCCCGGAACACAGATCTGAGGGCCTGGCTCTCTACAGTTTTTCCAAACTCCTGCTCATCATCAGTTCTGTGTGAGTATTTTCAATGAGAGACCAGAATCAGACCAACAAATCACACCTAGGAATTAATGAACAAACTCACATGCGGCTCATTTGAAGCAGCCACATCATGGAATACAGATTTTGTCCTTTTTAAAAGTTAAAACGTAAATAAAAATTTTTATATTTGTGATGTCACAGTCGTGTATATATTAGTATAAATAGTGCACATGATGGCCAGCTTTGATGAATAATAGCATGACCTATATTAGGCAATCAAAAGGTCATTTATACAGTATATAAGAATGTACCGATGTATCTATCGGCCAATTATTGACCAATTTAAACCAAATTTTTTCTTTCTTGTTCTCACATTAATGAGCACAAACTTGCATTACAGACGTGACAGTTGTTAAAGTAGCACTTACCTATACATGATGAGGGAAACCATCCGAAACGCTTTGACTCACTTTGACTTCTGAGACATGTGTATGGTATCCATTGAGTCTGCACGATTGATTGAGATAAGATTAAAATCACAATATGGTCTTGCACGATTTCTAAAACTTTAAAGGCTGTGTTTTAAAATGGAGTATGCATTTCAGTGCTTCAGTCAGCGCTTCAGTCAGTACTGTGTGAGCAAGCAGCTCCCTCTACCGGTCTGGACGGCAATATCCATTATCCATTACACCACGATAGAATTTAAAAGGGTGTTTTGCAACCAAATAATACGTTTAGAATCTGACTAATAGCTCAATCAGCCTTCGTGTAAACACCAAAAATTATCCGATTGAGCTGGATCCGAAATAAATTTCCATCCGATTGAAAGGGGTGGTGTAGACCTAAAATAATCAGATTAAAATAAAATATTAGCCATGTAAACGTTTGAATCCGACTACTTTCCCAATCGTATTCTAAAATAACTTGCGCTCATGTGCAGAGATGTGGTGCGCAAGTATGTTTATACACGATACTCTTCACTGGAACCTAACTTATACAAAGCAATGACAAAACGCGAGCTCACACTGAATATTCTGTAGGGCACATATTTTCTTTCATGGCATCACTTAAAGCAAAAAAGAACATTGTGTCATTCTCAATAGGGACTTTAAGCAGCAGGTGCGTTTACGACATTCTGTCTTCCATTGCGTGTACGCAACTTCACTCACTTGCTGACGTCGAAACCATCATTTCCAAAGCATTTCTTCTTTGCCATAGTGACAGATTAGGAAAGTAAATGTTAGAATATGATTTACAAGAGATGATGCAAAGTGAACACAGTAAATAACCTAAACGTCCTCCTCAAAACACATGTTAAATTACACACCGTTATAGGCTTTGAATAAAAAAACAAAAAAATATTGGTAGCATCCATCCATCCATCCATCCATCCATCTTCAACCACTTAACCGATGTCGGGTCACAGGAGCAGCTCCAGCAGGCGGCCCCAAACTTCCCTATCCCAAGCCACATTAACCAGCTGTGACTGGGGACCCTGAGGCGTTCCCAGACCAGTGTGGAGATGTAATCTCTCCACCTAGTCCTGGATCTTCCCCGAGGCCACCTCCCAGCTGGACGTGCCTGAAATACCTCCCTAGGGAGGTGCCCAGGGGGCATCCTTACCAGATGCCCAAACCACCTCAACTGGCTCCTTTCGACGCAAAGGAGCAGCGGCTCTACTCCGAGCTCCTCGCGGATGACTGAGCTCACCTTATCTCTAAGGGAGAAGCCCGCCACCCTTCTGAGGAAGCCCATTTGGCCACTTGCACTCGCAACCTAGTTCTTTCAGTCATGACCCAACCTTCATGAGCATAGGTGAGGGTAGGAACGAAAATTGACCGGTAGATCGAGAGCTTTGCCTTCCGGCTCAGCGCTCTTTTTGTGACAACAGTGCGATAGAGCGAGTGCAATACCGCCCTCGCTGCACCGATTCTCCGGCCATCCTCCCGCTCCATTGTCCCCTCACTCGTGAACAAGGCCCCGAGGTACTTGAACTCCTTCACTTGGGGCAATACCTCCTTCCCTACCCGGAGTACGGTTGGTAGCATATTAATAATAATATCTAGGTTTTAGACATAGGCTATTTATTTCCCAGAAGAGTAAAACTCTTCCTCTGACAGTTATTAAACACTCAAGCATCACTTCTCTTGCTGTTTTAAATAGCCTACCTTTTTTTGTCTTGAATGATAAAATGCTACATTCCATCGTCATTATTGCTTAGTGATTTTTGCCTCTGTTAAAGTCCCTATTATTTACTTTCCACCCACTGTTTTTACTTCGTACTTGCATCCAGAGATGCCTGCGATTAAATTAGAGGAGCAATGGGCATGAGCCAAATACATAAATTCAGACAAGATATTAGACGCTGCTTCTAATTCTTTGTTTGCTGAATAGAGTGAGTAACATAAGAAGAAAGCTTTTCTGGCATTTTTTTTTTTAGATATCTCAACAAAGCAAAAATATCAATTACGGACTTTGGTGCCATTCTCACTTTCTCAGCCTTTCTCCGCTTCTTCTGAATATTTGTATCAGATTGCAAAGTTTAGGGGACATATAAACAGTATATTCGGAATCTGCAATTGGATTTAATTTATTCGGATTGATGACAATTAGTGCATGTAAACATCAGAATCATTACTGTCTGTGTTGTTCTTTGGCTTCATGTCTTTTCTCTCTCCTATTTGCATTGCATCCTGCAGGATTTGTGTAAGGTATTCATTGTTTTCATCTGTATGATTGTAGGATTTAGTCAAAGCATATTCAACTCTGAGGAAGAAATTTGATCTATGTGATACACTGTTATAGAGTGAGCTAGATAATTGATTTGTGTTTGTCTTCTGTTGTTTTTCAGTCTGGTGCTGCTGGTATTTTTGAATATGATGCTGTTTTATAAGCTCTGGATGCTGGAATACACGGCCCAGAGTTTGACCTCCTGGCATGGCCTCAGGTCTCGTGAAAGGTAACTACACGCATTTACTATATTTATGTGTTTGTTTTTTTAGATGAATGAGGTTCTTTGTTCATTTGTCACTATGAGTCATACTTTGGTTAGAGATCTGAACAAACACTTAAAAAATGAAAAATTTGTCATCATTTACTCACCCTCATGTTGTTTCAAACCTCTATGACATTTTATTTCTCCCCATTGAGCACCAAAGGCGATATTAGGGTGAATTTTAGGGTCTGATAGCCTCAGTCACCATTAACTGTGATTGCGGCTTTTTTTTCCCATACAATGAATGTGAATTGTGACTAAGAATGTATATTTATCTAACATCTCCTTAAATAATAATGATAAAAAAAGTAATATGGGCTTGGAATAACATTAGTACTGCTGCAGAGTGTGACCAAAAATAATTGTGACAATAAGTTAAAATCGAATTGCCATTGGCAACAGTCGGGAACACTTTGTTTGCGTTTTAAGATATACCGTATTAGGTTTAGTCAGATGTCATCTTGTGAGTTACTGAATTACATTTTTAGAGTGCGCTCCATTGTCTCTTGCCTCTATTTAGCCTTTGAGATGAGCTCGCTGTACACGACAAACACATCGCGATCCAAGATGTCCGATTTGTGTGAAGATAAATATTCAGAAATTAGTTTTCTTGAAGATTCCAGTATATTACAAAAACATTACTGATTATTGTAGAGCATAATGAATATTACATATTGTTATTGTTAGCCTGTTATATGTTAATGTTCACTATGTGGTGATAGCAGTAGTATCCAGTGTTTGGGCTAGTTTATAATGAAAAGTTCCACATTATGCACCAAATGATTTAATTTTTTGGTATTTTTTTCTAGCTATTATTGGTATTTTGTTTGCACAATAAACTGCACCTGGGATTTCATTTCCGGTTAATTGGTTATCAGCTTTCTCTCTTCAGCTTTCTAACTTGCTTCTTCTTAATAACCTAATATAAATGGGGGCCTGGGTAGCTCAGTGAGTATTGATGCTGACTACCACCCCTGGAGTCATGAGTTCGAATCCAGGGCGTACTGACTGAATCCAGCCAGGTCTCCTAAGCAACCAAATTGGCCCGGTTGCTAGGGAGGGTAGAGTCACATGGGGTAACCTCCTCTAGGTCGAAATTAGGGGTTCTCGCTCTCAATGGGGCACGTGGTAAGTTATGAGAATAGCATGAGCTATTCATGTTAGACATGTTGTGAGTCTCCGCGGTGTCATGCACAGCGAGCCACGTGATACGACGCTGAGGCAATTGAGACTTGTCCTCCAACGAATGAACCATGCCACCACGAGGACCTACTAAGTAGTGGCATTCCAAACTAGGAGAAAAGGGATAAAATTAAAAATAATAAATAAATATCCTAATATAAATGTTAAATTTTAGGGGCCAATCACTCCATAATTTAGTCTGCAGCCTTGATGAGGGTGAGTAAAATAAGAGAGTAAAAATAATGTTTGGGTGAACTATTAATTGACACATCATTTTTCCTTGGCGGACAATAAATGGGTAAATAAATAAAATTGACTTAAATTGTAAAGTATATTAAGCTATTTTGTGGGACCAGAAAATAATAGGAACTTGGGATGGGCTCTTTAAACTTGGGCCTGTAAGTAACCTCTTAGTAATTCCCTAGAAACCCATAGCAACACCCTGCCAACCAGTCACAACCCCCTAGCATCTTGGTAAAGAGTTTTGCATGGGCAAGCACAACTCATTGTTTCTCTTAAAAGAATATTAAATTAAAAAAATCTAGTTCTCTTTACAGTTTGGTGTTATGAATGTTTTTCATTCTCTGTGTGTGTTTGTTACAGTAAACTTCCGCAGACACAGATTGAATGGGCCCAACTTTTGGAATCTCAGCAGCTTTACCATGAAAATGAGCTAGAGAAATGGAGGGAAATAATAAAGTCGTCTGTGCTGTTGTTAGACGAGGTAAGATCTTGAAACTTTCATAACCCTTATCAAATGTCAGTTAATGGAGAAGAAAGAAACACAGACATTAAGAACTTATCACTGGGATTTCAGAAGTGTATTTGTTTGTTCACAGATGAGAGAGTCTTTAATGAAGTTACAGAAAGGTGTTGGAATACGAGACCAGGAATCCGATAGTGAGGAGAGAACACGGCATCACTGACAAACAGAATCCCGGCTCAGCAAACGTAAGGAACATCTCCACTTAGAAGAGATTTGACGAGCTGGGCCGGGTGGGGCTAGATAGGGCAGGGCGAATGAAGTGGGGGGATCCAACTGAACAGTTCTCACTCTCTGGCTGCAATACCTCGAAGTGTCGTCAGACGGCAGACACCAAAGGAAACCCTGTACTATCATCTCTGTCTTCTCTTTCTCGTTTTTTTCCATCTTTTCATTCTGGGATGTTCTGGATTCCGACGATGAGAGAGCCGAAAAAGGACGGCATGAAATCGGAGCCCCATGTGAAAACCCAATTGTGAAATCATCACCTAGGGCTAAAACAAACCAACAAACCAAAACAATTCAACTGTAACAACAAAACGGACACTGACTCTCTGGTTTAAACACTTAAAAGACTAAATTGGATGTTTAAATGCAACAGCATCCCTTTTTAAAATCTTTTGGAGTCTGGGACCAAAAAAATATGTAGTTATTATCAACAAGTGTTACTTGGTCATGCATACGTTTATTTATTAAGAAATTATGGAATTGAAGTATATTATAAATACACATGAAAATATACAGTATTATTTGTAAGTAGAGTTATATTTGTTAATTTATAACAGGCTTCCATGGAGAATCAAGGCTGGTTCCTTTCCATGGTGCATCATCTATATGCAACTTATTTCCCTCCCCTGTGGAGGAGTTACATACTTCCCCTGATTGGTTGATTTGTAATGGCAAATGAGCAACGGTCACTTTTGAGGTTGAAAGATGGTAGAATCACTGACTGTTTGTCACTGGCTGCATTCCAATCTGCATACTTCTACTATGCACTAAAATTGTGATGGGAAAATACATCCATTTAAAGGAATAGTTCACACATAAAAGGAAAATTCTGTCATAATTTACTCAACCTCATGTTGTTCCAAACCCATATGACTTCCTTTCTTCTGACTCAACCAATGGCATGAGCTTGGGGCAGGACTAGCTTTTTCCCCAACCAATGGAATTCGTGTGGGAGTGTTTGGGTAAACTTTCCCAAACATGATAAATGAATGATAAATTATCATTATTTCCATGAAATTCCATTTAGTGGTGCTATGCTACGCTAATGGTGCAGGAATACACTTCACTTTTAGGTTCATATATTTTAAAACTGCTGTGGCAGCGTCTCACATTCCTTATCAGTTTTCGATAATTAAATAGTCAATAGAGAAGCACCACAAACCCCTTGTCTTCCACTGGAGCTGTAGGCAACATTTACTGCAATGTAGGACTTATTGATATTGATTCTTAAATCCCCAATTCGATCTTGTACTCTATGCGCAACCATGTACTACAATGAGAGAAAATCACTTGCATTTGCAACCAAATTTTGCGCTATGTGACTAAAAACCAGTGAGTTTAGCAGCAAGCGTTCCATGTAATGGGTGTCCAAAGACAAGATCCACTCAACCCATTTGTCATGAATAACATCTCTTTTAATACCCTTTCAGTTCTTTACAGTCAGTTGTGATCAAAAACTACAAAAAAGAAACATGTATTATTATTATTTTAATCACACATTTTACACATGGATAAAGCCTTTAGAGTCCTCTCTCTCGAAAATGCGCTAATTGATAGGCGCTCTATAAAGAACAGCTGGTTTTCTTAAAGACATAGTACTGGTTTTCAGCACGTTTAACAAATCATTGTACTCAAAATACTTGTAAAGAGTATAAATGATGCATGCAATCAATACATTATAGAATAGATGTGTTATAATATCATTGAATGCATGGATTTATTATTATTATTATTTTCTTTTTTCTTTTTTTAAAGCTAAAATGTGACCAAAATGGTGAAAAACTAATCAAATATAATTAATAAAATTAATATTTTCTTAATGTACCTAGTTAGAATGTCCCTTGTATAATGTACAGCATTAGCTGGAAGAGAATTTCTTTCATATGTAAGCAAAATTGACATTTTAAACTGTATTGTAAATGGAAATATACACATACTGTTTGAATCGAACCTAACCAAATCAAAATCGGAAGAGCTTATGAATCTTATCGAGAAATCTGTACCAACAGGGACGTGCACAGACAATTTGGGGGGCAGGGGCTCTGGTGGAAAAAAGGGCATTTTTCGTAATTATTTATTTTAAAAATTATTTTAAACAAAACATTAAATATATTAACTCAACTCTGACTTCCTTACCAATTTATTTTAATTTCCTCACACTCATGCAATTGTTTCATACTCATACAAAATAATCAGTTCACACAGAGACCATGGTCTTCTTTAGTATTCACTAGGTTTATCACAAGAGCAGGAAACAGCAAAGGAAACTATGCCACAATGTGTTTTCTATCCCACTAGTTTCATGTATATATTTAGAATAAATGACTGCACCAAGGAGAGGGACATAGTTTCACTAATCATTTGTTTATTTTGCACAAAGCAATAAATAATTTTAATTATTTTGGTGTTATTGGAATACATAACACTTCAATGAATGCAAACGCCTAATTTTCATATCAATGTGGCGATTGTGATGACGTTATTAGACACAACTTTTACTGTATTCACCTGTAGTGTCTCCATTAAGTACAGTACATTAGCCTGTATGGTCATGATATATATTTAGCTAACTTATTACATTAGTAGCTCATGATTCATGCATGTTAGCAAGACACAAGTTAACTATACTTGGCTTTTGGCTAATTAGCTGTAAAGTCGACTGGTAGCTTAGTCTTTTGTTCATCACCACTCACCTCCACACAAGCCAAGAAAAACACAACTGGGATAGGAGCTGGGAGGGGCTGCTGCCTGCCTGTCTGTGTGTGTGTCTGATGTGCCGATGTGTGTGCTGCACTGCTGCGTGGAGACGCGGAGGGAGAGAGAGAGGGAAGGCACCGGAACTCGACAAAGTCTCATATCCCGACCTGATGTTTTGATTTTTTATTCAATAACTATATTTGTTTGACAGGGAAGCTGTGCACAAACAGGAATATATATATATATATTCTATCTATCTTTTGGAGTCTGTACCAATACCAAGCCCCACAGACAAGCATTCATGAATGCATATTTTGAAAATTCATGCATTGAATATAAATGGAAATTGTACACTTTCAGGCACTTTTGGCATAATATTTCCAATGCAATATATGATTTCAGAAATGATTGAATATTCATTTAATGATTTCAGACATACCAATCCTTTTTAATTATGCAAATTGGGATGCAGCCATAATACAAGCCTGAGGTCAACCAAACCTCTCAAGCTGTTACGGTGGAGTATCAGTAGTTAACCATAAAAACTGCATGTTCACCAATAAGCATCCATTCACTTGTGAATGAGTTATTGTTGCAAGAATGCTTCTGTATTGCCTCGGGGTTCATTTATATCCTGCGGGCAGATGTAAACAACTTCATATTGCTAAGCTTTTCAAATGTGTTTTTATTTTAAAGCCATTCCATGACTTTTGTTCCACGTTTTATGTTGTCTCTGTGTTTTGAGGGAGATTTTTATGCTGAAATAGCTGCTGGACGAGTGACAGATGCACATTGCTCATGTGAGAACATATTGAATGTGGTTTGGTCTGTTGCAATGAAGCTGGACAGCATTATTTTATTAATTCTTTCTTAAAAATGATTTCTTTTTTTTCTTTGTTTAAGACTAAACTGTGAATAATTCCAATTATGCTTGAATTTAAACAGATCAATATTCAGAGCCTCTAGTAATATAATTACAGTTTAATCATTCAACTTCCTTAAAAGGTCTTGAGGTGCCACAAGTAAAGTTGTGTCTTGTATGAAACCCAAACACAAAAGCCCAAAAGTGTGTAATAACAAAATCTCAAACTCAAGGCCACTGACACACTGAGCCTTGATGCTCTTATGGGTGACACAGGTTCGAGTCCAGCTCCTGTCATTTCTTGATCACGTTCTCTCGTTTTTCTACCCATCATTTTCTATCAGTCTTTTTTATCTCTATCTATAAAAGTGGCAAAAAGGTCAAAAAATACAAGAAGAAAATGCATTTACTGGATTGGATATATTGATAAGCAAGTATTTCACAATCTATTAATGGTAACCTGATTTGTGTAATTAAACTTTTTTGAAGTCTTCCACGTATTTCACAGCACTGTTGTCCAGTTTATGATTGATGTAGATTCCAGAAATGTGTTCTGTTAGGCAGTTGACTGTCTCATTAATTTCTGTATTGCCTCATACATTAGTCCTTGTTTTTGTGTCCTGCCATGTTAAAAGCTGATAAAAAGCTGAAATCATGTGGCTGGACTGATTTGATATTTCAGTCTCTCACTGGTGGGGTCGCTCAAGGTCAACTGGATCTTAAAGGAATATTCCAGGTTTAGTAGAAGTTAAGTTCGTTCGACAGCATTTGCGGCATAATGTTGATTACCTCAATAATTTATTCAGAATCGTACCTCCTTTTCTTAAAAAAAATGAAATAAGCAAAAATCAAGATTACAGTGAGGCACTTTCAAATGGAAGTGAATGGGGACAATTTTTGAAGGATTTAAAGGTAGAAATGCAAAACTTATAATTTTATGAAAGCACATACATTAATTCTTATTTGAGCTTTAATGTTGTTTAAATCATATTATTTTTGGGATTACAGGGTTTACCGCTTGCAGAGTTGGATATAATTTAACACAGAAAAGGTTAGTATGTGATTTAATCACACTAAACTCATATTTACATGCACATAATGTACGTCTCGTGGCAATACTTTTGAAAAAGTGAGTATTTAAACAGTTACAGATTGGCTCCATTTACTTCCATTGAAAATGCCTCACTGTACCCTCGATTCTTTGTTCGTATTTTTCTTTTTTAAAGAAAAGGAGGGACGAAATAATTTTTTGTGGTTATCTTCATTATCCCACAAATGTTTTCAACTTGTATTGAACCCAGAATATTCCTTTAATCCTTGCTTGTCTTTTATCCATACCAGTTAAAGGAATAGTCCACACAAAAATGAAAATTATGTCATTGTTTACTATCCCTCATGTTGTTCCCAACTTGTATGACTTTCTTTCCTCTGTGGAACCAAAAATATATATATGATGGGCAGAAAGTTCAATCTCAGTCACTTTAATTGTTTAAAAAAAGATGCAAAAAAGCTAATGGAAGGAAGTATGGTTTAGAGCAACATGAGGGTGAGGAAATGACAACAAAGTGTCCTTTTAGGGTGAACTATCCCTTTAAGAATAAACAGACAAAGCCAGCTTTGATACTGCATTATTGGTTCCAACCCGACCACCCACAAAATATCAACAGAGACCAGAGTCACAGCATTCTCCTCTCATTCACACACGTCATTGACTTTCCCGAGGGTTCCATGACTCGGACTTGTCCTTTCACAAAGTATTTTTCATGTTGAGTCTGATGCTGTAAAAAAAAAATATCCAAGCAGGGAACAGGCTGTTTATATTTTTCTATCTACCTCCATGTACAATCTCATCTTTTAAACCAGTATGCACTTAATGTGCGATGGCTGTGTGTTCAAGTACTGTGTGTACATTATCAATCCACACATGAACAGCCTCTGTGTGAATGTATTTTCTTGATGAAAATGTAACCTTTATTTGTATGTAATTGCATAACATCTTTTGATGTCAAACAATTGGAGGCTATAGTGCAACAATAGTGCAACAATGCATACTGTCTGGCCCTAAAAATAGGCCTATTATTTTTCTGTTCTGTATACTACAGTATCTGGAGAGACAGGATGATTGCTTTTCTATGGCCATGACTGCTATGGTGCATACTTATTTGAATTGATTGTCTCATTTTTATTTATATGTTAATTTATTTCATTATAATTTCTAAACGATCTTAGCCAAAAATCATGTCAAGGTCGGTGCAAAGCACTAAGGAACACACAGGATAAGTATACTCTGTTTTTCCCTCAAAGCACTGTAAATATTTTCTCATGATCAAATAAAATCATAAAATGACTTTGAAGTTCACTAATTCCAGAAATCAAACTCGTTAAGTTCAATGTTTGGTATGCTAATGGTTTTGTTTCCAAAGGAAAATCTATCTGGTACCATACACATTTTATAAAAGTAGTTTCCAGCCCTGGAAAGAAGGAATTGTTGCTAAAGAACTGCATCAAATTTTTAAAAGAAAAATATATTACAATAATTTTAGCATTGTAATTTATAAGGGTTTAAAAATGCTTTGTTTTGTATTATTTAAATATCTCTATTCAAAATGTATATACACATGAGTATATTGCAATGGATGTATATGTTGTGTACAGTGCATATCCTACATGCGCTGGCAGCACTGTGTGGGATCCCTGGAAATATTTCTGAGGAAATATAACTAAACAATTTGTGTTGTCAAGAAATAGGCGGCATGATTAAAAATAAAAGTATCTAAGAGATGTTTTCTTCATGCTATTTATTTCTCATTATCCACACTGTTTTCTATTGTTCGCAATATGTAATGACATAATAGTCAGTTGGAGGCTAATATTTGTATAATATATTAATGTGTAAGAGATTACTAGAAAAGATATTTACACATAATTTTAAGAAGTTGAGCTTTTACAGCAGATTATAACATTGTGTTATTTTTTTTATTTACTTTTACCTGAGGCTGATAGAAGATACTGCAGCTTTAAATAAGTTTTTTATATAAATAATTGTTTTTTATGAGGATATGCAGCTGAACAGAATAAGAATAGGAGACAGTAGCAAGATAACGTGAACAATAATATAATCTGTCAAACAAACACAAAGTCAAATAATATGAGTAAAAGCTAGTGGATAAACTGTAATGGTTGGGTTAGAAATATGTAGGAGAAGACAGGAGGCATGTTCACACATGAATACAATTCATTTTGAAATAAAGGCACTTTAAATCTCTTTAAAGGGTAACTAAACCCTAAACCAACTTTTTTTAGTTAATGATCTGTAAGCATGGGGCTTTATTAGTACTGGTCATTGATTCAAGTAATTTTTTTGACATTTGTGTATAAAGTGTTTTAATTCTACAATATATGGTGTAAAAACGTCTGAGTGCTGCCCTCTTCAGGTTGAACGGTGGCTACTGCAGTTGAATTTTCCTATTGGCTGTTTGCGGTACTTCATGACTTAAGCGGTGACAGCTGACGTAAGCAGGTTCCAGCTCACCACGCCCTTGGTACCAGCTACCATGCCCATGGCAGTATAAAAACCATCTCGTTTCGTCAAAACCACTGTAGCGAGTCAGGAGTTGGAATTGCGCGTATTGAAAATGATCAGGATAGAGTATTTTAGCATCTATTTAGCATAGCATTTATATAGTTATTTAGATTATTTCGTGTAGCCTAGGTAGTTAATTAGCATATTTGTTAGTGTAGTATTGTTAGAAGCATAGTTAGTTAGCAGCATAGTATTGCGTCAGTTAGGATATCTTCAAGTTAGCGTAGATTATCTGTATTTAGTACAGTGGTCAGGATGGTACGTTGGTGTAGTGTTTCTGGTTGCAACAGCACTGCTGGACTGTATTGCTTTCCATATAGACTTGGAAATTAGGCGCCAGTGGTTGCATGTCCTTGGCCTGGAAGACCTTTAGTTCCCGCCTATAGCTGGAGGAGTGTGCAAACTGCATTTTACGTGGGATTGCTTCTCCAACGCAATGGAGGTGGAAATGGGCTTCTCCAAACAGCTCGCGCTGAAAAGCGACGCAGTGCCAAACGCTGCTCCTCCTGCATGGACTCCACCACCGCAGCGGCGTCTTGAGGTGAGTCATCATATACACTCACCTAAAGGATTATTAGGAACACCTGTTCAATTTCTCATTAATGCAATTATCTAATCAACCAATCACATGGCAGTTGCTTCAATGCATTTAGGGGTGTGGTCCTGGTCAAGACAATCTCCTGAACTCCAAACTGAATGTCATAATGGGAAAGAAAGGTGATTTAAACAATTTTGAGCGTGGCATGGTTGTTGGTGCCAGACGGGCCGGTCTGAGTATTTCACAATCTGCTCAGTTACTGGGATTTTCACGCACAACCATTTCTAGGGTTTACAAAGAATGGTGTGAAAAGGGAAAAACATCCAGTATGCGGCAGTCCTGTGGGCTGAAAATGCCTTGTTGATGCTAGAGGTCAGAGGAGAATGGGCCGACTGATTCAAGCTGATAGAAGAGCAACTTTGCCTGAAATAACCACTCGTTACAACCGAGGTATGCAGCAAAGCATTTGTGAAGCCACAACACGCACAACCTTGAGGCGGATGGGCTACAACAGCAGAAGACCCCACCGGGTACCACTCATCTCCACTACAAATAGGAAAAAGAGGCTACAATTTGCAAGAGCTCACCAAAATTGGACAGTTGAAGACTGGAAAAATGTTGCCTGGTCTGATGAGTCTCGATTTCTGTTGAGACATTCAGATGGTAGAGTCAGAATTTGGCGTAAACAGATTGAGAACATGGATCCATCATGCCTTGTTACCACTGTGCAGGCTGGTGGTGGTGGTGTAATGGTGTGGGGGATGTTTTCTTGGCACACTTTAGGCCCCTTAGTGCCAATTGGGCATCGTTTAAATGCCACGGCCTACCTGAGCATTGTTTCTGACCATGGCCATCCCTTTATGGCCACCATGTACCCATCCTCTGATGGCTACTTCCAGCAGGATAATGCACCATGTCACAAAGCTCGAATCATTTCAAATTGGTTTCTTGAACATGACAATGAGTTCACTGTACTAAAATGGCCCCCACAGTCACCAGATCTCAACCCAATAGAGCATCTTTGGGATGTGGTGGAACGGGAGCTTCGTGCCCTGGATGTGCATCCCACAAATCTCCATCAACTGCAAGATGCTATCCTATCAATATGGGCCAACATTTCTAAAGAATGCTTTCAGCACCTTGTTGAATCAATGCCACGTAGAATTAAGGCAGTTCTGAAGGCGAAAGGGGGTCAAACACAGTAATAGTATGGTGTTCCTAATAATCCTTTAGGTGAGTGTATATTTGAATCACAATTTATGGTTAGGCTAAAGTTAATCCTCTGGGGTCGACAAACGCATTTTGCTGGATTTTTTCACATAGCGGCAAAATATGAATATGCCTACAGAGCGCGCGCTATTGCCATCAACTCGATAAAACTCATCAGATTCATGTACATGTCGTCTTGCGACCGTGTGAGGAATAATAATAACATAATAGTAATACAATTCACCCTCCTCCACTTCAGGTGAAGGTGGGGGAGAAAGGTCCTCGACTTCAAAAGACCGCTCCGTGGCAAAGCTACTTGCGTCACTCCAGTCACTCTCCATTTTAGAGTCTGACAGCAGCTGTCAACTAATCCGTCACTACGGGTCTCAGGTGCACGCCCCCCCCCGCTCAGCCCCACCCTCATTTCGTCCCCTCTATCCCCGCTGGGGTCTGCCCACTTTTCCGGCATTTTTCAAATATTGCTAGTGGGTGGAGTCAGACTCTGAGCAGGGGTTAAGTTACCCTTTAAAGGAATCGTCCATACAGAAATAGAAATTCTGTCATCATACTCACCCTCGGGCCATCCCACTTTCTTTCTTCTGTAAAACACAAATGAAGATTTTTAGAAGAACGTCTCAGCTCAGTTGGCCCATACAGTGAAAGCAAATGGTGACCAAAAGCTCCAAAAAGCATATAAAGACAGCATAAAAGAAATCCATATGACTCAAGTGGTTAAACCCATGTCTTCAGAAGTGATATAAGTGAGTAACAGACCAATTTTTAAGTCCTTGTTTACTATAAATTTCTACTTTCACTTTCACTTCCACATTCTTTAATTTTATGATTTTTAGTGATTTGCATTCTTCGTGCATATCACCACCTACTAATCAGGGCTGGTCAAAGGTGGACATTTATAGTAAAAAGGACTTAAATATTGATCTCTTTAAAGCCCACATCTATATCACTGAAGATACAGAGTTAACCCCTGAGTTTGTATCTGAGTTGTACTTTTGTGCTGCCTTTATGTGCTTTTTGGAGTTTCAAAGTTTTGGTCACCATTTACTTGCTTTGTATGGACCAAGAGAGATGAAATATTCTTCTAAAAATCTTCATTTGTGTTGAGCAGAAGAAAGAAAGTCAGACACATGTTGAATGACATGAGGGTGAGTACATGATGACAGAATGTTTATTTTTAGGTTACTTTTCCTTTGAAGTCGAAAAGGGAAAGACAAGACTCAGCTGATTTTATACAGTTTAATACAAGAAGGCATATGCTAGAATATCTGCAAGGTTCTTGATCTTTTAAGCACTGCAGTTTAAGAAGTATAACTCCTGTGACTCACTAATAAAAAAGGTTGCTACAGATGATAAACAATCTTTCTAAAACAGGAATGAGGTCAAGATCAAAATGAAGGGCAGCATTTAGTATCATGCAGGGCCTACATACTGTACAAGATTAGGTCAATATCAGAAGGAAGTCCAGAAAAGGTCGTTTCAATTTCCAGATGAGAACAGAATATAAAATAGTTTTCACCAGCACTGTCCTTTGATGCCAGAAGCACAGACTTGCATGTAGACTATAACCTTTAAACATCAAACCCCTCAAAGATGTTTTTCATTCACCATAGCACACTACTGTTCCTCCAAATTATTATTTTACCGAATACATTCGTTAAAATGTGTTTTCCGAACAACCTGAAAAGAAGAACAGTTGCTCCTGTTGTATACCGTGTTAACATTACAACTAACCACTTTAGTTGGTGTTTCATTCCATTATTTATCGTTACACAATCTACTCCGCTAGTGACGCTACGCTACAAACATACGTACAACTAATCCATTGATGTTAATGGAAGCGTTCTAGCTGGTCTCGTCGCGATCTTGATTTCTCCGCCCATCACTCCTAATCTCCTCCTCTTCCAGGAAGTAAAAAAAAAAAGCGTCAAACAAGGAGGATCAAGGCGAAAACAGGACCTCCTCACAGCTGTCGCGTTTCCCGCATTAATGCGTTAAACGCATCATTATCATTGTTGTAGATTATCATCCAGACTGGCGTGCAGCGCAGTTATATGATGTCAATAAGAGCACGAAACAGAGAGATCTGCGCCGACTGCAGCGCTCCCGGTAAGATTAAAAAAGCAAAACAAACAGAGACACAATCCGTTACTTTTATCACAGGAAATTGGTTTAATCATTCATTAGTAGCGTCGCTGTTTATATTAGGGAAGGTAATTAATAAAAAGCGTAGCTGTTGAATTCGCTCCGATGTTTATTTATTGTGTTGGTAACATCTTGCTGGAGTTTTTTCAGCCAGATGTTTATACACGGAATTTATCCGAGATAGTTTTCCTGGCAAACACAGTGATAATTCCCATTATTCGGATAATTTAGGTTTGGATAAGACAGAAAGAGGCCAAATATTGTTCACTCATTATGTGCAGGCCTATTTGCAGAAGTTCTTGTGTATTAGTCATCGAGCTGTAATTTATACAATAATATATAAAATAAATGATATATTTTAATAATTGTTTGTGTAGGTGTGTGTGTGTGTGTGTGTGTGTGTGTATATACCCTATAGAGATATATATATATATCTCTCTTAGGGTTTATCGAATTTAATTGAATTTATTACATGGTGTCGATTAATTCATCGCAATTAATTTATATTAAATTATATAATGATTAAATAATTATCTTCAAAAAAAAAAATATATATATATATAAAATAAAAAAATATTCAGATAATTAAAATGCATTTCATTCTTGTGGCAGAAGAGTTATACAAAAAGCGGCTTTAGAATACAATGTATTGTTTACTACCATATTATTGATCATAAGACAATCATTGGCACACAGTTCACAGCAATCAATTTCACAAGTGAATTTATCAATCAGTTCAAGATTTATTATGAGGGCTTGTTTAAGGGCCCGTCAATCTACACCTGCGTCAGACATGCTTGTATAGTTCATCTGGTGTGTTGCATCATAAACATAAAATTTTTAGGTCAGGTTAAGTTAAATGCAGTTTAATACTTAGAACACATCTTGAGATCCCTTATTTTGAATTTGCGCTCTTAAGTGTTTTGAATGCAAGAACGTAACGCATGTTTGTGTTGTGCTGTCTGCTGAAGGGTTGTTTTGTTCACTGTATAAACTGCGCGTTGCCCATACAGCTGAAGTTCCACTTACCGCACTCTGGAGTAAACAGGTGGTACTACAAGCATGCATTCTTCTCTTCGTTTTTTGGCGGATCGCAAACAACATCTAAGGTGCATACCGCCACCTACTCAAGCATGCATTTCTCAGGAATCTTCCTTATTACGGTCCGGGGGCATTGCTATTAATTGTATAGTTTTTTTTTTTTTTAAATCGACAGCCCTAATATATATATATATATTAAATAATCTTTACACTTTGGTCAATCACATTTTTTTTTTTAAAGAATGAAAGATTTTTATGATGCAATTAATTTATATCATAAAATTAGATGCAAAATAAATAAAACCTGAATAAAAAAGTAAATAAGACTCATTTATATTTTGGCAGAAACTGGTTACCATAGTCAATTTTAATCATTGTTTTCTTTTCTTTTTTGCATTCTTTTCCTCAGATGCTCGTTGGGCTTCAATCAATCGTGGCATTTTGATTTGTGATGAATGCTGCAGTGTTCACCGAGGTCTAGGTCGCCACAGTTCTCAGGTCCGGCACCTGACCCAAACTCTGTGGCCCCCATCTCAGCTACAGGTGATGCATGCTACACTCTTGCACTTTGCAAGTATAGGGGGTTTGATTAAGAGGAAATGCTGCATTGTGTCTTAGTTCCTCAAACAGAAATAGAACACAGTGGTCTGTGTAGCTTCCCTCCTATTCTTCTTTTTTTATTTGGTGGCTTCACAGTTGTCATGAATATAGATTTTGGAATGCATACATTCTGATTCTTTGTTGGTTTTCTAATACAATTTAGACCTGCTGCTGGCTTCTGCTGGTTAGTAGTTAGGCTATATTGTTCACAGTGAGGATAAAAAAGAGCTCTAGCAACATTTGCTTGCAAATTAAACATGGTTTGATATTTTGTTGTCTAATGTAATGACATTCATACCTTCTCAGGTGTCCTAAACTGTCCAAATACTTCATGGGTCCACTGTATGTGTATGCAATAACAACATTATTACTTATTTCAAATATTTCAGCATCTTGAAAGTGGTTGAGCTTAAAAGACAGACACGCTAAACTAGTTCGATTTATTTAATTTTGCTTGATGTTTATCCACAGATGGTGAAATCTTTATACAATAATGGAGCAAATTCAATCTGGGAACACAGTCTTCTGGATCCATCTTCCATCATGAGTGGAAAGCGTAAAGCAAACCCTCAGGACAGAGTCCAGTGAGTTATAGAGTCTCATGTATCATTACATCTAGAGCCAAGTGAGTCTCTCCAAATAACCATTCTCACATTGTGTTTACTTTCTCTCACTCAGCCCCAACAAAACAGATTTCATAAAGGCTAAATATCAAATGCTGGCTTTTGTTCATCGAATGCCGTGTCGAGAAGATGATAGTGTCACTGCTAAAGACCTCAGCAAGGTAAGAGAATCTGGAATGTAACTTAATATGCAATTAAAAAAAAGTGTTGTTAAAAACATCTTTCATACAATGAATGATGAACATAAAAATGCATTATATGCAAAATAATGCATATAAAATGTGTTGATGACCGTCACTTCACCCTTGTTTTCAGCAACTTCACTCAAGTGTGAGAACCGGCAATTTGGAAACATGTCTAAGGCTCTTGTCATTGGGAGCGCAGGCTAACTTTTTCCATCCAGTAAGTTTAAAATCCAATAAATAATTTGTTGTGTTGTGATAATGCAGTATGTAGTTAAATATAATGCATCTTTGTGGAATATAGATAGAGCTCTCTGTATTTATCCACTTAGTTTAGAATAAAATAGAATTGCTTTCTAAGTTTAAAGTTGTTTATTAGTTTGCAGGCCAGTTGAGTGGCAGAAACTTTGTAAGAGAACATGCGTAGCAGGAGTTTTAGATAGCCATGGACAACACAGGGTGAGTTTGCAGTCTTGAATTATTCCAATATGTATGTATATATTTGTTTTCTTAAGGAGAAAGGAAATACTCCATTACATGTGGCAGCTAAAGCAGGCCAGCTGTTACAGGCAGAGCTGCTTACGGTGTACGGGGCAGATCCAGGAGCACTGGATAGTTCTGGAAATACTCCAATTGACTACGCAAGGTGAAGGAAATATATGGCAGAACAAGACACCAAACCTGAAAAAAAATCTATAAAAAGTAGGGCTGTCACTCAATTAAAATTTGTAATTTGCCTATATAAATAATTGCAAAGAAAGCCACCAAATAATAATAATGATTATATAATTATAATCATAAATTGCATTATTGTGGCTAGTGTTGTCAAAAGAACTGGTACTTCAATACCAAGTCAGTACTAAAATAAAAAGGATGTAATGATAATAGTGTTTCTGCAGAACCGAGAGCACTGACTCTGTCCGGTACCAATGCACAATATGACTGACTCACGATGGCTTTATAATGCTTACAGGCTTAATTTGAATGTGTTCTCTGTTACTCATTTTACTACTGAAATGGACCGTTAATCCAAGTGACGTCATAGTGTGATATATTAAACCGCTAAAGGCTGCAGTCTTATTGTGGATTAGCTGCGTATTTTAAATGAATGTATAAATCCGACCGCTCATACTCTGGAAACTCCACAGACATTGAAAATCATTCACGTTGTATGAGATGACAAAGCAGAGCACTAATCTACTGTGAACCACGCAGCACATGTGAACTTTATATAATTAAATCACAGCATCTGCACTAATCTCAACTTTATTTATATTGCATTTAAAACAACAGAGTTGACCAAAGTGCTTTACAGTAATAACATTTAAAACATAACATTTAAAAATTACCACATACACAAGCACCAGTAGTCTAAAATACAAATACTCCAAAACTGTGTCCTACATATCATTTGTCAGACTCAAAGGACAATATTAACAGATTATATTTAAGACATGACTTAAAAGTCTTCAATGATCACACTGGGCCATGTCGTGAACTATTTATCCAGAAAAGTAATGCTTCAAAAGCATGATTCAAAATAAAAGCTAGATGCTTGAAATTAAATAAAACTTAATAAAAAAAATTTTAAACTCAAAAAATATATATTACAACTCTATAGTAAAATGTAATAATAATAACAATAATTAATACATTTATCAGAAACAAGACAGCTGTTGAATAAAAGTTGCAATGACATATTTTCGCTTATTAAAAGTTTTAAGAATTGAGTAGAAACAATTTTGATGATTTAAATTAAACTTAAAACATGTTCTGGAAAATAATAATAATTATTAAACTACAGCCGTGGCCAAAAGTATTGGCAGTGACATAAATTTTGTGTTTTGCAAAGTTTGCTGCTTCAGTATTTGTAGATAATTATTTCACATGATTCTGTTGTATACTGGAAAACACTGATAAGCATTTCTTAAGTTTTAAAGGCTTTTATTGGCTAAAACATTCAATATATGCAAAGAGTCAATATTTACAGTGTTGACCCTTGTTCTTCATAACCTCTGAAATTCGCTCCGGCATGCTGGATATCAGCTTCTGGGCCAAATCCTGACTGATGGCGATCCATGCTTGCCTTCTTAGTGCTTGGAGTTGATCGCAATTTGTGGGCTTCTGCTTGTCCACTCGCCTTTTGAGGATTGACCACAGGTTTTCTATGGGATTAAAATCCGGGGAGTTGCCTGCCACAGATCCAAAATTTCAATGTAATGATCTCCGCGCCACTTAATTATCACACTTGCCTTGTGACATGGTGCTCCATCATAATGGAAAATGCGTGGATCATCACCAAATTGCTCCTGGACCTTTGGGAGAAGTTGCTCTTGCAGGATGTTTTGATAACATTCTTTATTCATGGCAGTCTTTTGGGGCAGAATTGTGAGAGAGCCCACTCCCTTGGATGAAAAGAAACCCCACACATGGATGGTCTCAGGATGCTTCACTGTTGGCACGACACAGGACTCATGGTAATGTTCACCTTTTCTTCTCCGGACTATCGATTTTCCAGATGTCCCAAACAGTCGGAATGGAGCTTCATCAGAGAGAATACATTTGCACCAGTCTTCTGCTGTCCAATCCTTGTACTTCCAGCAGAATTTCAGTCTGTACTTGATGCTTTTCTTGGAGAGAAATGGCTTCTTTGCTGCCCTTCTTGACACCAGGCCATTGTCCATATGTCTTCCCCTCACCGTGTGTGCAGATGCACTAACACCAATCTGCTGCCAATATTGAGCAAGCTCTGCACTGGTGGTGACATGATTCCATAGTTGACTCCTCAGGAGGAGACGGTCCTGGCGCTTGCTGGACACTCTGGGATGCCCTGAAGCCTTCTTCACTGCAGTTGAACCTCTATCCTTGAAGTTCTTGATGATCCGGTTAATGGTTCTTTCAGGTGCAATATTCTTTGCAGCAAATTCCTTGCATGTGAGGCCATTTTGATGCAAAGCGATGATGGCTGCATGTCTTTCTTTCTTTTGTGTTCTTCGCTTGCGAAAAAGAACACAATGATTGGAAGCACTTCTTCCCTCCTTTTATAGCAAACAGTCTGCTCTTATAATCCAATCAGAATGATAGTGATTTCACCCCACTAGTACTCATTCACACTTTCCCAGGTGCTGCTGATATGATTAGTGAAATGATGTTAGCTGGTCATTTTGTGCCAGGGCCAAAAAACTGTGAAATTTGGGTTTTTGTGATAAAGTTCGCAATTATTTAAAATGCATCTAATCTAGAAACGATGTGAATCAACACCACAACAACTGAAACTGAAAACTTTGCGAAACACAAAATGTATGTCACTGCCAATACTTTTGGCCACGGCTGGATAATTATTAAAATAATTATAAAAAATAACTAAACTTGTGTTCAGTAGCACATTTTCATATTTCTTTCCTGTGGTATCAAAATTGGTATCGAGAACTGTGAAATTTCACTGGTATTGGTGTTTGTATACCAACTACTGAAAATTGGCAGACAAATTAAGCACTGATAAGACAATACAAATGTGGCTTTAGAAGGCAATATAATGTTTATTTACATATTACTGAACATAAGTCTGTCATTGGCCTACAGTCCACAGAAATCCATTTTGCAATTGAATTCATCAATCTGTCCGAGACAGATGTATTATAAGTGTTTATCTAAGGTTTCGTAAATGTACAGATGTGTCAGACTGATGTTTTTGGTGCATGTCACTTTGGTTGCGTCATACACATGAAATCAAAATAAGTTAGAAACTTAGAAAAACACATCTCAAGATCCCTGCATTTGGAATTACACTCTATACAGCTGTGTTTGAATGCAAGAATGCATTCGAGCAAGCCTGAGTGTGTTCTCTGTACAGCTGAGCATTGGCTATACAGCTGGAGTTGTGCTTACTGCCCCCTGCTGAAAACAGGTGGTACTTCAAGCTTGAATTGCTCCAACGTTATTCATTTTTCTTATTGCAGTCCAGGGACATGATTATTAGCTTTTTTTAACGGGTAAATTATCGCAACGAATTAGCGCATTAAATCAACAGCCCCAATATAAATATTTAACATTTAAATTCTAATATGTGCTTTGTATTGTGTTCTGTTATGGCATGCTACAGGCAAGCAGGACACCAGGACCTTGCTGACAGGCTGGTGGAGATACAGTTTGAGCTGACAGACAGAATAGCTTTCTATCTGTGTGGAAGAAAGCCAGGTCAGTATGTGTAGTATGTTTTACATATGAATTCATCGTTATCTAGATGTTGAAAATGCTCAGTGTTGCTTTATTTTTCTTAGATCATAAAAACGGTCAACACTTTCTAATCCCTCAAGTAGCAGATAGGTAGGATAAGATCTTTTTTTTGCATGCAGATTATTTAATGCATTTTTTTTTTTTATAATCCTTAATTATACAATTTGTTTTATTTGCTGGCTCCATATGGATAAGAAATGTGTAAGTATGGAAATGCATGTGATTGATCGATTTCTTAAATTGTTTTATGAGAATTTAGTAACTGTTTCTTACATATATTTTATATACAGCAGTCTTGATTTGTCAGAATTGGCCAAAGCAGCTAAGAAGAAACTTCAATCTGTAAGTTGTAGTTTACTATTCATTTTTTTTACAGTCATACCTTCGTTTGTAAAATCGATATAAAGGCAAACGCTCCACACAAAAGATTATTTAAAAATGTTTTGATCTCATTAGAGCATTATGAAATCGTATTCATTACACCATGACACCATGTTTTGTTGTTCTCAGCTCAGTAATCATCAGTTTGAAGAACTAGCCATGGATGTTTACGATGAAGTTGACAGAAGAGAAACAGATGCAGGTTAGAGATGAATAATAACCTGCTGCCTTTACACTTCTTACTACACTGTATCTCCTTTTTGTTTTTTTTTTACTACAAAGACATTTGAAATACAAGGTTCCCACTGTCATATAAATCCTGGGAAGACCAGGCAATATTAAATTGGGCCTGGAAAAGCCATGGAGGTAAATTAAGTCATGGGAATTTCTAGATTGAATTTGCATTTCTCATGAATATAACATGTTCTTTTGAGTTCATTATCCGTTGAACTGATTCACAAATTTGTCTGAATGATTCATTATCAAAACTTTCAGAAATTGAATGTTAAAACTCTTCAGATGACTGGAGAAGTCATGGAAATTCATTGGTCATTAAGTATTGAAATACTGCTTTTACCTTTATGGTTTTTAAATGAATATTGCAAGTTAAGCTCAATCAGAGACTATTTATTTATGAGAGATGGGCCACTTCTATTAAAATTAATGGAAGAAACTGGAACGCCCAACCAAAGAGCTCTAACATCCAACAGTCAACAGATGTAAAAAGGAAGTCCCGCCTTACAGGTAAAAGAGCCAATCACCTTTTAGATACAGACATCACCTGTCAATCAGTTCGAGAACTTGCATGCGCATTAGCTATACAAGCCGGGAATAATATGGCTTTTTTGCGAAATATGTGTTAAACACAATTTATGATAAAAGTGTTGACAGATTTTACTGCTGATTGTAAATATGTTGTTTAAACATAAGCTTGGAAAGCAGTTTGGTGTTCCTCCATCCAAGTAGATAGGAGCTGAACTGTCATGACTGGAAATATTCTCCCGGGAGTGTTCCAAAAATGGCCAACAGTGGGCTGACTTACTAGAAAGATGTTAGCTCAATCGACAGCATTTGTGGCTTACTGTTGATTTATCACCAAAAATTTTTTTGACTCATCCCTTCTTTTCTAAAAAAAAAAAAGTATAAGTCAAGGTTACAGCGAGGCACTTACAATAGAATTGATTGGGGGGGTTTAAAGACAGAAATGTGAAGCTTATAATTTTATAAAAGCACTTGCATTACTGTAATTCTTCTGTTTAAACTCATGTATTATTTGAACTGTAAAGTTGTATAAATGGTCATTTGTACAGTTGTTTTAGGGTTTGTTGACATTACGTTGTCATGGCAACGAAGTTGTAAAATTGGCTATAACTTTACACAGAAAAGATTAGTGATTATATCTCTCTAAAATTATGTTTATATGCATATTGTTTATGTCTTGTGGCAGTACTTTTGAAAAAGTGAGTATCTGAACAAACAAATTGGCCCTATTTACTTCCATTGTAAGTGCCTTACTGTAACACAGATTAGTTATTTTTTTAAAGAAAAGGAGAGGCAAGTCAAATTACATTTTTGTGTTAATCAACATTATGCCACAAATGCTATCGATTGAGCTCAACTTGTATTGAACCCGGAATATTCCTTAAATTATGTAATTTCTGTGCTATTTTAGTGTGGCTTGCAACTCAGAACCACAGCACTTTGGTCACTGACACTACAGTGGTACCTTTCCTCCCTGTCAACCCTGAATATTCTGCTACTAGGAATCAGGTACATAGACCTAGATGTGCACACACTTCCTAAAACCACACGCTACCCGTCACTGGCAAGATATCAGTTAGTTCTTATCTGTTTATGGCATTTGTTTTTAAATATATTGCAGGGCCGGCAGAAGCTTGCAAGATTCAATGCACATGAGTTTGCAACGTTGGTTATTGATATTTTAACTGATGCCAAACGCCGTCAGCAAGGAAATTCTCCTGATAATTTCAAAGGTGATGAACGGTCTTGGTTTTGCCTTTTTACCTCATTAACTGAAAAGAATAGTTCACCCAACAATTATAATTCTCATTATTTACTCACACCCATTTTGTTTTAAACATGTGTGCTGTTTTTTCTTCTTCTGCGAAACACAAAGGAGAATTATGAAGAATTTTCACATAGATATTTTCCATACAGCAGCAGGTCATAGTGACCATAGGCTGTCAAGCTCCAAAAAGGACAAAAATGTACCACAAAAGCAACAGTAGTCCATTCAACTTATTACATATTTGCTATACACTGTATTACAAAGTTTCTGAAGCTATACAATAGGTTTGTGTGAGTATTATTGACCCCTGTGTGTGTGTGTGTGTGTGTGTGTGTGTGTGTGTGTGTGTGTGTGTGTGTGTGTGTGTGTGTGTGTGTGTGTGTCATTTATATTTTGCAGTAAATAAGGACAGAATGTTTTACTATTTTATAACAAATTGTACTATTCCTTGAATGACCAATAAAGTTAAATTGTGTGGGTAATTTATTTCACCCAGATAATGTAGAGTTAATTCTGAAGGATATTAGCAACCGGCACGGCAGTGGAAGTCCAGAGATTGAACAACCGGATTATGACAGTGTGGCTTCAGATGACGATACAGAGCTGGATTTAACATCGGGAAAAGACGAGCGGACCAAGGTACATCTTTGAGTTCCTGTTGTTTGGATTTGCTTTAAGTAACTGCATTTGCAACCCATTTTTATTTTCATGAGTAGAATAATTTATGAGTAGAACAGGAAATTCCATGTGGACTTGATTTTATCCATTGGGAATTGATTGAATTGTGAAAAGTTGGCAATGCATAGCAGAATGTAATCAGGTGGTTGGTGGGGAGAGGTGGACTGTGAATGGGACTGGTGTGTCTCATGAAGAAGAAAATGAAGTTCATATGAAAGATTATGAAGACAATAACATTTTTCTTTGGAGTAACGTGCATCGCTGAATCATGCGCAATAAAACCAGGAACGTGTTTTCAAGTAAATAGGGTTAATTTAAATGAAAAATCATGCTCCAGTTAATGTCTAACTGTGATCTCCCTTCTCAGAGCTCTGAATCTTCAGACTTGTCAGACAACCCCATCACTGTGCAGGAGTTCATGGAGGTGAAAAGTGCACTCAATGCCTCTGAGGCAAAGATCCAGCAGCTCCTCAAAGTCAATTGTCATCTTAGTGAGGAGCTGAGACTCATGCAGAGCAAGGTAGGAAGTTTGTTGAGCCATTACATTACATCACATCCACCACACATCATCAGCACTTATACATTCTCCATTAACTAGGAATTTCTTACTTATTTGCTGAGTAGGTATGATATTTTCAGGTTGACCAAGATGCATGTATATATATGCCACATTGATATAATGCCAATGTTTAATACAATCACCCAAAAATGAGAATTCTCTCATCATTTACTCACCCTCATACCATCCTAGATGTGTATGACTTTCATTCTTCTGCAGAACATAAATAAAGATTTTTTGAACAATATTTCAGCTCTGTTGATCCATACAATGCAAGTGAATGGTGACCAGAAATTTGAATCTTCAAAAATCACACAAAGGCAGAATCAAAGTAAACCATAAGACTTCAGTGGACAAATCCGAATAATTTCAAGCACTATGATCAATATTTAAATAATGTTTTATTATAAATCTCCACCTTTGACCAGCCCCGACCAATAGGTGTTGATTATGCATGAAGAATGTGGAATGACAAAAAAACAAAAGAAGAAAGTGAAAGTGAAGATTTATGGTAAAAAGAGGACTTGTATATTGATCTGTTGCTCACCCACACCTATCATATTACTTCTGAAGACATGAATTAAAACACTGGAGTTTTATGGATTACTTTTATGTGTCCTTTATGTTATTTAGAAGATTTAACGTTCTGGCCACTATTCACTTGCATTGTATAGACCTACAGTGCTGAAATATTTATTTTAGATTACATCTGGGAAATCGAGCAAATTTTCATTTTTGGGTGAACTATTCCTTTAATAGTAGCAAATGAGATGTACACTAACAATTCTAAAATGATAATGCACAGCAGTTTGGTTCGTTTGGTGTGAAAACGTAAATGTAAGTGGAAGCTACTGCTACCACGGCAAAGTGGGCATGGTCTTCCACCAATAACACTAGTCTTAAAATTGACACATATCGGCCAATTACCGGGCCTGGTCGAGGCAGAACAGTCATCGCTGTCTCCCACGTTATCATGCATCATTGTTTTGTTTAACTTGGAAACGCATTTTGATATGTACTCTGATCTTAAAAGCTAGATGCTCAAATAGCTGATAGAGACTTTCTGCAGTGAAATCTGATTGTGTGGTTTGTTTCAGTTGAACTCCCTTCAGAGTGAGAACAGCACTCTGAAATGGCAGACTCCTAACAGTCTGGGAAGGCCGCAGGACCTCCCACACAGGGCGCCTCCACGTGGCTGCAGAGCCATGTCAATGTATGAGACTGGCTCCGGTTTAAGGCAGTACCACCCTAGAGGAGAGACCGTCCGTCCTGACACAACCCTTACTCTTCAACCATTGCCATCGAATGTAAGTAAAAACTAAAAAAATGGTTGGAATTCTTTGAGGAGTTCCGATTTCAAAAGTGGGCTTTGTTTTGAAAGGAGTAGTTCACCCTAAAATGAAAATTGTCATCATTAACTCACCCTCACGTCGTTCCAAACCCATATGACTTTTTTTCTAATACGGAAGACAAAGGAGATTTTTTTTCTATTTAAATGATATTGCTGACCGTCTTATTAATACTATGGAAGTGGATGGTGCCTCACTTAATAAAGTAGTCAATGTGGTCCGTGCATCATATTCCAAGTCTTCTGAAGGCATACAATTGGTTTAGTTATAAAACGGCCTGAAATTTACAGGAATAGTTCTAATTAATGTCCTTTTTGGAGCTTGAAAATTTGGTCACAATTCACTTACATTGTATGGACAAACAGACATAATTTCTCCATTTAAATATCTTTGTTTGAGATGAAAAACACAATTCATGAGTACTAGAAGGAAACTTTTTTACAGTCGTGCTCATAGTGCTCAAGAACGTGAAAAGACATTGATATATACACTGAAAAATTACTTAAATTTCCCGATCTCCTTTCTTGCTCCACTTATAAAAAAGTCATAGGGCCATGGAACAAAATGAGGGTGAGTAAATTATGACCGCATTTTCATATTTGGGTAAACTACCAATTTAATCTGTTAGCTCAGCTGGTAAACCATTGAATCATCACTTCAGGTATGTTTTACTAGCCTCTTTTACTCTCGTTTTATGCATTCATATGAAACAAATCCCTTTGTCCACTTAAAACGTAATCTGAACCCTTTCTAGATTGGGAAGGGTCCTTCCGCGACCGCCTTCTCATCCCTTCCCTCGTTCCCCTCATCTCTGTCCTGGTCGTGGGATGAGAGAACCCAAAGGGTGAAGTACCTGCTCAGTGAACAGGCTGTTTATAGGGCTTCTCTTCTACCTGTCCCCCATTCACTCATGGGTGCATGAACCTCAGATCTATCCAACAGCTGCAACCAATGGACAACATGTCCCTCCTTGTTCCTTTGCTGGACTACTAACCTTAAACTAGATTGACCTGCATATTGAGAGACAGCAGCCATTAACATTACTCATCACTTTGCTGGATGTGTGAAGCAGTCCCTGGCGCTCTGATATCTTAGGCTTGAAACATACTATGCACAAGTATGCAAACGCAGTTCCTTCTAGTTACACAAACTCCCAGTGAACACATTGTCACTACGTTTATATTCTGAGTACACACTGGACAAAGCCGAGCTACATTTGCATTATCTAGGTCTGTTAGTCCGACAAATCAGACTAGTTGTATTTAATTCGGTCTAAAGCATTTATATGACATTAAACAAATGAATGTTTTAGTTCGACTGAAATAAAATTAAAGTGCACGCAAATGTACTGATTGAAAACATTTACATGTGCATGAACGCACCATATGCTGCTTTGGATAAAAGCATCTGCCAAATGCATAAATGTTATGTAATGTAACATGTTGACATGTTTATAGGTAGCTAGCTATCTGAATAATAACACATCTAGTTTAATGATACAGACGTTTGAAGCAACATCTATCGCCCTCTTGAGTATTGAGGTTTGTTACCATCTCTGTAACGCAACGTAGCACATTATTTAGAACATAATCGCAGGCTTGCATATAAGTAGAGAATGTTTCTAGCCTTTCTTTACAGCTCTGTTACGTTGATGTTTTGATTCTACACCAAAAGCATGAAGGTTTGCTGTGTCTTCAAGCTTTGGTGAGAAAGCACTGATTGTCAGAAGCAGGTTGCCCTTTTGCTTCTGTAGAAAGTTCATTTTGGCTGTATTCTTTCAGGGCTGCAGCCTAGATGCCCAGAGAAACATGCCAGAGAGTGACTACGACAAAACACTTAACCATGTCACATTGGAAGATCCTAGGTTTGTCTTTTCACTTCTCATTGGTTGAAAAACCATGTGTATTCTAATGCGATTCAGTAGTTCTCAACTGGTTTCGCTTCTGGAGCCAAACTCCGTATTGAACATAATGTGGTGAGTGGCAACCTATCCCACTATTGCTCATCGTACAAAAGTAAACAAATAGCTTTATAATCAAACACTGGAATTTTTGTTTTACCCTGCATAGTATTGCTCATGAGGGAATATCATGCAACTTATCCATGTTGGCATATGTCTATGGTAATTTGACTTGTTTTTGCTAAATGACAGGTGAATATGCGCCAATATACGGTAGAGTTTGTTTGGATGTACGGCCTTTGATGTCGACAACAACAGATATGGGAAGTGTTTTCTCTTCCATTTTAAAAGACCTTTTTGCTACCCTAAGTTTGCACAATTGTTTGGTTAGTTGCATTTATATTTAGGCATGTCAAGCCATTACAAATTTCAATCAAGTTAATTACAAGACATGCCGATTAATTAATCGAATTAATTGCGGTTAATCACATATTTCAATATTTTCTAAAGAAAGGCCCCCAAATAAAGTTAACTATATAAATAATACAATTCCGATTGAAATATATTGCATTATTGTGGCAGACAAGTAAGCATCAATTAGAGTCAATATACTCTATTTGTTTGTTTTATTCCCATATCATTCCACAACATAAACCTAAAGTCGACTGCAGTCCATTTTGCAATTCAGTTCGTCAACATGTCCTGTTCTCACAGGATGCGTTCTAATATTTTTGTATGTGCATGTGCTTCAGACGGACCCTTTTCAGCATTTTTTCGGCATTTTTAGGACACTGTGTTGAAAATCGCATCTTGAGATCCCTGCATTCTGCTGCGCTTCGTCCAGCTGTCAAGAACGCGTCCTGTGTGACCGACTCTCATTCTGTGGCTGCGTTGCTCGTGAGGTTTGTTGGGGCAACCGACTGCCCCCTGCTGATACGGCTCATAAAAACACAAAGTTATATGTACTTAAAGCTTGAATATACCGATCATTAAACATGCGGGTCAGGAGGCACGATTAATTGCCTGAATTGTTTTAACGTGTACTTTAATATAATTAATTGCGCTAAATTAACTGGTTAAATCAACAACCCTAATTATTTTATTTGCATTTTGCAAAGTTTTTTTTCCTTCTGTGCATGATCCTTTTTGAACAGACATGTGATCCATTATTTTGGGTTGTGACTCACCAGTTGAGAACCACTATTCTAATTTAACAAATGAATAAAAACACATTTAAGACTATAAACTGATGGCTGGTTCTTGACATTTTCCCCACAGGGGAAGAGGGAGCAGCTGGTTGGGCGATGGAACAGTCCCACAATCAGAAAACCCATCTGAGGTTGAGTGTGACTCTAATTTACCATGTACGGAGGATGTCATCAGCAAAACAGAGCTGATCACAAAGAACATCCAGGAATTACTGAGAGTTGCACAGGAGAATAATCATGAGAGGTAAGGAAAGTTAGTCAGTGGTTTGTGTTCAAGCAGCCTGGGTAGTGGCATGGTGCGACACTGAAATGGGTGAAAGGTCTCCAATAAGCCCAGTATTCTGATGATACGCAGTCCTCCTGATACAGTATCTGTTTTGTCTGTTTGCCAAGTGATTGGTTTGTGCCAAACACAGCTGGGATCTGAAACAACACATTTCTAAGATGGAAAGACACTTATGTAGATTCATTATTGCCTGATAGGCTAATATTTTGTTTCTTAAGGTTGAGTTTAGTGAATTTACCTTATCTTCTTTGTAGGTGGGACAGTATGATTTTCTATGTATGATTTTTTTTTCAACATTTACTTCGCAGTGATGCATGTAATCATATTTATTAGGGATGCTCCGATACACTGGATCGGTATCGGCTCCAATACTGAAGCTTTTAGTCAAATTGGGTATTGATCCGATAAACCTGATCCAAATCCGATACTGTGTGTTAGTCATATTTGTTACTGTCAAGCTCCAAAAATTACATAAAAGAACCATTAAAATACCATTAAAGCAGTTTATATGACTCGTGCATTTTATTCAATGCCACATAAAAGGCTGTGTTCAATAAATAAGTATATAGTATGCGCAGTGCGGTAGTGAGTGGTTCTGCTCTGTTGACACAAATTCACGCACAGGCTGGTGATGCACTCGTGGCTATTTTTAGCCTTTACAGTGGTGTGCGATTTTTGAGCGCTACTCAAGAACTGCATCTCAGATGTAGATGCTCAGTAGTTCGGTTCACTTATTATATGCATTTAGAATGGCACCAGAGGTGCATTTGACCAGAATTTGAATAAGAAGCGAATTAAACTACTGTGAACATGCCCACAAAAACACACATACAGGACTTCCTGGAAAGTTTAGAATGTCAAAATAAAAGCCTGAGGTCAATATATAGGTTTAAAAAGTGCACGATTTAAAATTAAAAGTCAATAATATTAATAACGATTTATTATTATTGTTATATTGTCATGTATGAATGAAAAGTTGACTGATGTCTTACAACTAAATTGAACAAAAATAGATCTGAATCCTTTAAAGTCCAGATGCAAGTTGAAAAAAAATAAAAGAAAAAAGTCACTGATTTCTTTTCTACTGAAGACTTGAAGACTGGAATTACTGTTAATTTTGCTGCTACATTATCCAGTATACTAGTTAATAATAAAGTGTTCCTTAAGTTATACATTTATATTGAAATAATGTGTAGTTAGAGGTTTGTGTTTCTTTACATATTAAAGAGTACTCCCAATTAGGTCCACACAATAATGTAAAGATATTCTAAACTGATTATGCAAAAAAAAACAACACTGGTATCAGCTTAGGATGAGAAAAGGTGGTGTTGGTGCATCCCTAAAATGTATAGGTTGATATTCTACATGGTTGTGTTAAAAATAGCCAAAGCCACTAGATTAAAGCTGACGTGTGTAATTTCTGCACCACTTGCATCACAGAGTGGAATTTCTAAAAGATTGACTTTCAAACAGCTTTTCTCAAAACACCCCAGTCTTTTACTGGTTGGGCAAACAGATAGCCTTGCCCCAAAAGGCACACCATTGGTTGAGCCAATGTTGCTGTGTCAGGTTGGTCGGGATGTGTAATCTTTTGAAATAGCCTACAAACAGCTTATTTATTGTTGCATATTCATAATAAACTGGGATCGGAGAAAGTGTTTTATCATTAAATTAAAAAAATGTACACCCATTAAGTCTATTTAATATTCAGATCGGCACCATTAGGATATAGAACAGTATGTCACTGAATGGACCGTTATTTAGATTCAGTGCTCTGAACAATGAGTCTTTATTGCTTGGCTTATGCTTGTGTTCAGTCTCGGATCAGTAACAATCATTATCCATTCATGGTAGAACGATACCGCAGGTTAGCATTTCAGCTCACCCAGACTTAATACGCTTCCAGTTTAATGGCTACGTGAAACTTATAAATTCTTGATGATGTCTTATCAGAGGGTAAAATATAGTGAAAAGGTTAGTGATCACTGTGCTTTTTGTGGTTTCCCGATGGTGAATGGTAATCTCAATACAAGAATTTAACAATTTCGGGTTCAAATTTGAGTGCAGCTTGCCCATGCAAAACTTATTGCCACACTGCTGGAGTATTGTGGATGGTTGACATGGTGTGCTTGAGGGTGGATCAGGTCCTTAACCCCAAGAATGAGGAATGATGATGCTTTTGCTTGTTGCATTTGTTTTAAAGCAGTGGTTCTCAACCTTTTTTGAACAAACGCCCCCCTGACCTCTTCATGATCCTCTTCACGCCCCCCACCCCCCCCCAAAAAAAAAAACAAAAACACTTCTGAAATACTATTACAGCCAAACAATTGCAACACTGATACCTGAAGCCTAAGTTTTTGGTAAAAAAAAAAAAAAACTGAAACAGAAGTTTCTTATTGTATTTAAACTACATGTAAAAGCCTCAAGTTGAGTAATATTGTGTTTTGAAAAAAAATGCAAAAACACATGGATTGTTTGAAAGGTATTGCAAATGTATTTAGAAATTCAAACAAATTCAGGCTCACACACCAATTTTTTTAAGATGAACCAATCACATGAACAATAACGTAACTAACCTAAATGGCCAATGAAAAAGCAGCGGTCGTTCGCGCACTCAATTAGGCAATATATACTAGGCTTCAAATTTGAATAGCCTACAAACGGTCATTTGATTTCAAATGACGAACAAAGACGACAACAGCTCGGCCACCTGAACTGAACCGAAGAAAAAACGACGTCAAAAACAGCCACTTTTTGTAATTAATTACGGTCATTAGTGTGAGCCCTGAGCACTAATTATGCGCCTAATTATGTATTCCGCGTTATGTACAGAAAAAGCCGGTGAAAGCGCGCCTCTATTTTGCGCAGAAAATTCTCCGCCTCTTAAAAGCATGTGTAACTTAGGAAGCGGCTCTCCTGGCATATCCTCCTGGTGAAGTGGCAGCAGTAATCCGAGCAAGACAAAGACATAGGCTAAGGAGAAGAGCTGAAAAGATTTTTGCGCAGGCCGCCTGTTGAGTACCTCTGAGTAACGCCCCCCATTTGTGCCTGAGCGCCCCCCTCTCTGCTGCCTCGTTCACACCGCCCCACAACACTGTCCAAACGCCCCCTAGGGGGCGGTACCGCCCCCGTTGAGAAACGCTGTTTTAAAGGAATGTTCTAGGTTCCAAAAATGTGGACTTTTTGCCCATTTAGTTAAAGTGCAAAAATCATGGTTCACGTAAGACTCAGTTTCAAAAAGATAACCCCACAAGACATAAAATTATATTTTAGTGTGATAAAATCAAGGATTTATTAGTGTTACAGTAGTTACCAGATTACATGGTTTATTAGCATAGTGTTACTGCACGTCGTCATGACAAAAAGTTGTAGTTTTGAATATAACTTTACACATAAAGGCATGATTTTAATGTTTACATCTTGTGGCTATACTTTTGAAACTGTGTATTTGAATGGTTATGGGCTGGCCCCATTCAATTCCATCATACAACCCCAATTCTGAAAAAGTTGGGACTGTATGGAAAATGCTAATAAAAACAAAACAAAAAGGAGCGATTTGCTAATTCTTTTCACCACGTGCTATTTTGAATGCACTACATTTACACATTATATTATGTTTTAAATTGCAAATAAAAAGAATCTGATCAAATCGGATGATTGCAACACACTACAAAAAACTTGGGATAGTCGAGTGTTTACCCATGTATAACATTACCATTTCTTCTAATAACATTTAATACGTGTTTTGGGACTGAAGACACAAGTTGGTTAAGTTTAGCAAGCAGAATTTTCCCCTAATCCATTTATGCTGGTTGAACGGGGCCTTTGTTGCCGTATTTTGCACTTCATAATGAACCATATGGTTTGGCATTGTCCTGCAGGAAAACCTCTTCTGTATGCGCGTGACATCTTACAAACATAATTCTTTTGCAATGGATATTATGACTTGGGCTCGGGAATATATCGGTTAACCTTTTTGTCATTCAACACCATTCGCCACTGCATCTACAGATGCAAGTTTTGGCTTTACTATACAAAGGCAACGCCATACATCATCACTGTCCAGAAGTGCCGCCGACTTCTCAGTCTCGTCTGAGATGGAAAGTTGAACTGTGGTATCATGATTTGTGGTCTGAAGAGTCTTCATATCAAATCATTTTTGGAAAAAAAGCTGTCATGTTTTCTAGGCCAGAGAGTAAAATTACCATTCAAGCTATTACTGTGCTTCTTATTTATTTACGAGGGACGTGACAGTTATTTACCACATAACATTATGCTGTCAATTGAGCTTAATTTGAATTAAACCTGGAATATTCTTTAAATTGGTATGTGCATATTGGTATATTGTACTTATATTGTTTTTGCTTTCAAGCTGCTTAACTTGAGGCCATTGTAGTGTGTATTTAGCTTTTGTGTGGATGATTAGACCAATGTTTTCTTTTACATGCCTACATTTCAATTTTTTTTATTTATTTAGTTATTTTAAATTAAGCATTTCATCGACCCATCAGACACATTTGATTTTTCTTGGTCTTACCTGCATTTTAGTCCCCACAGCATAACATTCATTGTCTTTCTTTGCCCCAGCTTTGTCCCGTGTTCAGAGAGAATTCTTGTTGCAGTTACAGAAATGGCTACGTTATTTCCTAAGGTCAGTCTTCACCTTATGAGTAAATATTTTGCCATAATGGGGAACATAACCCTTCATATTCTGTGTTAGTTTTGCATCGACTAATTATTTGGGTAACAAAGTGCTCTGAAATACACCTTTCCAATGTCTCCCGTTACAGAGGCCGAGTTCCGAGATGGTCCGTGGGTCCTTGCGTCTGCTGACCTCCAGTGCCAGTCGTTTGCAGGGTGAATGTCAAAAGGCCACACCACACGACTCCCAGCAGGTTATTCAGTGTGCCTATGACATTGCAAAGGCTGCTAAGCAGCTAGTTACTGTAACCACCAAAGACAGTAACTGACTTATGAGTTTTTGAAAACCTTTCCTGTTCATTTTCTTAATTTGCTTCGTTCCTGTTTTATGGCAACAGTGTTATTGATTGTGTTATGTTCCTGCATAAAACAGTTTGTTTTGTGAATTAAAAAAACTTTAATTAAATTTTTTACATATATGCTTTCTACATTGATTAACTTCAACGTTTAAGGCACTAAGCCTCGATAAGCAATGGCCTACTTTTTGTCCCAAATAAAAACATTTTAAATGAAACCAATATTGTATTTGCTTCCATGGTGCTAATTAACAGATGAGTGTTACAGGTTTCACTGTATTCTTTTATTATTATTTTTTTAATTAATGTAAAGCGTCTTTGAGTACCTTGAAAAGTGCTTTATAAAATTGTTTTATTATTATTATTATTCCTTACAATGTCTGTTTTGATTGTGTGTGGATAAACATTTACTACCTGCACATTTAAAAAAAAAGTTTCAGTTTGACAAGAAAATCATTGCCTGGTTCTTTGCCATTGGACTGGGCTGCTGTCAAAAATCAGCTGGTGAAGTTAGTGTGCCATCTTGAAAAACAGCTTACTCAGAATGTGACCGTGATGTAGATGTAAGGGTGCAAAATGCCTAATTTCCTGTGCAATAAATACCTTTTAAGCCTTGCTGCAAAAAGCTACCTTACCCTTCCTGTTGTTACCACTGTAATAAGTATTCAGAGTGTATAGTCATATTATGGAGTGCTTTATGTGAACTGTTATACATAATTTATATGTGTGTTTGGGTTTTAATTATAAACTTAAAATATATACTCCCTCACGCGACACTCTGGAATGTGATATGTAGTGCACCAACTTTGGGCTGGAAACATGTTTCATTTATTTATAAATATTTTCACTATAAATAATGCTTTTACAAAAACAATTATCATTGCTATCCATTCCAGATTATGGGTTCTATGTCATTTGTTTAATCCCAGGTTTCTCTGTGAAGATTTGTATTCATTCAGCTCATTGAAGACTGAAAGTATGACAGTGTTTTAGTGCCAAGTTAAAATAAATATAAAAATCCAAGATTTTGTAACATTACGAGAATAAATGTTTTGAAAATAATCTCATAATGGGACGTTACTTTCGCAGATTATGAGATTATTTTCATAACATTAAGACTTCAATGTTTAATTCTCGAAATCCTCGTATTTTTTTTTTTTTGAACTTGGCAGTAAAACGTCCTCTTATGGCAGTTTATTCATTGTTAACTGGACAACAAAAGCCCATTAATAAACTGTGATATTTAATTGATAAATCAGTGGTTACATTGTCCAAAGAATGTGTTCTTGTGTTGTCTGAAAGGAAGAAAAAAACACCAATAACACAAACAATAGCCAAACAGCTGCCAGTTGCTGTGCTAGTGATTATGGGTTTATGTGGTATTGCTTTTAACACATTGTATTATATTTATTTTCAAGTTATCACACATGTAAGATGCTGGTTGTCAATTATGTATGCCTAATCTTTTCCTTGTATTTCTTGCACTTGTAGCTGGTGGATATGTACTCATGCATCTTCCTGCTCAATGTTGAAGGCTACTATGGCCTTCATATGGGATAAACATCATGCAGTTGATGCTGCTTCCATTGGTCTTGTTACTAAATATAATAAAACCGCATTTTAACTGCAAAAACCTGTGTGCTTTTAATGCATTTAAAAACCTTGAACAGTAATGCAACATTCTGAAAGGTATTTTCCATATTGTTCATTGACGTCCAACGTGAAGCTTATATATAAGATCAAAATGTTTTGAAGCTGTTAATGCTTTTGATGAAATTGTTTTTGTACAGAAATATAAATTGTGCCTTTATATGAATTTCTTTCTACAAGTTTTTGATGGATGGATTCATTTGAAGTAGACACAATAAATTAAGTACCCATGAGAATCCAGTGGAAGCAATTCATGAATCCAAGACTTTCTCAATGGCATTGCTTTTCACACATTAGATTTAATTGGACTTCTGGTGTATTAATTGTACGAAACTGTGTCATAAGCAACGTGGAGGTTATTAAATATTAAGTGGACAAAACAGACAGGCCTATTATTCTCTTTCAGCAAGGAGTAAATATAGTCATCAACACCGCTTTCGTCCTCATAGCGGTGCCAAATGACCTTATAACTAATGGATTGGGATTATTGCACCATGAGAAGATCATACATAACCTGCCATCTCAACAACAGGCACACAGCCTGTTCACCATTCACTTCCATTGCATGGAGTGAAAAAAACCTACAACTAATGATGCCTACATTAAGTAGATCATCCAGTTAACAAATCATCAGCTTGGTCGTAATATATATTTTTTTCATTTATTTGTCCAAAACATTGTAACATTCTGCAGGTGAAATTTTAATAGCATATAAACGTGTCACTGTAGCAGTGCAGCTTAATATAATGTTTCTGAATATTATTAGCAAGTATAGTACACTTTACAATTCATTAAAATTCAGTCGACGTTCATTGGTTTCTTTAACATGATCAACTGTCCAATGGCCTTTTTAAACTGAAAAGGAGTTGGCAAATTGAAAAACAAAAGTGATTTGTATTTTTAAAGGCAACTTTAAGGTTGCAGTTAAAAACATTTATTAATGTATTATTTATTATATCAAACATGTATTATGATTTTTTTTAAGCAACACACATAGTCCTCTATAGTTGCAGCCTGAAAGGTATTAGGAACTGTAAAAAAAATATATATATAAATAGTACCACATCCTGTACCACATCCTGTACCACATCCTGTGAGATACTGAAGAGTGCACCAACTGGACACTTTACCAACCCATAATCTCCCCGGAGCCAAGGAGAAATCATATTGAAAATGCTGAAAAAATAAAAAATGGTGAAGAACCACGAGTTGGGCGTCTCTTTTCAACTCCAATTGCTGTTTATTACCAAGAACGTTGTTTCTTATGTTTAGTATGTATATGTTGAACAAACCTATAGTTTTTTTTTTACATTGTTGTTACTAAGTCATATGTTTGGGGTCATAGTCAATGCCCACATATCCAAATTAAGTATATCTGGGACTGTATTCATACTACCACTCTTGCATATACACAATAAATAAATAAATAAAGATTTATGCATTTCAATATCATAACAAAATTCCATCAATTTGAATGGAGTAATCTTTAAATAAATTAAAAAATCCACAATATTTATTATTTACTTTTAGTTACAAATTGCACTTTTCATTGTTGATGGAATTCTAATGAAATGGGTAAATCTTAAAAATTGGCTCAAATATTTTTTTGAGTGTACCCAAATTATTTTTTTTATAAAGAAGTATGTTTTTCATCAAATGCAGAACATATTTTTACAGTATCAAAATTTGGACACACCTACTTTACATATATGCTTTCTACATTGATTAACTTCAACGTTCAAGGCACTAAGCCTCGATAAGCAATGGCCTACTTTGAGCGAGATTCGCTAAATGAATACTCAGCAGAAGTGTTCGAAAGCCACACTGACGAAGCCTGACCAGAGCGCCAGCTCGTTTCCCTCGCCTGTGTCTCTTAAACAACACAGCTGTGCCTCTTAACTAAAGTGTCCAGCAAAGAGTCAAAAACCAGGATAATATCGTCTGATATGTGCTGCCAAATGTTCAGCAGTTCATCCCTGGTAAAACTGATTGGAAAAAGATTGCTAACACACAACAATGTACCTTCTCCACTCACTGTTTTTAATGGGATCTTTCAAAGACCTTATTTACAGCAGCACCATCTTTGATTTTTTTATGGGAATGGCAACAAGGCTGTGAGGGATAGACTTACTGTCTTCTTAATTGGATGCACTGCAGTTTAAAGTGGCACTATATAACTTTGTGTTCTCTAGCAACATCTGTGGTTGAAACATAAAATTGTAAGAAATTTGCAGAAGAGTACTTTGTCAGTCGTGTTTTGGCACTGCTCTCTGGCAGGTTAATCTCATGGGGTGCTTCACATTACTGAAATAGTGTGTCCTCATTTCCTTTCTTTCTCTGCCCTCTTAGGAAACAAGGAACAGATGTAAGGAAAGGAAATGAGGACAGAGGAATCGAAGCAAGACAGATTAAATGCAGTAAAATAAACTGTAAAATAAAATGTCCTGCTCACTCAAGCGTCACTTCAGAGCTTGTTTTTAAGCAGCTGCATTAATTTGACATGCTTGCCAGTATGTTATTGAAACTTTATTAATATATTAATTATAAATCCATATAATTAAAAATGCACTGTTGAAGAATGTGACAAGGTTTATTTAAACCACAGATGTGAAACATGAATAAAGTGTGTTCACATCAAGTCTAAAAACAAAGACTAAAGATCTCAGAGTCTGTCCTTTGTGAGTTTATAAAAACAACATAACAATAAATCAAACTCCACAAAAATCATGCAACATCTGTAAAAATGTCCAGCAGAGATGATGCTGGCTGACATATTCTGAGAGTTAAGATGTATTTAATTGACAGTTTAAACCAGCTGTAAAATAAAGCATAGATAAGGGGGTTCAGACCAGAGTTAATATACAAGGCCCATGTTAGAAAATTCACTATTGTGAAAGCATGTGTACCATTATATGTTACAGACAAAATATAGTATGGAATCCAGCATAGCAGATAAACTATCACAATGATTCCTAATGTCAGAGCAGCCTTGCTCTCAGATTTCCTTCTCACAGAACTTTCTATTACACACTTTCCAAATTTCACCAGAGAGTTTATAACTTTTACTTGTTGATGCACAATATAAAATACCCTTAAATATAAAGTTATGATCCCAATACATGGAAACACGAAGGACAAAAACAGATCAGTGACCCGCCAGGCAAAATTTGCCACTATGGAGCACTGTCCATAACATATATCCGTTTGGTTTGATTTGTCAAAATATCCATTACTTATCACTATGGTAATGTTATATGTTAAGGAGCAAAACCAGCAGAGACAGATGATAAGTATTGTTTTAGTCATGGTTATTTTTTGTGGGTACAATAAAGGGTAGCACACAGCTATAAAACGATCAACAGCAATACAAACTAAATTACTAAGGGATGCAGAGAAGAGCAGTGCAATGGTTAATATAAACATTCCACAGAAATTGTCTCCAAAGTACCAGCAAGTCTCGATTATTTTAATGCCCTCCAAAGGTATTACAAAAAGTCCAACAAGCAGGTCAGTCACAGCCAGAGAGAGAATGAGCATGTTGGTTGGAGTGTGGAGCTTCTTGAAGTGAGAGATGGAGATGATCACAAGCAGGTTCAGAAACACAGTCCATGCTGACAGCAATGATACAAACACATACATTATATTATATTCATATTTAGAGCGCCTTCCCTTGATACATGATGAGTTAATGACAGGAAAGCAGTATTGAGTCTCATGATCCTCTGTCTCATAGGCCATGAGGAAGTCTCCTTCTGTTAGGAGTTTGTTCTGCTCTCATTCTTGTCCTTACTTTTATAGTATCTTGATCAGACTGGCCAACCCATCAACCACCCACTCTGATGCAACATGATGACATAACTATAGGTTTTATTGACTTGACAAGTCTTGTCTGGGAGTTTAAACTAGTCTTAAAAGTTTGAAGCTCAAACAGACATTACAGTAAGCCAAAGAGCCAACTAGTCAGACAGACTGTCACATACAAATAGACAGATAAACCATTAGATAGACAGACAGACAGAGAGAGAGAGAGAGAGAGAGAGAGAGTGTGTTGCTTTGGCAACATTGTTTATGAAACTTTCATGCCAATAAAGCCCATTGAATTGAATTGAATTGAATTGAAACTGAGAGAGAGAGAACACAACTTAAAGCAGATCAAGGCCTTTTTGTGGGGGGTTTTTACATAAAAATTTTTGACAAGATTTTACATTAATTTGCATTCTGTTGGTCCATTTGAACTTTTTTTCAATGTATGTCTATGGGATTTTTCAGATTTTTGGTTTTTAAGTCTCCTTGGGCATTTATAAATATGCATATTTTGATTGTATTTTTTTATTATTCTCTATATACATTTTAATTTTAGTGAACATTATATTTCTTAAAGACTTAATTTTGGTACAATCGCAACTTTAAAAACACGTCTCATTCTGCTGCTGCCAATGACTGGAAAAAACACATGCCATTCTGTATGTAAACAAACATGGAAGATGTGAGATGTCGCTCCTGTGAAGACCAGAATCTCTGCTTTGGCCTGTTGAAGCAACCAGCATCAATGTGGTTTGTATTACGTTTGTATATTCAGACCCCAAAATGTATTTTTACAAATTATAATGTGCAGCTTGTTCATTTTCTTTCTGACTGAGTCTCAAATATAGCTGTATTTGAGGGGCTGCAAGAAGTTAGCCAATCAGAACAGTAGGCATTTACATTGAAGTCTTAAAGGGCCAGGTAGCTTAAAACTGAGCGTTTCAGGCAGAGGTACAGAGACAGCTTGGAAAATGATCAATTATTAAATTATGTATGTTTTGGTGCAAAAAACACTCTACTGACCTTCTAAGTGGACCTCAGGGAAGATAATAAAATAATAAAAAAAGAGCATGTCACAACCCATTTAACTCGTTTTCTGGATGCAGCGATTACTAATCTTCCCAATTCATATGCATCAATCCTGAAATATGATTTTTGAATCGAGAATTGTAAGTGTTCGTCAGTAATAGATTTAAACTGGTTATCCTTGTCTAGCACGCCTCAGAGCACAAGACCTCACAACTCTCCCCTCACAGATGTGTGCTGCACTCTTCCATCGCCCTTCATTTGATAACGCCCACTCTCCATTCTGGCCATAACTCTTACTGAAACATTTTCTGAGCAGCTTTCCAAAGCTTTCAAGCACCTTATTTCTTATTTCTATGCTGGACTGCCACTGACTATCAGTGAGGGATATAACAACTCGCAAGAGCGTTCGTCTCAAGTCACTCACTCAAACCTTTCGCTGCTGCATCCAACTCATTGTGTGGCCACTACTGAAATAAAATGCTTTGAGATGGAAATGTTGCATATTATATAACATACAAATGGAAAGAGATTCACAAATAGAAAGTTGGTTCACAAATAAATTGAATGAGATCCACAAATAAATGTAAGGAGTTTCACAAAAATGCCTTTCCATTGACGCTGCATCCGACGACTGGCCGGGCTCGGCCTTCGACCCCGTGCCATCGACATTAGCGGACACGAGCAGGAGCACCAGCATGGACTCAGAGATCGTCCGCATCCTGTCCAAAGCCGTGGAAGACCTCGGGCTCGACTGGTCTTCTCCGGAAGAACCCGCCCGCAGCCGGCTGGACGAGTGGTTCCTGCAAGGCATTACCCAGTCCCCTTACAGGCGGCTGGAAATGTCTGTACAGCAGTCAAAGGGCCAGTCACAGAACTCGCTCACCTGCAATCAAACGCCGTTTTAACGGCAACACACAGAAATCACAAAAAGAGTCATTTTCTGCCTGTGTCACTAAGGGGTCACGTGTCCACACTAAAGTGTGCATTCCCACATATCAATACTGTCCAAAGAGTGCCGAATACTTCCCCAGCTCAAGCTGGACGCCCCATAAATGTGGATCGTGTGCCTATTGTCATGTATGCACCACTACACACAAGCACTGTTCCCACAGTTATAAACACTTCCCCAGTAAAAGCGGGAAATACTATAAAGGTAGCGCGCGTGCCTGCTGTCATGCATGCACCCCTACACACAAACACTGTATGCATGCCCAAAAACCCCCCGCCGCGAGCGGGAGGCTTTATGAAAATGGCACGCGTGCCTACTACGGTATATGCACCCCCACCCATAAGCGCTGCCCATACAGTTTCAAACAGTTCTCTGGCTCATGCCGCGAGCATCACAGATGCGACGCGCGAGCCAAGAAACTCCCCGCTAAGAATGGGAAGCTTTATGAAAGTGGCGCACGTGCCTATTACAATGTATGCACCCCCACCTGTAAACACTATCTATAAAGTTTCAAACATTTCTCCAGCTCATGCTGCGAGCATTACGGAGATAGCGCGCGTGCCTGTAATCTCACACGCACCCCTGCACTCGGCACTCAACAAAGCTGCTCAGCGCGCTCCCGCGCCTCTGAGAGCTGTAAGCTCAGTGTTAGCACAAGGCAATTCGCCGGCAGGGCCCATACGTCACTACGACACGCCCCCAGCCAGCATTCAGCCCATATCTGTGCGAGCAAAAGCCTGGGAAAAAAATCCCCGACATGGCGAAATGGGTTTTGAACATAATAAAACACGGTTACTTGCTTCAATTCGCTCGCAGACCACCCTGCTTTTCAGCGGTGGTCGAGACGAAAGTGAGGAAAGATGTTTCACATGTTCTACGCACAGAGGTGCTCAAACTGATAGAGAAGGGCGCTATAGAAACTGTTCCTCCCTCTATGAGCGTGGCGGGTTTTTACAGCCACTTTCTCGTCGAAAAGGATGGTGGCCTCCGCCCCATCCTAGATCTCAGACATCTGAACAAAGCTTTAATGATTCGCTCGTTCAGAATGTTAATGACCAAACATATAATCGCGCAAGTTCAGCCCGGGATTGGTTTCTATCAGTGGATTTGAAAGACGCTTACTTTCACATTCGATAGCGCCTCATCACAGGCCATTTCTGAGATTCAGCTTGAGGGACAGTCATACCAGTACACAGTACTACCATTCGGCCTATCATTGGCCCCCCCGTACATTCACGAAATGTATGGACACAGCACTTTCCCCCCTGAGACAGCGGGGAGTGCGAATACTGAATTACCTCGACGATTAGCTAATCCTAGCACAATCAGAGAGTCAGTTAACGACGCACAGATCTTGGATTATCGGATCAGGGAGGTGAAATGTGCAGTGCTCCTGGTAGCCCCACTCTGGAAGAACCAGACGTGGTTTCCAGAACTAATCCAGATGATGCAATCTGCCCCATGGCCGATTCCGTTGAGGCTGGACCTCCTCAGGCAGGCCAACGGGATGATTCTTCATCCCCGCCCCGATCTGTGGGCCCTTCATGCACGGCCCCTCAACGGGTTCCAGAGAACCTCCCCAGCGGAGTGTTGAGAACCATCACTGAGGCGTGGCGCCTCTACGAGGCTTATATGCCCAAAAGTGGAAAGTGTTCAGTGACTGGTGTGATACCAAGAGCTTGAACCCCAAATCGTCGCGAGATACCAAGTGTACTCGCCTTTTGCAAGAGCTGCTGGAGGCGGGCCGCACACCCTCCACGCTCAAAGTCTATGTGGCTGCCATAGCAGCGTCACACAATCCTGATAAAGAACGCTCATTAGGGAAAAATGACCTAATCATTCGTTTCCTAAGAGGCTTAGGAGGATGAACCCTCCTCGCCCCCCTCGGTACCGATCTGGGACCTGGCCACGGTCTTGGACGCACTCAAGAGTGCCCCGTTCGAACCTCTCCGAACCGTGCACCTTAAACAGCTCTCGCTCAAAACTGCGCTCTTGCTGGCACTTGCCTCAGTCAAGAGAGTGGGCGTACCTGCACGCGCTGTCATCAAGCTGCTTGCTTGGAATTTGGACCTAACGACTGCAGAGTTGTCCTTAGGCCAAAGCACGGGTATATTCCTAAAGTGCTCTCCACACCCTTCAGAGTACAGGTGATATCCCTGGCAGCCTATCGTCTCCAGCAGACGAAGCGACGCTAATTTACTCTGCCCGGTCAGGGCGCTCAGAGTATACTTGGAACGTTCTGCCTCGTTCAGACAGACGGAACAATTATTCAGTATGCTTTGGCGGCCGCACTAAAGGTCTCGCAGTTTCAAAGCAAAGAATATCAGCTGGATAGTAGATACTATAGCGCTGGCTTATGAAGCCAAGGGCCTTCAATGCCCCTTAGGCTTCAGAGCTCACTCTACGAGGAGCATGGCCTCCTCATGGGCGTGGTCGAGTGGGATACCCATTGAGGATATTTGTGCGACGGCAGGCTGGGCCTCGCCTTTGACATTTATCAGGTTTTATAACCTACAGGTCCCCTCATTGCATTCCAACATTCTATCAGCCTGACTGTAGTATGGACTGGAGTATGTATATGCTGAGCATTATCTCCTCCCTTATAAGGTCCGTCTCTGACTGACTTAGAGGGTTTTTTATGCATATCAGTAAATAGAAAAATCAGTACATAAGATATGTGCTTGTGTTTTTACAATGAGCGCCCCACCATGGGCCACCTTGGGGCAAAGGCGCTCTGTATTATTCCATTATATAGCTCGCCGTTGGCCGGCTCGTTGAATAATCACTTTGCTTTAAGGCTCAGGCATCTGCCTCTGGCTTTATAGAGCGAAGTCAGCACGTTTTGCATGGTGTTCCCATAGCGTAAGCTACTTACGCAATAGGAGAGACCTCTCGAGAGGGAACGACTCGGTTACTAACGTGAGAGGAGGGAACGAGTATTGCGTAAGCTGCCGTGCTTGTGCTTGGTCAGTCACTTCAGTCGATTGAACCTAAAGAACTCTCATGACGGGGCGCCTAATATATAGCCTTAGCCACGCCCATCTTGGCGGGCTCTGAGCGCGCGAGCGCGAAGCGCGCTCATTGGTTGCGCGTTCAGAGTTGCCCCGTCATTGGTTCGAGCAAGTTGCCGCAGCACAGCCAATGACCGAGCTGCCTCTCTCATTACTGTCTGCTGTGCAGCTGCACTGCGTTTTACATAAAGACTTCAATATTTCTCGAGAAACTGAGTTTTCCCATAGCGTAAGCTACTTACGCAATACTCGTTCCCTCCTCTCAGGGAACCGAGGTTACGTTAGTAACCGAGTCGATTTTATTAGTAACTACTAGCAGATCCTGGAATAGGCGATAAAGGCAGCCGCCTAGGGCGGCATGACAGGGTACCTGATCGTATGCCCCTGCACAGAGCCTGCAAGATCGCGATGGGAGAAAGGTGTCCCGAATTGTGCCGCCCTGCCCCATGATGGATATTCATAATGCATTCTTATATTCTGAACAAACATAAGATAACCATTATCATCAGTATACAGGTGAAACTCGAAAAATTAGAATATCGTGCAAAAGTTCATTAATTTCAGTAATTCAACTTAAAAGGTGAAACTAATATATTATATAGACTCATTACAAGCAAAGTAAGATATTTCAAGCCTTTATTTGATATAATTTTGATGATTATGGCTTACATCTTATGAAAACCCCAAATTCAGAATCTCAGAAAATTAGAATATTACATGAAATCAATAAAAAAAGGATTTTAAATACAGAAATGTCGGCCCTCTGAAAAGTATAATCATGCATATGTACTCAGTACTTGGTTTGGGCCCCTTTTGCATTAATTACTGCCTCAATGCGGCGTGGCATGGATGCTATCAGCCTGTGGCACTGCTGAGGTGTTATGGAAGACCAAGATGCTTCAATAGCAGCCTTCAGCTCTTCTGCATTGTTTGGTCTCATGCCTCTCATCTTTCTATTGGCAATGCCCCATAGATTCTCTATGGGGTTCAGGTCAGGCGAGTTTGCTGGCCAATCAAGCACAGTAATACCATGGTCACTGAACCAGGTTTTGGTACTTTTGGCAGTGTGGGCAGGTGCCAAGTCCTGCTGGAAAATGAAGTCAGCATCTCCATAAAGCTTGTCTGCTGAAGGAAGCATGAAGTGCTCTAAAATGTCCCGGTAGACGGCTGCGTTGACTCTGGACTTAATAAAGCACAGTGGACCAACACCAGCCGATGACATGGCTCCCCAAACCAACACAGACTGTGGAAACTTCACACTGGACTTCAAGCATCTTGGATTGTGTGCCTCTCCATTCTTCCTCCAGACTCTAGGACCTTGGTTTCCAAATGAGATGCAAAATTTGCTCTCATCAGAAAAGAGGACTTTGGACCACTGAGCAACAGACCAGTTCTTTTTTTCTTTAGCCCAGGTAAGACGTTTGACATTTGAAGCCCATGTCCAGGACCCGTCTGTGTGTGGTGGCTCTTGATGCAGTAACTCCAGCCTCAGTCCACTCCTTGTGAAGCTCCCCACACATTTGAATGGCCTTTTCCTGACAATCCTCTCCAGGCTACGGTCATCCCTGCTGCTTGAGCACCTTTTTCTTCCACACTTTTCCCTTCCACTTAACTTTCTATCAATGTGCTTTGATACAGCACTTTGAGAACATCCAACTTCTTTTGCAATTACCTTTTGAGGCTTTCCCTCCTTGTGGAGGGTGTCAATGATGGTTTTCTGCACAACTGTCAGGTCAGCAGTCTTCCCCATGATTGTGAATTCAACTGAACCAGACTGAGAGACCATTTAAAGGCTCAGGAACCCTTTGCAGGTGTTTAGCTGATTAGAGTGTGACACTTTGAGCCTACAATACTGAACCTTTTCACAATATTCTAATTTTCTGAGATTCTGAATTTGGGGTTTTCATAGCTGTAAGCCATAATCATCAAAATTATATCAAATAAAGGCTTGAAATATCTTACTTTGCTTGTAATGAGTCTATATAATATATTAGTTTCACCTTTTAAGTTGAATTACTGAAATTATTGAACTTTTGCACAATTATTCTAATTTTTCGAGTTTCACCTGTAGGTACACCATGACACGGATCAACCATGTGATTGCTGGGCAGAGATGACAAAATAATTGATGATTTGGCTTCAATGAAAACTAGGAGGGGAGGATTACATTTAAAAAAAGGAATTAGGTGTAATAGCACAAGTATTTTGCCATTTTCTATTGGGTTATATTCATTATTGAATATCATTTAATTGTTCAGTTTAAGTTATGTATAAAACATTTACATGCTAATCTGATTTTCCTTTAATGTGTGTGTGTGTGTGTGTGTGTGTGTACATACAGTACTTTAATTCTATATTCTTTGTCTTGTTATTTTTATTTAAAGGGAAAATTTACCCCCAAAATTTAAATTCTCTCATCATTTACTCACCCTCATGCCAAACATGGCTTTCTTTCTTTTGCAGAATACAAATGAAGATTTTTAAAAGAATATCTCAGCTCTGTAGGTCCATAAAATGCAAGTGAATGCTGGCCAGAACGCTGAAGCTCCAAAAAGCAAATACAGGCCTCATAAAAGTAACCCATAAGACACAGGTAGTTCAATCCATGTCTTCAGAAGTGACATGATAGGTGTGGGTGAGAAACAGATCAATATTTAAGTCATTGTTTACTCTAAATCTCCACTTACACGGTCAGATGTGAAAGTGAAACTAAACAGGCATCACATCTGATTTTCAGATGTGAAAGTTGAGATTTAGATAACAAAAGAACTTACACATTGATCTGTTTCTCACCCACACCTATCATATCGCTTCTGAAGATATGGATTTAAACACAGGAGTCTTATGGATTACTTTTATGCTGTATTTGTGTGATTTTTGGAGCTTCAAAGTTCTGGCCAACATTCACTTGCATTGAATGGACCTACAAAGCCAGCAAAAGAGATATGCTTGTGTTCAGCAGAAAGAACAAATGTATACACATATGGGATGGCACGAGGTTAAGTAAATGATGAGAGAATTTTTATTTTTGTTTGAACCATCCCTTTTAAATATTTTGTGTTTTAAAGCATAGGGAAGGGGAGGGGTGGGATCTTGCCTAGTGCACCAAGTAAGGCAGAACTGACACTTTTAGTAACAGAATTACAGGTCAACCAACTTTGCAAGAATAACCTCAGCAAACCATCTACCAGAAAAATAAAAACAAAAACACACAATCTACGACTATAACGATCAAGATATGATGCATTAGTATCGGTGATTAGTCAGAATTTATTTTACATTTTAAATGAAAACAGTTTCAACAGCATACATATGTCATGAATGATCTGCAAAAATATCCAGCAGAGAAGATGCTGACTGTAATATTTTAAGAGTTAAGATGTGTTTAATTGACAATTTAAACCAGCTGTAAAATAAAGCATAGATAAGGGGGTTCAGACCAGAGTTAATATACAAGGCCCATGTTAGAATTGTTATTGTAGTGGAAGAGATTACAGTTTGTTCTGTTACAGACAATATATAGTATGGAATCCAGCAAAGCAGATACACTGTTACAACATTTCCTAATGTTAAAGCAGCTTTGCTCTCAGATTTCCTCCTTGCTGAACTTTCCAAAACCTTTTTTCTACCCTTCACCAGAGAGTTTATAGCTTTTACTTGCCTGTGCACAACATAGAATATCCTCAAATATAAAGTGATGATCACAATACAAGGAAATATGAAGGACAAGGTCAAATCAGTCAAACTCCAAGCAGGACTGAACATGACAATACACTTGCCGTAACACACTGTTCTGTGTGAGGTATCAAAATATCTGTTATTAAAGACAATGGCAAAATTGTAAACTAAACAGGAAAACCAGCAGATACAGATACTCATTAAAGTTTTAGTAATGGTTATTTTCTGAGGGTACAGTAAAGGGTAACACACAGCCACATAACGATCAACAGCAATTAAAATTAAATGAACAAGAGATGCTGAGAGAAGCAGCCCACTAATTGTTACAAACAGTCCACAGTAAGTGTCTCCAAAGAACCAACATGTCTCAATTAGTTTGATTCCCTCTATCGGTATCACAATAAGTCCAACAAGCAGGTCGGCCACAGCCAGAGAGAGAATGAGCATGTTGGTTGGAGTGTGGAGCTTCTTGAAGTGAGAGATGGAGATGATCACCAGCAGGTTCAGAAACACAGTCCATGCTGACAGCAATGACAAAAACATGTACATAAAATTATATTCATGTATGGAGCGTTTTCCCTTGATACATGATGAGTTAATGGCAGGAAAGCAGTATTGAGTCTCCTGATCCTCCGTCTCATAGGCCATGTGTAAGTCTCCTTCTTTAGGAGTTTGTTCTGCTCTCATTCTTGTCCTTTCTTTTATACAGTGCCTAAATTGGACTGGACAACCCATCAACCACCCACTCTGATGCTGCATAATGACTTTTGATAGTTCCAACCTCTATGTGATAATTTAACACAAAAATCAATAAAACAGTTTTCTGTTGAATATTTTTTATTTTAACATAAAGAACATTTTAAAACTTAAAAGTGCTATATATGATATTGACAACAAGCGTTTGAAATGGGTACTGCAGTCCAAATTCAAAATATAGAGAGAGTTGTCTGCCCCGCCCCAGAATCCATGCTCATGCGGGTTGCCAGAATTAGCCAATTCAGCATCCATTTTAAAGGATTTCTGGACTTTAAGCTGTCTCCATCTTTCAAAGGCATCTCCAATATTTAGGGCCCAAGCACTGTAAGTGTGGAGGCCCTATTGTTTTCCTAAGGATTACTGTTAACATTCTTCTTTTCAAGGTTTCAGGGGCTTTTGGGTCATTTAACATGCTCAAAAACTCCTATAAATGTGCACACATCAAAAACGTCGGGCATTAGAGCTTGGTAAAAGTTCACATGGGGGGTCAAGGGGGGGGCTCTCTGCTGGCCTCTTGAAACTGGATTTTTGGGAGGCTCTGTAGCACATTCCTTTTTACCTACAGTCACCAAACATTGTACACATATTGATCTCATCAAGCTGGACAACTTTTACCCTCATAGTCATAGGCTCTGCCAACAGGAAGTCTGCCACGTTGCATTGTTTGAAAAATGCATGCTCTGGAATTAGAAATACTCTTCCTAGGGGATTTATGTGTCAGGCACCAAACATGGCCAACATCATGCCAAGACATTGAAGATGCTAAATTGCGAACAGATTTTTGATATTTCAAAGGGTGTTCCCATGGCAAGGCGATAAATTAATGGCGAAAAATGAAAAAGAGGAAGTGCTCTCATATCTTCGGCATGCATAGTGCGATTTAGATCAAAATTTTGATTTATGTATGGTATTGGGGGCTGATCACATGGATATGACTATAACGGCAGTGATGTAGAATGCTCATTGGCTCTCAGGTGTTTCGTGACCTGCCGTGTTCTATCACTTCCGTGATGTTTTGGTTTGAATGAAATATGACAGCCTCTTCAAGGTGTGCATCAGGAGAAGATTTTCAGCTATTAATAACTTACATTTCTCTCTCTTTACCTCACACAAAGCTAATATATGCCATCAGGGAGAACCTGGAATGTAGCATATTGTCGTTCTACTTTTGTACTGAATTTTGCCATTTTCTGATAAAAGTTTGCGATTACATTTATCTGACTGTTATATTTTTTATATGGTTAAGACATTTTTAAGGTTAGATTTAGATGCAGGGGTGGGACAAGCAGCTCTAAAATATATATACATTTGTATTTTGTAACAAAAATGATCACTACATTAATCTGCTTATGTTTACTTTATTGTTAAATTGTGGTTGTTATGTTTAGGGGTAAGGTTAAGGGATAATAAATATCTATAAAATAGTCAAATCTTTACTGAAAATATTGTAATCACCTAAAACATGTCAATCAAATCAATAACTTGTGCAAGTAAAAGTTTGAGTTTAGAACTGGAAGCAACATTGTCTTCATTTTAACATTTTAGCAGTTCATTAGTAACCAGAGCCGGCTCTCCCTATAAGCGAACTAAGCGGCTGCTTAGGGCCCCGCCGCCACTAGGGGGCCCCCTAACTACAGATGGTAGTCGCCGGTAAAAAAGTAAAAAAAAAGAGAAAGGGCAATAATCTGACAGTCAAAATCAAAATGAAGTTTAAAATAAAGCGGTTAAATACAAGCTTTTTCTTCTGGTCTTTATTGAATATGTAATTAAAGATTATTAATAAACATTAATCTATATACTAATATGAAATATTTTATATATTGTTAAGCTAAAACACTCTGTGTCCTCTCTGAAACATTATTGAATGATGATCGATACAAGATATCTAAAAGCAAAATGGATTTGTGGTACATTTTAGGTAAGAATGTATTGCATCTCAAAAAGCAAGAAGACACACATTCTGAGAGAAAAATTCATTAGAAGGAACAGGGAATAAAAAGCAGATGGGGTGAAGTGAAAGTTTGTGTTTTTTGGGGGTTTAGACTTATTTTCTTCCTTTTTTCTTATTTATATTATTTGCTTATTTATTTGATTAATTAATTTATCATTCATTGCATTTTATATGCACATTTATTTGGCTAATGATTGTTCAGCTGAAAATAGTGTTTTTGTAGTTGGAATATATAAAAAAATAAATACCAACTCAAACTTGAATCTTTTGTAGAATTTGTAATCTCTTTGATACATCAATGCAAGTATGTTTAAATCACTTTAGAAGGAAGCAAAGAAATTACTGGTCTAACTTCTCCCTCTTTTTAAAGTGTGGAAAAGGGAAAAGAAGTTCAAAGATCGAGACTCCAGCAACACCTGTAGTATATGCAACAACTTTATTGAAGATTTGTTAAATTGGGGTTAGATTGTATACAGTTACTGGTTTGCGGTGGCAAAACTCCATTATTCACTGCAAGGCAGGGCCCCAAAATTTCCTGCTTAGGGCCCCCAGATTTACAGAGCCGGCCCTGTTAGTAACAACTTAGTAAAATACTTGAATTACCACCTAATAAATGCAAAACCAAGTAAGTATTTCTTTCACTTTAGAACAAGTTGTTTGACAAGAGTCATTTTGTCTTTATTACAAGATATTAGCAATTTATAAGTAACAGCTTTGTAAAGCCAGTCCTACTTACCATGATTTACTGGCTTTATACTGGTTAGTAAACTTGATATTTGATGGGTCTCAGAAAGCATTAACTACAAGACTTTCTCTACAGAAATAGGATATTTAATTAGTTGTAAATGATGGCTTAGACGTCTTACTAAGCATGCAGTTTATTCTTAATTACTGCCTTATTCATGCTTAACTAGAGCATTATTGTGGGATCTTTCAACATTTAATAAGTTGTAACTTATGGCTTAGATAGCCTTACTAAACAATCAATTCATTATTAATTAATGCCTTATTTATGCTTAACTACTACATTATTGTGGACCCTTAAAATAAAGTTACCAAAGTCTGATCCAAAATAAACATATTACTTGCATGCACTACATGAGTGTGAGTGCATCTACACAGAATTTTCATTTAGGGTGAGAAGTATTCCTTTAAAAAAAAGTATGGCCACAACATATTCTTTTGGACATAGGCTAATGCCATTCTTCTTCCTAAGAACTGTTCAGTGACATGCAAGGCCTGCAATTCAGTACAATTCAGCTGAATTTAGTTAGTTTTGTAATGACAATGACATTGTGCTTGCCACCAGCATCCAACATTTCCCTTCAGCAAACTGGACAGTTGAGGGAAAAGAGGGTACTGATAAGTGGATTATCCAGAAGACCCCTGCCATAGAGCTACACACAGTACAGCAAAAGTAGGGGTAAGGCCTGAACAAATAAAGTTAGTTTGGCCATCCAAACCACCTTAATGGAAGAAATTAATATTATTGGAAGAAATGTGGGCTTGGTCTCTCTCAAGGAAAAGTCACATGGGTCTTTTCTTTAGGCTGTTTAATCTTAATGAAGTTTTAAAACATGTGAGAACTCTAGGGCCTAAATATAATTGCAATGATTTGTTATGCTGTGATCCTAAACTGAACCTTCCATTAAAGGTGTGAACTGTTCATTAAAGGTGTCAAATAAACACAGGCAAACACACACAATACACTGATGCAATAGCTTTTTCTCTCTTCAGAGGTTTTGATGTTCTGTTTTGTTTTGATGAACGAGTAATTTAATCATTTGTCTTTCCATTAAACTACCGGTAATCCAAAAGTCAAATGGAAGTGTAATTAAAGTGTCAACAACGTCCACTACTCACACAACAAACACAATGATCATGCCTCTGTGGGTATAACAATAAGTCCAACAAGCAAGTCGGCCCCAGCCAGAGAGAGAATAAACAGCAGAGGTTCTTTAAAAATCACGAATTATCTGTAAAAATGTTGACCAGAGAGGATGCTGGCTTCAATATTTTAAGAATTAAGATATGGTTTAATCATCATACTTTAAAACGGTGGTGAAAGAGAACATATAATGGGATTCAGACAGGGGTTAATAATAACTTTACTGTAATATAATTTAGTAATTTAGCTCAAAGAGCTTCACAAAACGCCTTCAGTAAAACACAGGGTAAAACCTAAGATTCACAATGTAGTAAAAGCAAGTCTATACAAATGACTTTTTAAAAGAGACTCAAAAACAGACACAGAATCAATAGATCTAATATACCAGGGCAGGCTGTTCCATAATAAAGGGGCCTTCACTAAAAACACTCTATCACCTTTAGTTTTGCATCTGGATCTTGGAAAAGCCAACAGTTCACGACAAGAACATCTAAGAGGTCTAACTGTTTCGTAAGGTCTTAAAAGTTCTGCTAAATATTCTTGTGCAAAACCATGTATTGCTTTATACAGTATTCAATTAAAGAAATCTTAAAATCAACCCTAAAATGAATTGGTAACCAATGCAAAGCTAAAGTGCATTGATTTAAAGTTGAAAACAGGGCATTATAATAAGGCGAGATTAAATAAAAGCATGTGTGAGCTTCTCTGTATCCCTAAAACTCAAAACATGTCTCACCTTGGAAATGTTCCTCAACTGATAAAAACAAGACTTAAAACAGTGCTGACTCGCCGAGGCATGGACTCTACAAGACCCTTGAATGAATGAATGAATAAATTAACGTTACATTTTATATAGCGCTTTTCTTAAACTACTAAGTGTAAGTTGCGAGGTGGAACCACTGTGGAATGGACTTGTTGGTCCAGCACATCCCACAGATGCTCAATGGAATAGAGATCTGGGGAATTTGGAGACCAGGGCAACACCTTAAACTCTTCATCATGTTCCTCAAACTATTCCCAAACAATGTGTGCAGTGTGGCAGGGCAAATTATTGTGCTGAAAGAGGCCACTGCCATAAGGGAATACCATTGCCATGAAGGGGTGTACCTGGTCTGCAACAATTTTTAGGTAGGTGGTACATGTTAAATTGATGTCCACGTGAATGGCCGGATCCAGGGTTTCCCAGCAGATCATTGGCCAGAGCATCACACTCCCTCCACCGGCTTGTCGTCTTCTCACAGTACATCCTGGTGCCATCACTTCCCCAGGTAAACGGCGCACACGTACATGGCCGTCCATGTGATGTAAAAGAAAATGGTATTCACTGGACCAGACGACCTACTTCCACTGCTCCAGTGTCCAGTTGTGTGCCCAGGTGCATTTGACGTTGAACAGAGGCCATCATGAGCACTCTGACAGGTCTGTGAAACATTTCTCCCATAACCATCATTAACATTTTCTGTGATTTGTGCCACACTAGCCCTTCTGTTAGTTCGGACCAGATGGGATAGCCTTTGTTGACCTCGCGCATCGATGGTATGGTATCACCTATGGACATGTTTTTCTTAATTATGCCTTTTATTTTGATCAACACTTATGCATCATGGTGCTTTATTTTAGTCACTTGTTTCCCAACAAGGCACAATGTAATCTAAGCTGTAATGTGCTTACTTAAATTTATTGTTGTTCTTTGCACATACTTTATTATACATCTAATTTATTTTTGTCATTAATGGTGTATTCATATTTTTAATGCATTAATTTTATATAATACATAACAATATAACTTCTTTATAACATTGCTTGTTGCTAGATTCTTTTCAATTGCGCTTGATCCCTGGTCCAGTTTTAATGGCAAAACTGGCACGAACAAGTAATCAGTAAAGGAAGATGAATGACTTAAAGCTGCTATAGCGAGCATCCCCTCTACTGGTCAAAATATACAGCACTCGATTAACCTTGTTGCTGGTAGACTTCAATAGGGACTTTACGGCCATGTATTTTCACTTTGCAAACTGTTTTGAAAGCGTAGTAAAAACAGGGACTTTGGGTAAGCACAACTTAATTATCAGGTTTCTAAGAGGCACCCGGAGGTTAAATCCCTCCCAGCCAAGCCTGTTCCCCTCCTGGGATCTCTCAGTGGTCCTCTCGGGCCTTCAGAGACCCCCCTTCGAGCCGCTAGAATCAGTCGGACTCAGGGCCCTCTCCTTGAAGACAGCCCTCCTGATCGCGCTCGCCTCCATCAAAAGGGTTGGGGACCTGCAAGCGATCTCTGTCAGCGACACCTGCCTGGAGTTCGGTCCGGCAAACACTCATGCGATCCTAAGACCACGACCGGGCTACGCGCCCAAGGCACTCCCTTCAGGGACCAGGTATTGAACCTGCAAGCGCTGCCCCGGGAGGAGGCATCCCCTTCATTGCTGTGTCCGGTAAATGCTTTGCATATCTACTTGGACCGCACGCAGAGCTTTAGACGTTCTGAGCAGCTCTTTGTCTGCTTTGGTGGACAGCGGAAAGGGAACGCTGTCACCAAACAGAGGCTTTCCCACTGGGTAGTGGACACCATTACGTTGGCCTATCGCACCCAAGCCGTGTCCCCCCACTTGCGGGTCCGAGCACACTCAACAAGAAGTGTTGCATCCTCATGGGCACTGGCCAGGAGCACCTCCCTAGCAGACATATGCAGAGCAGCGGGTTGGGCAACACCCAATACCTTTGCGAGATTTTACAATTTCAGGGTTGAGTCGGTTTCGTCCTGTGTTTTCTCAGGTCCGAGCCAGTAGAACTCGGTACACGCTGACAAACTGACAGGGTGAACCGCCTGCACCTAGCGCCGTTCCCCTCCACTGAGGTAATACTGTGCGCTTTTACCCCAGGAGATCCCACAAACTCGGCTCCTTGGATGACTTCTCCCTAGCCCTCTGGTCTGCGAATTCAGCGGAGGAATTCGCCGACCAAGACCAATGCGGATACTCAATTTACTCTGTACTGGAATAGGTGCTCCACAGGACGGGATCCCACGTGGACTTTTCCCTCTGTATGTATTTTCCGCGGTACTGTCCCTTTGTGAGCGGACCTACGTCTCCCTTGGGCAGTCCTCACGGACCCCCGGTCACTGTGTTTGTAGCAACTCCTCCCTCCCAATGATGTAGGATCTACCACCGCATCATTCTCCACATGTGACCTAAAAGTCCATGTGATGCATTTCACCACTCTTTTCCTCCCCCAGTCTGGGCAGGTGTGGTCTCCGCAGGGTCTTTCCCCCCTGAAAGAATAGGAAAACTGGGAAAGATCGCCTTCCCCGATGCGTATGATAGCGTTAAGATGGCTCCAGCCATCGAAGAAGCGACACTATGGGTCCAATTTAAATCACGCCATGCACTGAGCCATGTACGTTTACTGCTGACACAGGAGCGGGCAGGTATTTTACATGCCAAAGCGACCATCTTCAAACGTCTTAGCGCAATTACATATTTCCAGGGTTGGGAGGGTTACTTTTGAAATGTTTTCCATTACAGATTACAGAACACATGCTATAAAATGTAATTTGTAACATATTTCGTTACTCAAGGTCAGTAACGTATTCTAAATACTTTGGATTACTTCTTCAGCACTGGTAGATTTTTTCACTTGTTTTGACCAGAAAAACTGCCAGTACAGTAAGACAAAATACCTATGTTAAAAATACATTCTCTGAAAAACCAAAATATCTTATGCAGTGTTGTTTTTAAAATATATATTTAAGGATTTTTAGATATTTTAACAGGAAAAAAATACAAAAAATAATTATCAAGAACAACATTTTTGCCCTAAAGGTTTGCCTAAAGGTTTTACTAGAAAAAAATTAATTATGATCCAACGTGAATTTTCTTGATTAAAAAATATGATTGTGTCTGGTAACGTGCATGTAAAAATGGCTAGAAATAGCATTTTAGCTAAGCGTAAAGCTAACAATTTACACAAGGTTTATTTCTAATTTTTCTGCTCCAAACTTACTTCAAACTTACCTCTCTGTCTGCTCGTATGAATGTAACACATCATAAGAAAGTGTCTCACCACTGTTTAAATACAGTTTGGATCGCATCATTTATATGTATAAATGTTTTCCATTTGAAAGGACTAAATATTAAATGAAACAAATGAAAATAAAATGCAAAGTAATCTCTTATACAGTAATCAAAATACTCTTTTAAAGTAACTGTATTCTAAATACCAATGTATTGGAATACAGTTACTTATATTTTGTATTTTAAATACATAATCCCATAACATATATTTCATTACTCCCCAACCCTGCCTATTTCTCAGGAAAATAGCAAATTGTGCTTTGTGCCACTTCGTGAACTTACAATACACCCACAGTTTGCGCGCATACACCCACAATAACACAAACACTCCCACCAACAGCCACGTGTGCTTTACGCTGGCACGAAAATTATAAGATATAAGATAAAAACGATAAGACATTGTGCATGGTCGTTAAGAGTAGTGCTGCACTTTGCGCACTCTCGAAAATAGAGCCCTATATTACTCTGAATCAAGAACCAGGCCTTGAGAGGAAAATGTATGTTAAGGTCGAAAGCAGACAAGGATCTTCTTTTATGGTGGAAAGAAAATATGAAGCGGTACAAGAAAATTGGAAGCTTTTCAGACCAGAATGTGTTTATGTACATGAAAACACAGTGTAATTCATAAAAAGCCAACATTCCCCACTTGCTCTTCTGAATAATATAACATGTGAAATTATGAAAATGTTATAGTCTTGATGTAGATACATCAATATACATGTGCAATACCTTAATGCCGTCAGTATACGTTTCTATGTAAGCTCTGGGTAAGTTAAGATGTTTTGCTATTTTTTTCTATATTTGTTATTGCACATTGTTTATTATTTTTTCCTGAAAGGAAAACATACAGTAGTTTGCTGAAGTTAGATTATCTTGAAATCGTTCTTGGTAACGTTTGTAAATAAAACAAAATTTTAATTTCACATTCATGTCACACTCGTTAATTTTAACTTACATTTTATTTATGTGTAATAAATTACTCTTTGTTGTGTGTGTGTTAGAGTTGTAGAGTACAAAATTACTCAATAATGCCCATTCCTAGTGTATTGGAAATGAAAGCATAAGATTTAACCATTTAACTTTTTGCCATTTGTAACTTTAAATATTATACACTATACAATCAGCCTTTCAATGCTTATGAATATTTAGTTTATGGGCAGGTCTAATGCTCCAATATTAATAAACCTTCTAGGTAATGGCAGTTTTCCTTAATATAAATGAATCTACAATTCTGCCAGTTATGAGCAGATACCAATATAACAAGCTTGAACATCAACAACAACCAGCTTTAAAATGTTCCTCTGAAGACTCTATATCATTTTGAAGACTTTCTGATAATTATAATGTTTAACATGGGAATGGCAGATGCAGACAATCAAGGAATTGATTACTGCTATCCAAACAACAACTCGTCGTGCATCAAAGAAATCAAGCCACGAGCGGAATACTTTGTTTTGTACATCTTCATTTCATTCGCATCCGTTTTTACTGTGTTTCTGAACCTGCTGGTGATAATCTCCATCTCTCACTTCAAGCAGCTCCACACTCCAACCAACCTGCTCATTCTCTCTCTGGCTGTGGCTGACTTAATCGTAGGACTGACTGTAATACCACTAATGGGCATCAGATATATTGAGACATGTTGGTTCTTTGGAGAGACATTTTGCTCCTTATTTCCATTTATTATATATACTGTTGTTTCAGCATCTCTTGGTAATTTAGTTTTCATATCTATAGATCGTTTTATTGCTGTGAAAGATCCTCTGCAATATTCAACAAAAGTCACGACCAAAAAAGCTGTTTTTTGTATCATTATTAACTGGCTATGTTCTGCCATTTATTCTGTTATTATGCTATATGAAGCTATCTTCTATTCAGACAACCAAAGCATCTGTTACGGGGACTGTATTGTTACTGTCAAATTTGAATATGTTATAACAGACCTAATTGTTTCTTTATTGGCCCCTTGTTCTGTAATCATATCTTTATATGGGAAGATTTTCTGTGTGGCAAAATATCAAGCTCGGCTTATAAACTCTGTCACAAATGTCAGCAGGTCAGAAAAAAAGGCAGCAAAAACATTAGGGATTGTGATTACAGTATATCTTTTGTGTTGGATCCCATATTACATAGTCTCTCTTGTTCCAGGGTTTAACTCAAATGAATCAGCTATAATGAACGTTATGTGTTGGATTATGTACATGAATTCCTGTATGAATCCCCTTATCTACGCATTGTTTTATCAATGGTTCAGAATATCAGCTAAACACATTCTGTCTCTGAAAATATTTGAATCATCATCTCAATATTTAAGTCTGTTTCCAGAGGTAAATGATAAGTGATTATCTGTAACTCCAAAGCCATGACAAAGATTTCACTAAGTTACTTTTAAACTGCAATGAGATGGGAGACAAAACAGGTGGGAGACGAGAGTACTTACTGTAAGTTTGTGCAAATATATACAAATAAATTAAAAGATTACTGATTTGGTGATGTAGTTTGCTTTATGTTTGTTATTTTGGCATGGCCTGGCCTGGAACTCAATCGCAACTATTTTAATACTAAATCAGTTACTAAAATTTCTGCCTTTTTGCATCTAGTCATTAGTCACTATTATTTTCATGTTGCACCGAAAACCCTAAAAATGGGGTGTCACAATCCAAACCTTTTCTATCAGTTACAATACCATTAACAGCTGTATGATAAAACCTTTAAAGACAATATACTGTTATACTTTAACAAAAACAATTGTACACAAGTAAATGTGGTGCTAGAAGATATCTATAATAAAAGTTATTATAAAGCTTTGCATGTATCCTTTTCCCAATAATTAGTTTAATATTATGTGGCATGCTGACAGACAACCAAGTGACTGCCGTAGCAAGCGCTAGGGAGCAAAAGAGGTGGAGTGTTTTTCTAACAAACAGCACAAGGATCTAAGTGTGACTGAGCATCTTCAATAATAACGTCTGGTTTATATGATGTTTTTCTGTGACCAGTGAATGAAATGTCTTTTGCAAATGTCCAATATTACTGCTCCTAAGTTTTTATCTATTACAGTTTATGCCAAAACACACAGAATATTACAGGTCTTTATCTCGTAATGCCAAAATCATTCTAAGAACCAAAGAATATTCAGCATTTATATTTTTTTTACTTTGTGTTTGCTGCATTAATTATTATTTAGGATCCATATTTTACCTAATGTCCTATGTAAGGAACAGGACTTAGTACATAAAGAAACTGAAATGTAAAATAAAATAAAAAAATCAATTGTGAACTGAAAACCTATTATCTGGTTAAGATTTAAAGGAAAGCATACATTTGCGCATGTCTTTTTAAATGTTTTTGTAAATTTAGACAATTGTTTTACTACATTAAGATAAAAACACCATTCACATTTTTTCTTTTAAAGAATATGTGCTACCAGTGACCAATTTCTGGGGTCTCTTCAAAGCCTTGCTTAAACATAAAACATTTTTGTCTTGAAGGCTTTGGGACTGTACATCTTTTTATTTTATTTTATTGTATTTTTTGGTGCTACCAGCCAATTAGCAATGTCATTACATACAGTATTTTCCCTATGAAAATATAGCATGAAGCCCTGAATTAATTGCATGTTCATCATGAACATAATACAGTCAAATCATATGGTAATTGTTCCTGACATGAGAGTAAATAAAATTAAACATTTAAATAAAAAAAAGACAACTATGACAAGTTAACACAGTGACTTTCTGTTTGGGAGAGGCCAATAAAATTTTTTGGAAATGAATATTAGTACTTGATGAATATAAGTGGGACATAAGCTTTATCCTCATTATATCTATATGTACTTCCTTGGTTAAACAATTCCTAAACTAATCTTTGGGAAGTAATTCACTTTTTTGTTTCCTAATTTGATGTTAAATGAAGATAGCTGAGCACCTGCACCTTTGTGTTGATGTTGTGCATACTTTCTGAGGTTTTATATTAATCTTTCAGCCTCAGGTCTGTTGAGCAAAATTATCCTATATTTAAATACTGAACTATGTTTGTCTTTATAGAGGAAATTTTGTCCCATGTTTACAAAATGTTGCACACTAATATTTAAAAACATTTCAAAGGGTTAAACTTAATGGACATTTTAAGCAGAAGTTGATTTCTTTTTAATCTTTATGTCTATAAGTCCATTTTTTAAACAAAATAAATTAATAAAGACCAATGCCTAGCTTGTTAATATCCCACTTTGACGATACAAGTGTCCCACTTTACCAGTATTGGCTGAACAGAATTAGTGATCTGGTCAAAAGCTTTTGACTCAGGTAGGAAACACTCCAAGCTTTCTATAAAGGTATACCATCAGATTATTTGGCAATTGGTTAATAATTAAAAGTACAAGGAAATGTAAAAAGTCAAAAAATGTCCTACTTTGCCCTTATTCACCCAACTAGTACTCCATTAGACCATATAGGCCTTCAATGTGGCAAAAGGGGCCCCAGCCTGGTGTTTTTAAAAGGAAGAGAGGGGTTCTCAAACAGGTTGGCACCAAAGAGATACTGCACTGTTCATTTAGGGAGTAACAGCCTTGAATATTCTAGTATTAATCCCCCAAAAAAAAAACAAGAAAAAAAACTTGATTGGCCTCACACAAACAAAAAGTTGTTATTTTAACTTGTCATATAAGTGTCTTTCTTCTTTTTATTTACTCTGATGTCAGGAAAAATTATCATGAGATTCAGCTTTTATATTTTTGGAGACAATGCAATTAATTTACCAATCAGCACCTGTAAAAATCTAGAATATTAATTTGAGGCAGTTCATAAGGAGCAACATAGGGGACTGAGACGTTTTAAAGCTGAAATTATATTTCATTTTCATGTACAAATGCGTGATACTCTAAGGACTTCTGTTAAGGACTAATTATTTGTTGTCTCAGTACATGGGTGTGATATGAGAGGGTTTCATGGTGTTTCCAATTGACAAATAGATGTATTTGTTATTTGTTTTATTAAATAATTGCAACTTGTTTGGAAATGCATTGTGGAGCGGAGGGGTGTGGGGCCGGGTCGGAATATTGCGCGCCGGTCCCCAATCGGCCTGATGAGGCGCGCGAGGGATAAAGGCGGCCGTGACGATGGTTTGAGAGAGAGAGAGAATTACGGGCATGTCCCCTTGTTTATGTTGTGTTTTAAGTTTCTTATTACGGCCGTCGTCCGCGGGGCAAGTGGGGACTGGATACCCCGACCGCCTGGAGCGAGGGAGCCGCTGCCGGGGGCGGAGGAGTGCCCTGCCGTCCCCAGAGACGCAGAGGGGTCGAGGGAGACTGCTGTCCGCGAGGGGAGGAGGGAAGAAACTCTCCGACCACCCGGAGCGGTAGAGCCGCTGCCAGGGGCGGAGGAGTGTCCCCATTTGCCGCCAGAAAAGCGGAGGCGCGTTCTACCCGCTGGGGGTCGACGGTTTCACTCCGGTTCGCCTGGGGTTGGAGTGGCTGTCGTGCGCCTGAGTGTGGAGGAGTGTTCGAGGACCACGCAACGGTACATCAGAGAACCGGTGAGTGAGCTTTTTCTCTCTCTCCTCTCTCTCTCCCTTTCGCACCGTGTTGGCCTTTTCCCTCGCCTATTTTGTTGTTTTTCCCCCTCCTGTCTCCTCCTAGGGCGGGGATACACCCTGCCCCAGGGATGGGGGGGGGGTGTACGTCATGCCAGTGGAACCCCGTCCTGAGATAACGCCGGGAGGAGTGTGGAGCGGAGGGGTGTGGGGTGGGGCCGGGTCGGAATATCGCGCGCCCGGTCCCCAATCGGCCTGATGAGGCGCGCGAGGGATAAAGGCGGCCGGTGACGATGGTTCGAGAGAGAGAGAATTACGGGCATGTCCGCATGTGTGTTTGTTTATGTTGTGTTTTAAGTTTCTTATTAAATTATTATTTATGTTGACAAGCCGGTTCTCGCCACCTCCTTGCCCATCCTTTAACTGTTTTACATACATCTCTATCTTTCTCTCGCCATAGGTCACATGTTTGGGGCCTTGGTTGCAGTAACTCATATAAACACAGCATAAAGAAAATGCAGTCACTTTTTACAGCCACATTAGGACAGCAGTAAGTTTTACCATCAAACCTGTTCTTGTGTAGGAGTAGAAGTACAAACAATATACACAGTTATACACGATACACACTATAAAAAATAATAGAGCTAGACACTAAACACACTGACAAAAATATAGCTATAAAAATGATTGTTGATTCTTTGGCATGTGCAATGCTATATTTACAATGTTGAGTTATATCAGGAATTGTCCTCACTGTATCAGTTCAGGGAAAAAAATTAATCAACACTTACAAAAATCATAATTAATGGCTTAGAAATTATAAGAGACAATATATATTTGACTGATATTTTTAACCAGCTGTAAAGCAAAGCATAGATAAGCAGATTCAGATGCAAATTAGCCTACAAAGTCCATGTAAGAAAATTTGACACGGTGGAGGAGATTACAGATTTTTCTGCAATAGAAGACGTATCATATGGAATCTAGCAAAGCAGATACACTGTCACAACAATTCCTAATATAAGAGCAGCTCTCAGATATCCTCTTCACTGAACTTTCCTTTACTTGCATTCCAAAGAAGCACTCTCGGAGAGCCTGGGTAGCTCAGCGAGTAAAGACGCTGACTACTACACATGGAGTCGCAAGTTCGAATCCAGGGCGTGCTGAGTGACTCCAGCCAGGTCTCCTAAGCAACCAAATTGGCCTGGTTGCTAGGGAGAGTAGAGTCACATGGGGTAACCTCCTCATGGTTGCTATAATGTTGTTTTCGCTCTTAGTGGGACACGTGGTATGTTGTGCGCTGATGCCGTGGAGGGTAGCGTGAAGCCTCCACACGTGCTATGTCTCCGTGGTAACACGGTCAACAATCCACGTGATAAGATGCACCATGTAATGTTCAGCGATGGGAGGGAGGAGGACATGGAAACTTCGGGTAACCTCCTCATGGTTGCTATAATGTTGTTTCCGCTCTCGGTGGGACACGTGGTATGTTGTTCGCGGATGCCGTGGAGGGTAGCGTGAAGCCTCCACACGTGCTATGTCTCCATGGTAACACGGTCAACAATCCACGTGATAAGATGTGTTAGCTCAAAAGATAACTCCACGTTTAGTTCAAACACTTTTTTATTGCCTCTTTCCCCCAAACCCAGGAACAACCACACAACCTAAAAAACTCTTCCTCCCTCCCCCGAAGAGGGGTGCTACTTCCACACTGCTCCCACAACAGTGCCCCCTTATGGCGAGATATGCCATTAAGATAACACACAGGTGTAACAATCTCCCTCTCTTTAAAGAGAAAAAAACAAACAAAAAAAACGACCAGCTAACCTGTCATGGTGTATTAAATAAGAACAACAATATAACATAAAAGGTTATTAGTAAAGGGAGGGGAAACTCATGCTTGAGTTCATTTAACAGTCCAGCATCCTTCATAGAGAGCCTTAAGAAGTGAGGTTGAGGAAGCTCCCTTTTTTGTAAGACAGTCTGCAAGTTGATCTTTTGTTTCAGACCATAACACTTGACCAACCCTCTTAGTTTGGATCAGTTCTTTTATCGAACTGATTTCCAAACGCAGTCTTTTCTCAGCAACAAACTTAGTAGACTTCAGTGCATCTACAAGAGAGAAATTATCGGTGACACAGATTATGGGTACAGGAGAAACAGTACAACCAGCATTCAGTTCAGAAAACAGAGTTGACAAAAAAATTGCATTATCAATCCCCTCAGACATAGCAAGCGTTTCACCTGCAAGAGTGCTTCTGACAACTCTCTTAATTCTCTTAGATTGCCATGAAATTGGAGAGAACTGCCCATTTTCACCCATCAAAACAATGAAGTACCCACCTTGAGTACCCCCATCTGAAAGATTTGCAAACGATGCATCAGTGAATGTAACCATTTTTAAGTTACTGTCTTTCCCAAGCTGTTGAAAATTCAACTGAACTGACTTGGTCTTGAGTTTACAGACTACCCTGTTAGCTTCATTAATGTTCTGAACTGTAGCTTGTTTGAGACAAGATGCCAAATTACTTGCATCAAACATGACATCAGGCCTGCTCTGTCTAGCAACCCACAGAAGTTGACCTATCTTTGACCTAAGTTGTTCTCTCTCCTCTTCTGTGAGAGGTGAAGCGGACTCTGCTGCTCGTGAAGGTGTGATATGTATGGGCTGTAGGTGCTGAATGTATGTCATTTGGTGTATTTGTACCTTCTTACCCAAAGTCACAAAATCCACACCCACATAGGAAAAGTTATTGTGAACTTCACGACCTACATTGAACTTTGACCTAAGGTAAGGTATGACACTCTCTGAAAACAGCTGTGAACCTCCCCATATGAAATCATCAACGTTACAAGCAAGTACACCAGTTACCTTCATGTCCTCATCAAGCCAGTAGAAAACTGCAGGGTCAACCTTAGACACAATACCTCCTGCTTCAGTCATAATGCTTTTAACTCTGTTATACCAATACAATGAGGCATCAGCTAAACCATACACACATTTTCTTAGTTTCCAAAGTGTCCCTGTGCCATTGGCCTCCAGTGGTGGTTTGATAAAAATGTCTCTGGACAGCTCCATGCCTTGTAGGAAGGCAGATTTTATGTCCATTGAGTGAAGTTCCCATTGTCTTTGACATAACACTGCCACTAGAAGTCTCAATGACTCTGAGGCACAAGTCGGCGAGTCCTTTTGCAGCTCAGAAACTTGTAGCTCCCCAAATCCTCGTGCAACAAGTCTTGCTTTGGGAACTAATCCATTTTCAGTCTCTTTCAAAGTGCACACCCATCGAGTGGAGACGCACTTTTGTCCTTTGTCCTCAACTTCTTCAAACACCTCGTTCTGTCTCCAATTTTGTATTTCCTTTTCTTTTGCTTCATCAAAAGACACATCCTTAGTCACAAAAACATCCTCGTGTGTATCCGAATTTGAAGCCTCTTTCTGGACACGAAGATCCTCTAATTGTGACAGATCTGCTGATTCACTGTTACCAGCTACCTCCGCAGGCTCAAGTAGCTCCAAGTTATACCAGTTCTTATATTTTCCATTGGCTTTTCCAGCACGTCCTAGCACCTTTGCTGTTTGTGAAACACCACTTGCTTGGTTTCTAAATGTCACAATTTGTCCAGTCTTTATGTTAATGTTTCCAATGTCTGGTCTCTCTGCTTCTGCATTTTCAACAGCAGGTAAAGGATCATTCTCTGCGTTTTCTACATTTGTCTCTTCTTCAATGATGTCCACTGTACGTTGTCCTTGGTTATTCTCCTCAGAGACAATCTGAGGCTCTTCATTTTCATGAGTAACTTTTCTTAACCTTAGTTGGTGCACTCTGACACAGGTGCCTCCATGTCTGACAAAAACAACTGCACTATCCTGTCCAATGACCACTCCAGGCCCTTTCCATTCTGGACAGTCCACTCGTTTGTAATAAACCTTATCTCCAGGTTCAGTATCGCTCGTCAGTGGGCCGTAACTGTTTCTTTAGAGCTCTCCGTATCCTCTCCGAACATTCAGCTTCTGTAAAAGCCTTTCTTGCAGCATGCAGGGCTGAAATGTGCTTAGCAACCCATTCACTCTTGGTAGTCCCCTCTAGAGCCGGTGCTTTGTCTATTAACACTGAGGGCAGATTAGGATTCTGCCCGAACACCAGCTGATGTGGACTGTACCCATGGACACTTTGCATACAGTTCTTTGCCATCAAGGCCCAGTCCATTGCAGTGCTCCAGTCACATTCAGTACTAGCTTTCACTTTCATAATGATCTCAGTTAGGGTTTGATTATGACGCTCCAACAGTCCATTGCTCCAGGGGCTGTAGGCAGGTGTTGTCTTAACTTCAATATTAAAGTTCTCGGCCATGTCTCTCACTTCTTCATTATTAAACTCGCCACCATTGTCACTGAATAGCTTTTGCGGTGGGCCATGTACACTAATCCAATCGTGGATAAAATGCTTGACAATTTCAGAAGCCCTCTTGGTGGTGAGGACACTACCAGCACTAAAACGAGTAAACTGGTCAATAATGTGTAGGTACCAGACCCCTGGCTCAAGCTCGTGCAAATCTATAGCAACTGTTTCATTATACGTAGATGCCAGTGGTAATCCGACAGCAGGTTTTGGTTTGGTTCTACAGTATTTCTGACATGCTTCACATTGGTTTATGATCTTTTGCAACAGGCTGGGGCATTCTGCGTCCTTGTTGCCAGAATTATCCATCAGTCTTAGTAGTTTGTCTGCAGAGGCATGCCCAAACTGTTTATGAAGCTTTTCCAAAACTTTCATCTTCTCACTTGTGTTCATCTTGTCTGTGATTGACAATATTTCATCTTCAACAGTTAATATCTGATCAGAGTGAGCAGGATTTTTATTTTCATTGTCCACAATGTTCACACAATAATGTCCAGAGCTTGTAAAGTCTAGTTTGACCGGCTGTCATGACAGCACAGTTTTACATTTTCCATGTCCAGAACGGTCCCTGCCCTTTTTAATGATGTCTTACTCAAAAGCAGGGGGATGTTTACAGGTACCACTTCTGTTTCAATATTACACTTCATGTTGCCAATCTTTGCAGGAATCTTGACTCTTTTTCCTGAGTAAACTACTTTTCCATCTCCAAACTTGAAAGGCCTATGACTTTCTGCTTCTGTTTCTTTCATCATCTTTACACTTTTCTTCTGTAACACAGTACTGTAGTTGTCAAGCCACTCTTGTCCACAGACTGTCCTAGTACAAGCAGTGTCTATTATTGCTGAGCCATAACATTCGGTCATGAATATTTCTGCATCTGTCGGTGATTCTTTGGTGTACAGAGTAATATTACACTCTTCCATGTCAGTTTTATCTTCTGTAATCTTAACACTCTCACCTTTATGCGGACAATCTTTGACCCAGTGATATGTACTTTGGCACACTGCACATTTCGATCGCCGTCCGTACTTATCTAGCGGGTTAGTACCGGGCTGTGGAGTTTTCTGGTGAGCGCTTTGCTGCCAGGACTTACTTTTCTGCCGTCGCTGCTCCGTCACAAACACGGACTCCTGGCTAATACTTTGTGCTGCCGCGCTCGTTTTTCCGGCAAATATTCTCTTCAGAGCGGACTTCATCGAGGCATAAGTTAAGTCAGTGCATGCAGTTAGAGCCAACTGCCTATCCGTCGTATCCAAACACGCAGTATCCAAAAGCTTAAAAGCTAAAACTGCGTCGGGTAGCTCCATGTTGTACATTTTCATCCGAGAATAGCGCTGTTCGAAATCAATAATATAGTCCGCCATGGACATGTTCGCTTCTTTCATAATCCGGTCGAAATCTGAGTAAGCATCGTAGATCCTGTCCTTTTCCTCTTTAAGGAACAAAGCATCCAGTTTCACTAACAAAGTGGTCATTCCAGTGTCTTTATTTAGATCATCTACCGGAATTTCCATCGCTGTATCCCGCGCCCTTCCTGATAGCGCCAGGGCGACGGCAAGAGCTTGTTTTTTTTTTTCCAAATCGGTAACTCTGGTCCAAATGTTGACTTCATTCTTCCAACTTTCGTAGGGTTCTCCTTCTTCAAACGTTGGTGGAACCCTGTAGTTAGCAGCCATCCTCTGCTACCAATGTTAGCTCAAAAGATAACTCCACGTTTAGTTCAAACACTTTTTTATTGCCTCTTTCCCCCAAACCCAGGAACAACCACACAACCTAAAAAACTCTTCCTCCCTCCCCCGAAGAGGGGTGCTACTTCCACACTGCTCCCACAACAGTGTCCCCTTATGGCGAGATATGCCATTAAGATAACACACAGGAGTAACAAGATGCACCATGTAATGTTCAGCGATAGGAGGGAGGAGGACATGGAAACTTGGGCTTCAATTCAAAAGGTATAACTTTTAATAAACAAACTCAAAATCGCTTTTCAGCATCAGACTCATTAGCTTCAGGTTTTGTATAGTCTCTCTCTGACTGGTAGCGCTTCTCCTCATTTCTGGCATGGTCTCTTTTTATCTCTCTCCCCAGTGCTTAATGCAATCAGAAACATGTGTTAGACATTATAACACATGTCTGTTCTGTTTGAAATGTCCAAATATGCGCTACTAATTACATAACTAATATTGAATTCTGACAAGCAAAATCAGCAAATACAGATGATCATTAAAATTTTTGTTGCGGTTATTTTCTATGCACAGTACAGGGTGACAGACGTACGCTGATTAAAAACTAAATTACTAAAATGCTGAGAGAAGCAGACCAGTGATTTTTACAAACAGTCCACAGACAGCATCTCCTAAGTACAAGCACATCTCAATCAACTTAATGCCATCGAAGGGCATGACAAAAAGTACAATAAGCAGGTCGGCCACAGCCAGAAAGAGAATGAGCAGGTTGGTTGGAGTGTGGAGCTTCATAATGTGAGAAATGGAGATGATCACCAGCAGGTTCAGAAACGGTGCATGCTGTCATGCATGCTCCATCACGGCCTGTCACACCCTCCTCCTTGTCACAGGCTTGCTTCATGGGGGCCATATTTAGATCACCACCTCAATACTGCAAATGTAATCTCAGTACCCTCAATTGGACATTTTCGCTTGCATTAAATAGGGCATTTCATAATTGCATCAGTACGTCAAAGGTCACTGTCATATAGGCCAGAGCATGCAGCATAAATAAAAACTTACTGAGTGCTCCTTAAACCCCAGGTTGCCTCATTCACAGGGGGAATCATCCTTTGCAAGGTTTGGTAAATGTCTTGAAAATAAATCCAACCAGTCATTGATCGTGTGATAAATTAAGATGTATTTTTAGTTAGATTTTTTTAAATAAGCAGTTGGATGAAAAAGCTCCAATACCTGATCATAGCACTGACACTTGGCCATTATTCTGGTGATAAATAATGTCATATACAGTGTTTAGAAAGATTAATGGGAGAAAGAAAAGAATAAACACGGAATTACTTTGTGTACTGTGATAGCACATTAGGCCAGCATTTATTGTAATAATTAAGCTCAGAATCCAATTTTTTTTTAAAGATATGACAATGATGGTTTCACCAGAATATGCTCTGAGTAACAACAGTGAATACAAGTGGTTGAACAGTAAAATCACTTTGAGCGGCTGCAAATTTTGTCAAAAAAAACATACATGGCAAATACAGGTATTTAGACAAACTTACAATGAAAAGGCACACATTTGTACTCTATTTGTGCCTCAAACAATATTATCATCAATAAATGTATAGATAATTTCTTGAACAGATTCATTATAAACTGATCACAGATCTTCTGGAAACAGATTTAAGTATTCTGATGATGGTTTAAATATTTTTAGAGTCAGAATGTGTTTAGCTGATTTTCTAAACCATCTATAAAATAGTGCATAAATGAGAGGATTCATACAGGAATTCATGTACACAATCCAACATGTTATATTAAATTCAACCGATTCTGTTGACTCATTTCCTTCAATAAGGATCACAATGTAGTACGGTAGCCAACACATAAAGTAAACCACTACCACAATCCCCAATGTTTTTGCTGCCTTTCTTTGTGACCTGCTGACTCCAGTAACATAATTTACAACCTTGGCCTGATATTTTGCAACACAGAAGATTTTCACATATATAGACATGATTACAGAACAGGGGGCAACTAAAGTGACAATGAGATCTGTGACAACATGTTCAAATTTAAAAGAAACTGTACAGTCTCCGTAACATCTGTCTTGTGTCTCTGGATAGAACAAAGAATTGGATAAGATTATGACAGAATATGTGGTTGAACATAGCCAGTTCATAATTAAACAAAAAATAACTTTATTATTTGTGACTCTTACTGTGTATCTCAAAGGGTCTGTCACAGCAATGTAACGATCTACAGATATAAAAACTAAATTACCAAGAGATGCAGAAACAACCATAAAAACAAAAAATAAAAACACAGAACAAAATGCCTCTCCAAAGTACCAGCATGATTCTATAAATCTGATGCCCATTAGTGGTATAACAATCAGTCCCACAATCAGATCAGCAACAGCCAGAGAGAGAATGAGCAGGTTGGTTGGAGTGTGGAGCTGCTTGAAGTGAGAGATGGAGATGATCACCAGCAGGTTCAGAAACACAGTGAACACTGAGAGTGAAAAAACAAAAATGTACAAAACTATGTACTCCACTTCAGGTTTGACTTCTCTGATACATGAAAAATTGTTGTTTGGAAAGCAATACAGGATGTCTCGGCTGTCGTATATCATGCCATTCTTAAACATTTTCGCTATCAATTATATCCTCATATGTAGTCTGTCCCAGTTGTTCACTGCAGGTGCTTCATCAAAAGACCACTTTGATTCTGTGGTATATTCTAGTTTCCAGTTTGGCTTTCTACCTTCCTTGACTGACTCGACACTGACTTTTATATCTACTGAAAACACTGTTCATCCCATTCAGTGTAAGGTTTCAATATATTGCATTAATCCCACCCACTATTTACATATTCATAAAATTCAGATATTAATAAAATGATGTGAAATGTAACAGTCAAGAGTGTTTAAATCTCTCATAAAATACAAACTTAACAGCTATCCAGATATAACTTATTTATAGTATACATATATGCACACTGATTATTTATATTATGTATTATGGCATTGTAACAGTATCAGAACAGGTGAGCAGGAGGTGGGAACTGGCCGAACAGTCAACATAAAGGTTTAATGATATAAATTGATTGAAAACAACATAAAACATAAACTAATAGACACACATGCGTCTGCTTCCGTCTTTCTCTCTCTTGAAAGGGTGCCTCCGGCTCGTCTTTTTCCCCCTCCTGGCTGATTAGCCTGATTCAGTATGTCCCCACGGCCCGGCCCCGCACTCCTCCTCGTCACACTCCTCCATCAAGCTACTCAGGCTTGGGAAACCCCCGGCATGATGCACTCCCCTCCCTTCCTGGAAGGGCGGGCGCTGCCCTTCCAGCCGTGCTTGCCGGCAGGTCTTCCCTGCCTTTCTGGAGCCCTGGGAGAGACTAGGGGAAGGAAAAGGGAGAGGGAAAGAGTTTGATTAGACGTATTCAGGGACGGTGTCCTAAAAATATATATTACCTATCAGGATGTGCTACCAACGTTAAATTTGCATAGATTTAGGGTTTGGGGTAGGGTTAGGGCTTAGTACAGCCTCACACCATAATCACAAAATCTGATAGTTATGCTGGTAGCACATCCTCACTCAATGCTTGTAATGAATTATAATGGAACAGCAGTGCAGCTTTGTCCCTGGGCGCTTCGACAGCGCTTTTAAAAGAGAATATTTTCCTAAGAGTTTCTCTAAAAGAGCAATACACAGCTGCGTTGAACGTCCATTTCAGGATGCGTCTTTATAAAGATGCCCTTCCTATAAAGATGGTCATAAGAGCTGCCTTGTGTGCCTGGGCTGCGATCACACGCAGGTAGCGTTTTATGAATGGTTCATGTTCTCCATGCGAGAACATAGCCATGGCATTGTGGTTGCGGCTTTCTTTCCTCATGAGAGAAAGCCACTTCAGCCCCTCCTTCCTATGGGATTGGGGCCAGCGCAGCTGCCGATGAAGGCGATTTGGGGCGTACAGAACCACGAACCCCACGAACCACCCGCTCCCCAGCACGCTCGCTTGCTTCCTTCCGGGCTCGAGGTGAGAGCGGCTCGATTCACTGCTAGTCTGTTTACTCCCTCAGGCCCTGCAAGATGGATGATGATTTTGCTGCTGCATCTGAGAGCGTCACAGCGGCGTCTGATGCCGATGACTCGACTGGGCTGCCACCTCCAGGTCTGCACTTCCAGTGTGAGCCTGATGCACAGATGTCCGCTATGCTTGCCCGGACCGCCATGAGCGTGGGGAAGGACTGGAACCCTCCATCCCCCCCACCACTCACGGCTAAAGGATTGGTTCCCGGGTCCCCCCGGTTCCTTTCTTCCCGGAGGTGCATGACGAGTTGACAAAGCCATAGAGGGCACCTTTTACTACCCAAAACTGTCTTCCTCGCTCCTCTGCTCTCACTACCCTTGACGATGGAGCAGCTCCAAACACTCTGTCTCTGTCCTGCATGCCATGCCCCCCCTGCAATCCACCAGGTCAAGGCACTTGAAGATCTGCACTTGGGTAGTCCTGTTCATGATGTGCTTCAGGAACTGCGCTCGATGACCGATCATGCCCCCCGGGCCACGAAGGTCACAGCGCCAGCACTCGGACGGTTGATGGCCACCCTTGTGGTACAGGAGCATCATCTATGGCTGGACCTGGTGGAGATACGGGAGGTAGACAAAGCATGCTTCCTCAAACACCCCCGTCACCCAGCTCGGTCTATTCGGCGACACCATTGACGACTTTGCCCAGTAGTTCTCAGCGGCGAAGAAACCGATGGGGGCCACATCATGCCCAGCCGGCAGCGTTGAGCGCCCCGCGGGAAGTGCACGCCCCCATCTCCCGAATGTCCTCGAGGGCCCGGAAAGCTAGCATTCCTGAGACGGATGACACAGGGAATGAGGCGTTTTCTCTGGAGCTGGTAAGCAGACCACTCTGTCCCTCGGTGGAGAGCCGGGAGGAGAACCTTCAGTTAAAGCAATTTTCTTTGCTACACCCCCTTCGGGCTGTGGTTCTCACATTCTCAATAATAGAGCAATTTCCTCTCTCCCTGGGTCACCTGGCCCGCAAATGCTGTCCTCACGACAATCCGGTGCCAGACTTCAGCAGTCCCGGTACACCAGACGCAGACCCCCTGCCTCCGGACCTAAGACCACTGCCCCCCAGCCGTCCATCGAATTAGAGCCGGTCCCTCCAGCCGAGATGAAGAAGGGTCTCTACAGCCCTTACTTCATCATACCTGAGAAAGACGGCGGCTTACGACCGATCTTGGACTTGTGGGTTTTCTACCGGGCCTTGCACAAACTCCCATTCAAAATGCTCACGCAAAGACACATTTTAACTTGTGTCTGGCATCAAGATTGGTTTGTAGCGGAAGACCTGAAGGACACGTACATCCATGTCTCTACCTTGCCTCGACACCGACCCTTTCTACAGTTCGCGTCGACGGCCAGGTGCATCAGTACAAGGTCATCCCCTTTGGCATGTCCTTGTCCCCTCACGTCCTCACGAAGGTCGCAGAGGCAGCCCTTGCCCCACCAGGGGAAGTGGGCATCTGCATTCTCGACTACCTCGACGACTGGCTCATCCTGGCCCACTCCCGTGAGTTAATATGCACCCACGGGGACCAGGTGCTCAGGCACCTCAGCCGCCTAGGGTACAGAGCATCTCTTTTCTTGGCATGGAGTTAGACTCAGTCTCAATGGCAGCACGCCTCACCAACGAGCGTGCGCATTCAGTGCTGAAATGCCTCACATTGTTCAAGCCAGGCACGGCAATTCCTATAAAAACATTTCCAGAGGCTCCTGGGGCATATGAGTCAAGCGGCTCGAATGGGGGTCTCTAAAGGCCGAGAGGACCACTGAGAGATCACAGGAGTGGAACAGGCTTTGCCAGGGAGGATTCAACCTCCGGCGCCTCTAAGGACTTGCCATCCACTGCGTCGTGGTGGGCTTTGATAGTGGCTACATACACCTTCAAGGTGGAGGGGGACAGCCTCCCCTCCAACCTCTTTTGCAGGGATGAAAGCACTGAATGAACTGCGCATCTCTGCGGGTCTTCAGACCGGGAAGAACACCAATTTGCCTGGTAGAGGAAGTTCTGGCTTGGTTGATCTTGTCTACGACGGCAGGTGGTAGGCCAATTAGATATTGCAGGTTCGAGCACACTCAACGAGAAGTGTGGCATCCTCGTGGGCACTGGCCAATGGCACCTCCCTAGCAGACATATGCAGAGCAGCGGGTTGGGCAACACTCAACTTTACAAGATTTTACAATCTCAGGGTTGAGTCGGCTTCATCCCGTGTTCTTCAGTTCCGAGCCAGTAGAACTCAGTAAACGCAGAAACAACTGACCGGGTGTACCGCTTGCATCTAGCGCCTTTCCCCTCTACTGGAATAGGTGCTCCACAGGATGGGCCCCCCCGTGTGGACTTTCTGCAGTATGGTCCCCTTGCGAGCGGACCTGCGTCTCCCTTGGACAGTCCCCGCTGTCCCCCGGTCTCAGTGTTTGTAGCAACTCCTCCCTCTCAATAGGTAGGATCTACCACCGTACCATTCTCCACATGGCCTGAAACCCCAAGTGATATATTTCACCACTCTTTACCTCCCCTAGCCTGAAAGAATAGGAATTGGAAAAGAACGCCTTCCCCAATGGGTGTGATAGCATTAAGATGGCCCTAGCCACTTTAAACTATGCGAGAAACATAGAGAGAGAAAAGGCGTGGCTATTTACGATACCAGAATTTCTAAAGGTACCGAGTACTGGGTCTACCCGGTACCCACGCAGAGGCGGGAACTTTCGAACGCTCACAACAAGCAAAAGATTGCGGCAAATCACGTCGAAATGAAAAGTGGAAAAAGCCAGGTTTGGAAATTATTTGCATTTGAGGCTGATGAAAAGGGAAACATCATAGATCAGCAAAAACCTGTTTGTAAACGCTGCTTTCGCAATTTTCTGACGAAAGGAGGAAACACGTCAAACTTAATAAAGACAGACACACGGATTTATTCAAGCAAATAAAGCAGGTGAGTTGAAAAGCATATTATCATTTGCACTAGGGCTGAAACGTTTAGTCGACATTATCGACATTGTCGAAAAAACTAAATTGATGAGAAAAATTATCTTGTCGAATAGTCATTTGATCTCATTTAACATAACATGAAATCACATTAAACTTTAACGATATCGCGTGAGAGCAGCAGTTCACGTCTGATGGAGGAAGAATTACACAGATCAGTCCAGATGCACTCCAAACTTTCACAGTTTATTTTATGTAGATCCCAAAGTATTAGGGAATGATTAAAAAAAAATAAAAATTCAGAAGCATGTACCATTGTGGAATAGCCTAAGCGGAGGCGGAGCTCTTTAAGGAAGCATCCTGGCGTAACATCTTAAATGCTGTAAAATTTCTTTATTAAAGTTCAAATAACACAGCAGCAGGTCATAAAGTCAGAAACTGGCATTTCTCTGTGTGTTCGGTGCCTCTTCTATGAGTTGCGCGAATGTCCTGATCTAAGGGGGAGATATTGAAACTTCACCCGGCTGAGTATGGCAAGCCGTTTTAACTTTTATTCATTTCCAGGATATGAATTCTTGATATCAACAATTCAATTTTCACTAGTTAAAATGATAGTTATTGATATCAGGAATTCAATATCTACTAGTAACAATGGCAATTTTTGATATCAGAAATTACATTTCCACTAGAAACAATGCTAATTCTTGATATCAACAATTACATTTTTACTAGTTAAAATGCTCATTCTAGATATCAAGAATTGTATTTCAACTAGTAAAAACTATAATTCTTGATATCTGTAATTGTATTTTCACCATATTTGAATTGTCACCATAGGCTGCCATTCAAAATCAATTGTTGATATTAAGAATTGATTTCTTGTTGAAATTCCAATTTCACATATCAGAAATACAATTCATACTAGTAAAAACCTTTATTTTTGATATCAAGAATTCAATTGTCACTAGCTGAAATGTCTATTCTTGATATCAACAACTGATTTTGAATGGCAGCCTATGGTGATATTTCACTAGTGAAAATACAATTACAGATATCAATTATAGTTCTTACTAGTTGAAATACAATTCTTGATATCTAGAATGAGCATGTTAACTAGTAAAAATGTAATTGTTGATATCAAGAATTAGCGTTGTTACTAGTGGAAATGTAATTTCTGATATCAAAAATTGCCCTTGTTACTAGTAGATATCGAATTCCTGATATCAATAACTATCATTTTAACTAGTGAAAACTGAATTGTTGATATCAAGGATTCATATCATGGAAATTAATAAAAGTTCAAACGCTTGCCATAGCTGAGAGAGACTCTACCTCGGGGAACTCATCCCGCGCACGCTAAATGCAGCTAAATTAGAACGCGATTGCTTGCGACTTATTTAAACATAATATATGTTTTCTTATCATGAAGAAAATTTACAATATGCAGCTTTATTAATAAGGGAGCACTTTGCACATTAGTTTGGAAATCGTTTTTTATTAATTCTATTGTATGCTTGTTTATTTAGGCCTTTTTTTAGTACTTGGTAAAAACTTAAATTAAAAGTTGCAAAAGTTATGCAAATCTTATATAAGTGTTCAAAAATACTTTAAGCATACATTGTTCAGTTTTTTTTATAATTAAAAAATTATATATTTCAATTAAAGTGTTGCTCAATGGCATATTTTTGTTCTTAGTTCTGCTGCTAATGTTTTGTAGACTTTGTTAATAAAAGAGTGTTGTTTAGTAACCTGTTTTTGCTTTGGTACCGAAAATGGTATTGAGTACCGTGAAATTTCACTGGTATTGGTACCGACTACTGAAATTTTGGTACCGTAACAACACTACCGGTACTTGGCACGTTGCCGTGTTCCCCCCTTCAGGGTGTAGGGAATCAGAAGGTTATGACAATTTTATGGGGCATCGGGGAAGGGTACGTGCAGTCTGACACGGCCTGACGCTTTGGCACGCAAATGCCTGCCGGTACCTGCGCCAGCAGCACACGTACACTGTTCAGTGCATGCCATAATTAAATACGGACCCCTAGTGTCACTTCTTCGACACAACGTTGAAGTGCGCGACAGACAGGGAATGTCTAGATTACTATTGTAACCTCCATTCCCTGATGGAGGGAACGAGACGTTGTGTCCTGCCGGCCATGACACTGAATCAAGCCACTGTTATGGCCGAACCTCATTTCCCTTCTCTTTATGAAAAGAACATGGTTCTTTTGCAAATCAAATGGGCTTACCTCAATATCTCGAAGGATACCTCAAAACGTATGTGACCCAATTTAATTCTACTGCTAATTTTGTGCTTTAAAGCACTATGAATTCAAACATCCCAAACACCTAGATCAGAGCTAGTCAACTGGCAGCTCGTGGGACAAATACAGCCAGCCAATCATCTTTATCTGGCCCTCAGTCTGACTGATTTTGATATCACCTTGCAGGCTGCAACACCAGAGCACATTCTGTGCAAATGTCAATGGTGAGTTTAACAATATTCAGGAGGCACACAAAACTGCATTCAGCGCTGAGTTCAAGAACACTAAGTGGGGTGTGCAACAGCATTCAGTGGTGTGGACTGACCAAAGCACACATTTAGGTTTTTTCTGTCCATAGTTCAGTTACACTGCTTTGTAAAACATTGACCAGGCCATGTAAGTAGGTGAGCATTTGATTGCATCTTATTCAAACACATGTACACTGGTTTGGAATAAATGTACAGATTTTGCTCTTATAGATAGAAATTGGTACTTTTATTCACCAAAGTGGCATTCAACTGATCACAACATATAGTCAGGTCATTAAAATTTGGATAATTACTATTACAATCAGAACTTCTTAAACTACTTCAAAGACTTCTCCTAAAAAAAATCCTCAAATGGAAGCAATGACAGCTTTGCAGATCCTTGGCATTCTAGTTGTCAGTTTGTCCAGATACTCAGGTGACATTTCACCCCACTCTTCCTGTAGAACTTACCATAGGTGTGGCTGTCTTGTCGGGCTACAAAAGCTCAATGGAGTTAAGATCCATAACGCATTCTTCCAATTATCTGTTGTCCAATGTTTGTGTTTCTTTACCCACGCTAACCTTTTTTCCCCCTTCTGTTTCAAAAGTAGCTTTTTCTTTGCAATTCTTCCCATAAGGCCTGCACCTGTGAGTCTTCTATTTACTGTTGTACATGAAACTGGTGTTGAGCGGGTAGAATAACGAAATGCCTTAAACCTTTGTCAAAAATCATACTGAAGCATTCAAATCTGCTTTGGTGCTGCTGCTGAGCCAGAGAGAGCAGTTATAATGACTAGGTATGAAACAGCTTCATAAAGAGTCTTTTCTAGTCCTGTATTTACAGCCAATGTGCGTGGTCATGTCTGTATTTACAGCAATTTCATAGTCTGCTTGATTCAAATGTGGATGAATGTATATATTGTACATAGATGTGTGCACACTGCCAGAGCTGTGTGAGAACACTACCATGCTGCTTTTGTTGGGGTGGGTAGGAGTGATAAATAAAAAATGAAGATGATTATGGCAGACTTTTTTGTCAGCTGTCTTTTCAGTTGTTTCATTTCAATAGTTTTTGTAACATTCTAAAAGCTCTTTATTCCACAAGCTAGTCAGTGTATTCAGTAGGTTACTTTGAGGCATAAGGTATTGTAAGTATTACATACAATGCAAAAATAATAAAACAATGCGTTGACATTAAAAAAGGAAATTTACTTTTGATACTTAAGTACTTTTAAAACCAAGTACTTCAGTACTTTTACTTAAGAAATATCTGTCTTTACAACTTTCACTTGTAATGGAGTATTATTTGACCAGTTGTATCTGTAATTTCACTCAAGTAATGGAGTTGTGAACTTTGTCCACCTCTGATTGAATGCCATTTTGGTGAATTAAGGTACCAATTCCAAACCTTTGGCTGCCAATGTATTTATGCAAATAGATTAGCTTGGAGTGTGTTAAAATTGACAGAAATTACAAAATATACCATCACCACAGCTGTTACAGGAGTGGTGTCAGCTCAAATGCACATCTTGGCAAATAAATGATAAATCGATGATGAAAACCTAACATAGAAGAGAAAAAAGTTAAGAAACATTTGTCTCATCTGTTCAGGGTCTGCATTTGCATAAAAAGTGCTTGCTTAAAGTGCTACTGAGCCTGCAAGTTGATCAAAACCTATTTGTTAGTTGAGGGAGTGAAGTCATGTTTGTTCTTCAGCCAGACCTTTAGAAGAAATAAACAGCCAAACATTTAAAATTGTTAACTGACAATATCCTTGACTATTCTAATGTAAATGAATGCACAGTAATTAGGGTTTTAGTTTTGTTGGAAGCGCTAGCTAAGATAAATACATAAAAGTATTTTTAGTCCCCTTCGAGATTATCTGAATAATCTGGCCCCCTAGTAAATATAGTAGTTGAAGAGCCCTGGCCCATTCTCAACAGCACTAACGATGAAAATAGAAAATTGGCCAAATGCCAATGTCAATCACATCAAATTTTTAAAGTACATCATCACACTTACTAAAAAATATCACAGGTTACTAAATGAAAATTGTATAGTTTCAACATTTATTTAAAAAAAATTGTTTTATAGAAATAATTGGTTATTCATGCCCTAGATGAACCATGATGGATTCACCAGAATATGTTCTGAACAACAGTGAACATAAATGGTAAAATGGCAAATATGCTTAAAGAGTTACTGCAAATGAAAATTTGTTTTCCAAGTGGTGACACTGTTTACTGATTAATCAAATGGACAGAATTTCATAACATTTTATTTTAATTATAAACTGATCAGTTTTCCTCTGGAAACAGATTTAAGTATTCTGATGATGGTTTAAATATTTTTAGAGTCAGAATGTGTTTAGCTGATTTTCTAAACCATCTATAAAATAGTGCATAAATGAGAGGATTCATACAGGAATTCATGTACACAATCCAACATGTTATATTAAATTCAACCGATTCTGTTGACTGGTACCCTTCCAACAGGATCACAATGTAGTACGGTATCCAACACATAAAGAAAACCACTACCACAATCCCCAAAGTTTTTGCTGCCTTTCTTTGTGACCTGCTGACTCCAGTAACAGAATTTACAAACTTGGCCTGATATTTCGCAACACAGAAGATTTTCACATATAAAGACATGATTACAGAACAGGGGGCAACTAAAGTGACAATGAGATCTGTGATGGCATATTCATACTTGAAAGTAAGTGTACATTCTCCATAACATCTGTCTTGTGTCTCTGGATAGAACAAAGCATCACAAAAAATAATGACAGTATATGTGGTTGAACATAGCCAGTTTATAATTAAACAAAAAATAACTTTATTATTTGTGACCCTTACTGTGTATCTCAAAGGGTCTGTCACAGCAATGTAACGATCTACAGATATAAAAACTAAAGTACCAAGAGAAGCTTGAACAACCGTAAAAACAAGAAATGAATATACAAGACAAAAGGCCTCTCCAAAGTACCAGCATGATTCTATGAATCTGACGCCCATTAGTGGTATAACAATCAGTCCCACAATCAGATCAGCAACAGCCAGAGAGAGAATGAGCATGTTGGTTGGAGTGTGGAGCTGCTTGAAGTGAGAGATGGAGATGATCACCAGCAGGTTCAGAAACACAGTGAACGCTGAGAGTGAAAAAACAAAAATGTACAAAACAATGTACTCCACTTTAGGTTTAAATTGTCTGATACATGACAAATTGTTGTTTGGAAAGCAGTAATGGATTTCTCGGCTGTTGTCCTCCATTCTCAAACTTTTTACAGTCGATTATATCTTTATATGTAGTCTGTCCATGTTGTTCACTCCATGTGTTTAATGTTCAAGTTTTCAGTTTGGCTTTATGCCTTCCTTGACTGACTAGACTCTGATTTTTATATCTACTGAAAATATAGTTCATCCCATTCAGTGTGAAGTTTGAATACATTACATTAAACCCACCCACAATTTACATATTTAATAAAATGATGTGCAATGTAACAGTCATGAGTGTGTGTGTGTGTGTGTGTGTATATATATATATATATATATATGTACTAAAATAATGTAATTGATGTAATCACATCTGTTTTTGTCGCCAACCAATCGATAAAAGTGGCGAAGTGCCTAAATCTGAAAGACACGAATAATGACTTCAAAATTAATAATGAAATAAACCGAATAATAGAAAAAATATGATTTAGACTGTTTATCCAAGAAGCATAAGGATAAAGTGATACTTTAAATAAACATATCCAAAATGTAGAAGAAAATAATGAGTCTGTAAAGCCAAAGTGTAAACTTTATAAATGAAAAGGTGCACAGTGTGATTTCAAAGCAGATGGCCGCAGACTTGACTCCATCGACTTTGCGTTTAGCTGTTTGTAGGCTATTAATTTATTCTCATCTCATATTTGTATTTTAATTTAAAATACACTGTATAAATCAAAATTCAGTTTGAGCCAAAACAATGATCAGAAATACAAGGAGAATCAATAGTTAACAGCATAATCCACAGTTTATATAGCCTACATATTTAGCTTCGTCTGGTAAAAAAAAAAATAATTATAAAATAAAATATAGCTGCAAGCAGCGATGATGGGCCCCAAGCACAACTGGTCCATTTCAACTCAGTGGCTTTCGGAAAAAAATGCAAGGTGGACACATGCATTTGGCATTTTAAATTATTCTAAAAAAATTTGAAGCAATTTGGGGACTATTTTAAAGTCTGTTGTAAAAGCCACACTAACTGCTGCCATGTGGTGGCGCTATGACTATAACTGTGACCTAAAATAGTCACATCAATGTGATTAGCCCCCAAGACTAAACATACATCTCCAGTTTGATCTAAATCAGATATTGCATACAGAAGATATGAGACACTTCCTGTGTCCCATTTTTCGCCATTAATTTAATACCTCGCCATGGCAACGGTGTTCGATATATCAAAAACTGTTCACAATTTAGCATCTTCAGTGTCTTGGCATAATGTTGCCAAAATTATGTGACAGACTCAGGAATCTTACATGCCCATTTTCAAGGGAGCGCTACAGAGCCCCCCCCAACCCCAACTTTTACCCAGCCCAAATAGCCGATGACTCTGATGTGTGTGTAACATTTCATGAAATTGAGCATTCCAAGTGCCTCAAAACACCGAAATATAGGAAGAAAGGAATAATAACAACAGGAACAGGGTTGAGAACAACTGCCCTAGATTATCCATGACAGACTCACCAGAATATGTTCTTAGGAACTACAGTGTACACAAGTGGTCAAACTGCCTTTAAGAGTGACTGCAAATGAAAACATGTGTTCCCAGTGGTGACTCTTTGTTCAGTGATTAAACAAATGGACACAAATTGATTATATTTTATTTGAATTATAAACTGCTCATTGATCCTCTGGAAACAGGTTTAAGTATTCTGATGATGGTTTAAATAATTTTAGAGTCAGAATGTGTTTAGCTGATTTTATAGAGCATCTATAAAAACAGTGCATAAATGAAAGGATTGGCCAGTGCACACAAGGATTCCACACTCCTTGTAGAGTGTGCTCTAACTGGCAAGTGGGTTCTGGTAGGCCAATACAATAGCGTCCACGGTCCAGTGGGCAATCCTCTGTTTGGAGACAGCATTCCCTTTCCGCTGCCCACCAAAGCAGACAAAGAGCTGCTCAGAGTGTCTAAAGCTCTGCGTGTGATCCAAGTAGATGCTCAAAGCACGCACCAGACACAGCAACGACATCCGCCCCTCCAGCTTCTCTTGTAGGAAGGAAAGCACTGACCCGACTGCTTATCTCTGGGAGTCTTCAATACAGGAAGAACACCACTTAGCGAACACACGCCACTTCAGGGAATACAGCTGCATTGTGGAAGAAGCCCTGGCCTGAGTGATCGTGTTAACCACTGTGGGTGGTAGACCATTTCTCGTCCAGAGACCAGACATGGAGGTTCCAGAGGTCTGGGATTGGGTGCCAGATGGTGCCCCGTCCCTGAGAGAGAAGGTCCTTCCTGAGGGGAATTTTCCAGGGAGCGTGAGGTCCAAGAACCATGTCTGGGTGGGTAAATAGGGCGCCACAAGGGTGACTTGTTCCTTGGCATCCCTGATCTTGCACAGGGTCTGTGCAAGTAGGCTCAGTGGGGGGAACGTGTATTTGCGCAGCCCCCGGGGCCAGCTGTGTGCCAGGGCGTATGTGCCGAGGGGGCTCCCGTCAGAGCATACCAGAGCGGGCAGTGGGGGGATTCTCGGGAGGCGAACAGGTCTACCTTTGCCCTGCCAAATCGACTCCAGATCAGCTGGAGCACCTGTGGGTGGAGTCTCCACTCTCCCCTGAGCATCTCCTGCCACGACAGTGCATCTGCTGTGGCGTTGAGGTTGCCGGGGATTGAATGGCATGCAGTGGTCTGAGTCACCGTTGACTCTAGAGGAGGTGGTGACAGGCGAGTTGCAATGAGAGCTTAAACCGCCTTGGCCATTTGGACCAAAACATGCTTGCCCTGGATCAATGGCAAGAGCCTCCTAAGGGCTAGATGTACTGCCAGCACCTCGAGGCAGTTGATGTGCCAACACAAACGGGGTCCTGTCCAGGAACCGGCAGCTGCTTGCCCATAGCAAACGGAGCCCCAGCCAGAGTTGGATTCGTCTGTCATAACCATGACACTCATGGTCACTTGCTGTAGGGAGACTGCGGCCCCCAAGAATGCATGGTCTGTCCAAGGGCTGAAGAGGCGGTGACAGGCCGGCGTGATAGCCATTCAAAATGTGCTGCAGCGCCATGCGTACCTTGGGACTCGAGTCTGAAGCTAGTGCTGTAGCGGTCTCGTATGTAATCAACCCGCTGAGCATGCCATATTCCCCAGAAGCCTCTGAAATTATTTCAGCGAGACTGCCGTTCTCCGCCTGGATAAATTCAGGCAGTTCAGCACTGACTGCGTGTGCTCGCAAGGTGCGCTGACATTGAGAACAGTCTAATTTCATGCCAAGAAGAGAGATGCTTGGAACTGGGGAAAGCTTGCTCTTTTCTCAGTTGACCCAAAGCCCTAAATGGCTGAGGTGTGTGAGCACCAGGTACCTTTGTGCACACAGAAACTCTCGAGGGTGCGCCAAAATCAGCAAGTCGCTGAGGTATTTGAGTATGCGAATGCTCACTTCTCTTAATGGGGCAATGGCTACCTCAGCGACCTTCGTGAAGATGCAAGGGGACAGGGACAGTCCAAAGGGGAGGATACTCCAGACCGTCGAACACAAACCGCACAAAAGTACGCGTCCTTCAGATCTATCGCCGCAAACCAATCTTGATGCCGGATGCAGGTCAAAATGTGCTTCTGCGTCAGCATCTTGAACGGGAGTCTGTGTAAGGTATGGTCCAGGATTAGCCGCAACCCACCGCCCTTCTTCGGAACGATGAAGTAAGTAAGGGACAGGCTCTATCGCACCCTTCTGCAGAAGGAATGCGATCTCTGCACGTAGGACGGTGCCGGTCTCGCCCTTCACCGCCATGAAGTGAACAGCGCAGAACCAGGGCGGTCGCCTGGCGAATTGAATAACATAGCCGAGTCGGATGGTTCTGGCCAACCAGCGGACGGCTTTGAAAGCACAAGACACATGTCTTGATTCTCCTCCCAGCCCTCTACTGGGGGACGAAGTGGTCTGTTCACCAGCTCCCTTGTTCCAGCAGTCATCTCCTTCCTTGGGTCACCCATCTCAGGGGCGCTTAGGAGCCCTCTTTGGGTCTTAGAGCGGGTCGAGAGGCAGGGGGGCATCGCTTTCCTGTGTGGGGCTATATGCCGGGGCCAAGAGGATGGATGGGAGCAAACGAGCATGTCAGGAAATGAGGGGTCTGTGGGGGATTATCCGGCGGAACCGTATCCATTGAAGTCCCCGAATTGCCTTCAGCATCAACCGTGGTGGTGTCATAGCCATAGGTAAGCCGCAACCGCAATGTTACCATGGTCATGTTCTCACAGTGAGAACCGTCAGAGGCGGAGAGGTAACAACTGCACCCAGGAATTACACAGAGACGGAAAGTCATCTTTAAAAAGATGTTCAACGTCAATGTGTTTGCTCTAATAGAGGAAATATACTTTTTAGAGGAGAAATACACTCTTTAAGCGCTGTCAAAGCACCGAGGGATGTACTCTGCCCTGAGCGTGCAGATGGAGAGAAAGCCGCTGGAAAGCGCCGAATATCCAACAGCAAATGCTTCTTGAAGGAGGTGAATGGAACAGCAGTGGAATTCAGCTCACTGATACACAACTGCTCAGCTCCAAAGAAAACATCTGAATGAACTCTGCATTCCAGCTCATATATCCAGGGGAGAGTATATATATTTTTAAATATATGAGGTATTTTGGGGCTCTCAAGGCTCTCACTACATCGACAAATGAAAGTCAAATGAGTGACAGAAGGGGAGTCAAAGGGAGTCAAGAGTTACAGTCTCTGTAACATCCGTCTTGTGTCTCTGGATAGAACAAAGTATTGGATAAGGTGATGACAGAATATGTGGTTGAACATAGTCAGTTCATAATTAAACAAAAATTACTTTATTATTTGTGACCTTTGTGTATCTCAAAGGGTGTCACAGATTATCAGATGAGCAATTTTAACAGAGCACAATGTGGACATAGCATGGCTAATGTTAGTCTCTTGTCTCAGTCAGCAGGTTTGATGTTCCTAGAGAATGTTGCATTGCATTTGACCTTTGGATTAATGGATGGATAAATTAATGTATTAAATGATGTATTCTTCAAAAGACATAAAAATAAAGCAGTACGTTACCCTAAGTAAAAATTTGCAGTTTTTGCATCAGTGTATTGTGTGTGCTTGCCTTTGTTTGTTTCACACCTCTAATGAACGGTTCATTGGAGGATCATCTGTGCATGCTGCATATGTGTTAACAGGACCCTCAGGTGCATTTTTCCTAAATAACAAAGCATAATGTCTATAATTGGACTTCAGAGTTTACTGTTTTGATTTCTCCGATGGTTCATTTCTGTCTGATAGGAGAAAATAAACAACTAACACACTTGTCACTGCATCTATAACAAATCAAAGTTACATGCTGTCATTAGCAAAGCCCATTGCATTTACATCAAAGTATCACTAATGTAGCCTAATTTTGTAGCCTAATGGTAAAGAATTTGACTGATCTTTGTTCAATCACACATAACAAGATGAAAACCCTGGTTGATTAAATGGTTTTAACCCCAGGCTATATTTAAGATTAAAGTTATTTCTTAAAAACGTACCACTGGCACAAAGAAGGGATATCATTGACACTGAGCGATAACAAATAGAGAGGAATATTAAATGCTTTATTTATTCATTTCAGAAATTATGACATTCTATGAACCTGCACAACTTGTAGTAATCCTTCCTAGGCAGTTTTATTTAGTTTTGAGATATATGAGAAGGCCAAGCACTCCAAGTTTGATGACACAAAACCCAACTGAACCATGCAGCATGACCCACTGGACAGCTTAGAGTAGATCAGTTTACTTCCGTGACCTACTGATGTGTGAATCAGTAATGGCCACGCAGCACAATAGCTGCTTTTTAACCATTGGGTCGAACAGATCTTGTCGCAAAACCATAACGCTCCATGCCGATCTGGACTGGTTGATGCAGTTGCGCTTTCTATTTCCACTGTGGTGCAGTGAAATCGGTCAAATGTACATAACAGTTTGGCTCAATGGTGAAAAAGCGGTTATTGTCAAAAATCTTACAGACCCCTGCTTGAAATCATGAGCACCTTGTTCATGCAGCAGCATTGAGGACACAGGTGATCTGATAATGTATTCTTGAAGCATAGATAGGTTCATATGCATTTACAGGAAATATCTGCCAATGGGCAGATCTTACAGGAAGGCCATCTGCAAATGTGGTAAATGAAGGCCAGTGGTCATGAAGTCAGGTGACTTTCACAGCTACCGTAATAACTGCAATGCAGTGACATAATAACTGAAACTAAAAGAATCATAGAATAAATGAATAAAGGTTATTGGGCATTACATCAGATCCCAATGACAGAACAAACCAGAGATTAACTCTACACCTCTCTGTAATTTCGAAAGGAGCAGCACAAGGAAGGAAGGAGTGATCTTTTCACAGGAAGAAAGCAAAAGAAAGTAACAAAATACACTAGAGGCCATCAGGCTGTTTGAGACACGTTGGTATTTTGGAAACACTTTCTGTAGAGTGATTTCAACAATCTTTTTAGTATGCTTCTCAGCATCTCTCAGTTATTTAGTTTTAACTTCTGTTGATCTTTATATGGCTGTGTGTTACCCGTTACTATACCCAAAGACAATAAACACAACTAGAACCTTAATTATTATATGTATTGCTGGCTTTGCTCTTTATCTTATATAATTAGTGCCCAAACACTGAAAGTGCAGAGACCCTATCATTGTTCTAAGCATTTTTATTAGGGCCCAAGCACTGAAAGTGCGGAGGCCCTCTTGTTCTTCTAAGGATTATTATTATTAGGGCAAAAGCACTGAAAGTGCAGCGGCCCTCTTGTTCTTCTAAGGATTATTATTATTAGGGCCCAAGCACTGAAAATGCAGATGCCCTAATGTTCTAAGGATTGTTATTATTTAGGGCTGAAGCACTGAATGTGCAGAAGCCCTATAGTTCTTCTAAGGATTATTATTTTGATTATTATTATTATTATTATTATTATTATCATCATCATCATCAGGGCCCAAGCACTGAAAGCAGTTGTGTTTATTGCAGGGGGGCTCTGTAGCACCCCCTTGAAAATGGGCATGTAAGGGGGGCTCTGTAGCACCCACATTTTCACCTACAGTGACCAAAATTGGTAAATATGTAGTTCTCATAAAACCGAAAACTTTCATACTTACAGACATTAGCATGCAGAAAGTCTGACATTTTGGATTTTCTGAAAATTGCAGGCTCTGAACTTTTAAATACTCCTCGTAGGAGATTCATGTGACTGGCTTCTGTGTGCATTTGTGTGATTTTGATAAAAATTCAGCTGAATTTTTGGCAATGGTGGCTGAGCAAATGGATGCGGCTATTATGGGTCATGGTCATGGTGCCACCAACTGGCAGCAGGAAGTATGGCACTTTCAACAGACTTTGAAAAAGCCCTATTTTGTTTAAATTAATTGCCTCAAAATTCTTTAGAATAATGTCAAGGCACTGCTGATGTAAAATTGTCAATGGATATTTGATATATTAAATAATGTTGCCATTGTAAAACATTAATTGTTATTATTCCTTTCTGCCTACATTTGGGTGTTTTTGAGGCACTTGGCATGCTTAAACTTTCATGACATTTTGTTTTCATTCTCCAATTATTAACAAAACTTACAGAACATGAATCAACCATTTCACAACTTCACACTTCACACTGTGGGGATCCCTAATAGGAGCAGACGAAAGAAGAAACATTTAAAGAATCATAAGCGTTGTCCCCACAAATTACTAAAAAGTATGTTTTCATCATTTTGTGAACTGCTATGCATGTATATACAGGAAGACAACAATATTAGCCAACAAATAATTATAAGTGAGTCAATTACATCCTGAAGTCATTGTAATGTCTTCAGTTACTGATAATTCATCCAGCCTCTTTCTCTCCTAGTTAAACAAGATAACCAAACTAAACAAATGCTATTCCTCCTCTCCTTCAGTCAGTCAACAGATCCTGATCCACAATTTTTCACTAAAATTAAGGGACGTATTTGTTCAGTGTCAAACCAATTACATGCTCCTTTACAGACCTCACTTGAATGCTATTGGATCCCACTAAAGTCAGTCTTTACAGGCAAGAAAATTAACAAAAGCAGTCTCGAACTTCAAAGTGGAGCTCACAATGGCCAATTTCAGATGTGCATGCTGATTGCTGAAGCCCCCTAAATAGGGTCTAGCAACACCTATGTGAGGGAGAGTAGAAAGTGAATGAGCCATCTGCTTTAGACACAACACTTCACTGTGTAATTTTCCATTTTAAATGTACAACAGTATCCGAGTGAGTCTATTATCAGGGCAAAGTTTTCCCCATTCATGGGGAGGAGCACAATGTTCAGGCTCAAGTCTGAAGAGACAGCACTGAAACCAATCTTGCTTGTAAAGTTATTGTTTTCACTACATAATATAATATATAATGTAGTTGTTGACACTGCAACATTTTCATCTCTTTTTGTTACATGTTTATTTATTATCATTCTATTTCAAATTTATACACAGTTTTATACATAATTGTTGGCAGCAATTGTGATAAGACATGCCGTAGTTATGGACGCCGCCATCTTTTAGTCACTGTCACTATGGTTACAGCTGTTAGAATATGGTTGTGACTTTGGTTGTCCATTCATACAGACAACATTCAAACTGCTATGGCAAGCTGTTGTATCACAGGCATTTCAAGACTCACATGTAAGTAAATATGGTTGTTAATCCCAAACGCTGACTGTGTGAATGTAGCCAGTGTTTACAGTTTTTGAGAAAATTAACCTACAAATGGCTTCCATATAGTTGTCTCTACATGTTAAACTGGGATAAGAGAAAGTATTTTAACACAGAAAAAGTTACATACTTCAGCTTTAACATGTTGTGAAACTGTGGAAGTGAGATAAAGGCCTATTACCATTAACTAATTCCATTAAAATCTTCTCAAGCCATCTGGACATGTGGCAGATGCAGGACAGACATCATGAGGTCATATTTTACTGCTACCTCAACAACTGAAATGCAATGACATACAGTAGTTATTCAGATATGTTCACCTTTCCCTGTGGCGCTACCAACAGTATGTTGTGAAAGCAGTCACCAAGACAAAAAAACAATGGTGGATGAGATTCAGAGGTTGCATTTTCAGACAAAAATTTAATTTTCACAGCACTGACAGTTATTTTAGGGTTGAGGTTTGTGTTTGGGGCTAGAGTCCATAAAAGTTAATCATATGCATTCCTGTTGACTGTATTACTGTATAACTTCTGTGGACAATTTACCTGGTAAAGGGTCAACAACACTTCCAAATTTGGATACTGGTGCAGTGGTTAGAATATCGGTAAGCAAAGTCCAATTTGACCTGCAAAACTTTTGCCCTCCTATCACCGAATTAACAGTGCGAGTAGTCCACCTATACACACGGTAAATGACAGTAAAATAACAGTTTCAGGTCAGTCTCAACTGATAATAAGCAAGCAAGAAAGACATGAATGCAAAAAAAGAAGAGGAGGAAGAAAAGAAAATGTATGCCATTATTCAACATCAGAGTGGGTAGTACATGGGTGGGCCAGAGACTTTATAAATGAAAGGACAAGAATGAGAGCAGAACAAACTCCTAACAGAAGGAGACTTACTCATGGCCTATGAGACGGACGATCAGGATACTCAATACTGCTTTCCTGCCATTAACTCATCATGTATCAAGGGAAAACGCTCCATACATGAATATAATATCATGTATATGTTTTTTTCATTGCTGTCAGCATGGACTGTGTTTCTGAACCTGCTGGTGATCATCTCCATCTCTCACTTCAAGATGCTCCACACTCCAACCAACATGCTCATTCTCTCTCTGGCTGTGGCCGACCTGCTTGTTGGACTTGTTGTCATGCCCCTTGAGGTGATCAGGCTCATTGAGACATGTTGGTATTTTGGAGACACTTTCTGTAGACTGTTTTTATTAATAATGGGGCTGCTCTTTTCAGCATCTCTAAGTAACTTGGTTTTAATTGCCATTGATCGTTTTGTGGCTGTGTGCTACCCTTTACTGTACCCACAGAAAATCACCACAACTAGAACATTAATTACCATCTGTGTTTGCTGGTTTTGCTCTTCAGCTTATAACATTGCAATTGTTTTCAGTATGTCAAACAGGAAATTTGCATGTTATGGAGAATGTACAATTATCATTACTTTTGCCTGGGCAGTCACTGATCTTTTCTTTTCTTTCTTGTTTCCCTGTACCGTGATAATAACGTTATATTTGAGGATATTCTATGTTGCACTTCAACAAGTGAAAGTTATAAACTCTCTGGTGAAGGCTGGAAAATGTGTAACAGAAGGTTCTGTCTGTAGAAAATCTGAGAGCAAGGCTGCTCTAACATTAGGAATCATTGTGATAGTTTATCTGTTTTGTTGGATCCCATTCTTTATTTTGTCTCTTACACAGCAAACAGAAATGGCTTCCACTACGGCCTATGCTCTATTATGGCTTTTGTATATTAATTCAGGTCTGAATCCTCTTATCTATGCTTTATTTTACCCATGGTTTAAAATGTCTGTTAAACATATTCTAACTCTTAGAATATTTAAGACAGCATCATTTGTTGGACTTGCCTATAATAACAATTAGGGTTTTGGAATTACTGCCATTGTTTAATCACAAATGGGTAAGTCTGCATGCTGCACAGATATTAATAGGATCCCCAAGTGTACATATCCAAAATAAATTAAAAAATGACTATAATTTAACTTCAAAATGTTATGTAATCGATGGATCAGACTGTGTATTTCTTTCTGATTCTGTTAGTACAGAAAAAGAGGTCAAATGAACAAACACACTTGTCACTGCATCTATGACAAAACAGTCCACCTGATATTTCTTTCTGAGAGGCCCACACTGTTGTAATGAGTAAAAAAAAAAAAAGTACTTTAAAATAAATGATTTATTAGTTGAAGGTGATGACGTGGGAGAGTTGAGACAGACTGAACCATTGGCAGTGGAATACTTGAGTTGAGTGGAATACTTGAGAAAATAATAATTAAATATTTGCTGAATTAAAGTACATCAGAACGGGCATTTAATGGATAAGGCAGCAGGACATAAATGAAAACACAGAGAGCAAAACAAATGCTAAACAATTACCAGTACCAATGTAACAGGGTTGTCTCTGTGTTGCATTTAATAAATGCCTCAACTAACATGTCTCAGACATTCAGGTGGATTTACTCAGTCACAAAAACAGCAGTCCCATAGAGCATGCTTTATCACAATCTGCGTGTCTTTACATCCAGTTCTGAATATTAGCGTTATCAAATCTCTGCCTACAGTTCTATATTGGATGATTGTCAGTTTTGATCAATTAAACTAATGTAGATTCACTTGACAATAACAGTTTAAAATGTTTCTTTAGCTTGACAGCATTTTACTGTGTGTGCCATCTTCCATTGTAGTGTACAATAGTATCTTAGGCGATTATCAGGGCAAAGTTTTCCCAGATCACGAGGACCTGCACACTGTTCAGGCTTATCCCAGAGGTTTAATGTGTTCAACTCAAGTCTGAAGAGATATTGCTTATAATGTTATTGTTTTCAATGTTGATCTCCCATTTATATTATTAATATAATGCAGTTGACACGTGATATTTTCATCCCTTTTTTTTTTTTAAACATATTTACATTGTATTCAAATCTGACTACTTGCTGTACATATGTGATCACCAGTGAATGCTTACTCCATCATCACATTCAAACTGGGAGGATATTAGTCAATGTTTAAAACGATTAAACCAGCTATTGTCTGTAATCGGACTCTGGAATAGAAGTATTCTATTATTTTAACATTTTTAAATGGATCATTTAACATACCTAGGGATTATATTGAAAAGGACATAAAATCAATGTGATCCTTGATCTTACTCTGTACATATTTAATCATAATGTAAGGTTTTTTTTTGGTTTTATTTGTGACCCGTCTAGTTATAATGCTCTTTAATGTCCAATGTGTGCTTTAGTTTTTACTATTTACTTGGATTAAAAAAAAAAATCATAGTTATATTCTGAGAAATGCTGCCAACTCAAAAATGTACTTCACTTTAAAATCTATAGCATCTATAGCATTTAATTTTATAAACAGTTTTTCTTCCTTTCTTCATCTCTGATTAATGACTGGAAGGTGATGTGGGTCTGTTTAGATGAAGTATTTTAAATTAATTTTAAATAAATAGACCATAATTTTTCAATATTATGGGCACTGCCACAGATGCAGGCTGCATCTGAAGTTGTTGAAAATTTAAAAACATGATTTACATAAAAAATGTACCTTTTAAAAAAATTGTCCCTTGAGGTTCCCTTATAATATAATCATTTATTTGTAAAACATGATCATTTTCCACCCTCATTCTGGCCCTCTATCATATACACTAAGTTTTGGTGAGGCTTCTCCTTTAAGACTTGACAGTAAATGCCTACTGTTATGAATATGTGTGTTCAACTTGAACTGCATCTTGTTTTAGCGATTGGCGAGATTTGCCAGTTGCAGTCAGGGGAGGAGTTGAAAAGAGAGCCGTCAAGGCGGACAATTTGTGCTCCCCGCCGTGTGCTGAACCTACATCAGTTTTCTTTATTGCAGACAAAGTGTAATTCAGATAGACAGATGAATGAATTTTACATAAAATAACCAGAAATATTTTTCATTTGAAAGAGTTATGTAATGCTTCATTCAGTGCCTGCTGTGTGTACAAGGAGGAAGTCCAATAAAAGTCTACATTATTTTAATTACTAAAAAGGAGTCAGTATTTTAAATAATATTGAATGGCTTTTTATGAATAAACATGATATTATTACAATAAACATATAACATTTATAAACATGATTTACTGTAATAAGAACACGGATTTGCTGCTCTTCTCAGCATCTATCAGTAATTTCGTTTTAATCTTTTTTTTTTTTATTATTATTTGATTGTTTCCATCTTGAGATATAAATGCCATAGTGTGTTCAAAGATTTAAATTAAAAATATTTTCACAATAAAAATAATGTGAAATATAATGTCAGTTCATGAAAATGTTGTTTCTCATATTGGCCATATGCAATAAGGGCTATAGGACATTACATCAGGGATTGCCTTTGTGCTTTATCAGTTTGAGATGAGGGACAGAATCCAGCCAAGCTGTCAAAATTATTGAGTGAGAGCAATCTTTCTCTCAAGTTTTCTCCTCACAGAACCTTCCGTCTCACAATTTACACAATTTAGAGAGTTTATACCTTTTACTTGTTGTTGTACAACATAGAATATCTTCATATATAAAGTTATGGTAAGAGTACAACGAAACAGGAAGGTCAAAAACAGATCTGTCACTCTCCAGGCAAAACTCATAATTGAGTAGCACTGTCCAACACACAGAACTGTTTTGTCAAAATGTCCATTGCTACTCACATAAATATTGTAAAATAAAGAACAGAACCAGCAGAGAAAGATAATTATTGAACTTTTTGCCATGGTTATTGTCTGTGTGTACAGTTAAGGGTGACAAACAGCCGTATAACGATCGACAGAAATGAAAACTAAATTACTGAGAGATGTTGAGATGAGCACATAAGGGTGACTGTAAAAAGTCCACAAAAATAATTTCCAAAGTACTAGCACATCTTAATTAGACTGATGCCTTCCACAGGTATTACATTAATAAGCAGGTCGCTCACAGCCAGAGATAGAATGAGCAGGCTGGTTGGAGTGTGGAGTAGGCCTGTCACGATAACTACGTCGGGACGGCATCTGTTGATGGGCCATGTTCTCACTGCGAGAGCATGATTATGGCAACGTTGCGTTCGTGGCTTTCCCCAGAGGGGTGATCCCAGCGGATCACCGCCGCGGTCCATCTACCTATGGGTTTGAGGCCGTGTCGGTTAGCACTGGGAGCGACTTGGGGATATCAATGGGAGCCGCTCCGCCGGGTAGCCCCCCCATGGACCACCCTTCCCCAGCACGCTTGTTTGCCCCAGCGAGTTCTGCGATGGAACTGCCGGCTTGTTTCAGGGCGATTTCATTCGCGGCTCGCGAAGTGGATGAGCTTTCAATTACAGCATCGAAGAGCGGGCTGGTTCAGTCTGACGGCCATGCTTGCCCAGGCGGCTGCGAGCGTCAGGCTGGAGTGGAACCCTCCTGGGCCTCGCCCCAGTTCCTTTCTTCCCAGAGGTGCATGACGAGCTCAAGAGATCATGGCGGGCACTTTTACTGCCCGGACCAGATTCTCCGCTCACTACCCTTGATGGTGGGCCTGCCAGGGTGTATTCGGTGATTCCCTAAGTGGATCAGGCGGATGCAGTGCAACTGTGCCCACAGAGCGCCGCCACCTGGTGGACCCGTCCAAGACTCCCGTCCCCCTGTGGGCTTATGTCATTACTGGCGGCTGAGGCCTATGGTGCCGCTGGACAGGCCACCTCCACCCTGCACGCCACAGCTCTCCTGCAAGTGCACCAAGCCGAGGTGCTGAGAGAACTGCACAAGGGTAGTTCTGCCCATCTCACATCGTTAGTCGTGGTGTTTTGTATAGGGACCCCTAGTGTCACTAAATCGACACTATGTCGAGTGAGTGACAGAAGGGGAACGTCTCAGTTACTATCGTAACCTCCATTCCCTGATGGAGGGAATGAGACATTGTGTCCCTCCTACCACAACACTGATCTACCCGCTGAAATGGCTGGGACCTTGTCTCAGCTCCTCAGCACAAAACCTGAATGAGTGGTTGCAAGCCAGCTCCTTTTATACCCGTATGTCCGACAGAGTGGGATGAAAATTCCACTCGCCAATTCCCATTGGCCTTATCTCAAAGATCAGATGTGTTTGGGGCTCCCAAGGACAACCCCTAGTGTAACTACATCGACACAACATCTTGTAGACTCATTATCTTCGAAAGTAACCAGGACGTTTCTCTGTTCTGTTTCTGGATTCAAAGAAAAGAATGACTGTGTATAAAACAACAAATAACTCGGAATAATTTGGAAGTATAAATGTACACGGAATGGGTTAAAGTACCAGCATACCTCCACCATTATATGTAGGGAAACAGTATGTGTGAGCTCGGAATTAAAACTGTCCTTATTATACATTATTATGTAAGGAAATATATTATGGAATTAGTAGCATTCGACAAACATTATAAATTAGATAAATGACAAATAAATAGATTATTTGTCTGAATAAAAATTATCCACCATTAAAATCGTAATACAACATCTTGTTGTATTCGCTCACAATTTCTATTGTAAGGAATTAACTTTAATAAGGGAATTATTATTAATTCTCTTATTGGAGTAATATTATTCTCATGGCTTATTGAAACTAATATTACATATATTTAGGCATCAACTCACAAGAATGTACACAAAAGCTTTAACTAAATCATGAACACATAACTAATATAAACAAAACACATTCACACAAATCACGCATGCATGGGAAATGGAAAAGTTAATGAAACCGGAAAAGAGAAGGGAAATGAAGCGTCATTTCATGAAGAGTCATTTAACCATCTGAAAGAACCATCAGTTTCTTGCTTCAAAGCACCTTTGTTAACAAAGGGGTTCACATATTATACAAAACCTCTGTTTAGTTAGTTAATTGTACAATACTTGCAATGCCTTGGATGTTGAGAGAGCGCCTGGATGTAGTCTCAGGAGAAAGTCTTGATTGTTCCTGGAGTCGATGGTGTTGAATTTGCAATCAATTTCTTTCACGTTGAATGAAGAAATTATGATGAACTTGCTGTGTTAGTTTGACTCCATTATGGTCGAGGAGGTTACACATGGCTAGTTGTGTTGAGGCTTGCCGGCCAGTGACCTCACGGTCGGACCAGGTGTTTCCTGTCCCACATGATCAGGAGGAGGAAGAGAGGAGAGAGGGGGGTCAATCCGACAGTTCCCTTTAAATCCTGAGGGTGGTCACTCCTCTCGAGTTTGGCTTGACCAGTGAGAAAGGTGCAATTTTCCAGAGGGAAAAGTTCCTTTGTTTGGATGCTGACCCATTTGTATGATTGGAGTAAGCTGGCAGTTTATGACCCTTTATGCTCTGATTAATATAACAAGCATACAATGCATGATATAAGGAGTTGATATACACCAATGTGCAGGGCATCACACAAGGATTAATTTGATAGGAAGCATGATACCTATCATTTTACATTATCTAACGGTTCTGTCATAAAGCATGCATAAAATAGTTTACAGTACAAAAGACACTATACCAGACAGTAATAATCATACAGAGTCAAACATCCTGGGAAAATGCATGTTCATTTATAGAGCAGTTTGTCTAAAAATTTATGAAGTCTGTTTAATGGGCTTTGTGTGTCTTTCCTCTGGGGGAATGGAGTGAATTACTCTCCCCAAGTACCTTGTGGCTACCCTCCCCCACCTGGGATGTCTCTGAGGTCCACTAGTTGCTGGAACAGGGTCAGCAAAGGGACATCTCACAGTCTGCTCTGGCCTACTTGGACCTTTGCTTGTTACAGTCTTGAGACATCTGATGGATTATTAATTAAATAATGAATTGTGTGTCTGATTGGTCCAGATGCTTCAATTGTATTGTAAAAAAAAAAAAAATTTATGTGTAGTGATCACTTTCTTTATTGCAATTTGGCATCTTAAAATATTTACCCTTCACAAATTCACTATTGTAACCACAGCAAAATTGAAGACAATTTGATAATCATATAAATAAATAAATAAAAATAAAAAAATAAAAAAATGATTACAATTATTTTTTAATAACCCAACACATGAATGTTTGCACCTGCTCAACCTACATTTGGGTGATGTCAGGTAAAATGGCCAATCATCTACAGCAGCAATACAATTATAATTATTACCTGAAAATTATAGAGGGCCTAAGTTCTCAAAATTAAATTAAATTGCATCATTAAACAAATAATTATTTAAATCACTCCTGCTCACAATGTCAGCAGTCCAAAGTATTAGAGAGTGACAGAAACAGTGACAGAAGCTATCATTCTCAACTTTTTTGTTAGCAACTTCATATGCAAGAGTCAACAAGAAATCTCATAGTTGTAGTGTGAAGAAAAGTTAGTCTAAACTAGCCAGAAAGTCAAAAGAAAACGATTTTCAAAAGTGGGTGTCCACTGAGTGACGTGCAGATGAAATAACCCTTAAAATTAAAAAGACAGGCAGCTAATGTGTAAATGTGTAAACATTGACACAAAAAAGTTCCATATTAAAATATAAGGGACATTTATAGATTTATTTAACAATTAAATCATTAACATAATATTTGTATAGTTGTTACAATGTTTTTTTTTACAATTTTATTATGTATAAAGTAGGGCCGCAACGACGCGTCGACGTCATCGATTACGTCGACTATGAAAATACGTCGACACGAATGAAATGCGTCGACGCGTCACATTCATTATTTACGTTTAAATATCGAGTAATGGCGGCTTCTGCTCCAGCTCATGGTGAAAATGACAATCTGGCTTTATCACATAAAGCCAGACCACGATCATCCAAAGTATGGGAATACTTTAAACTACAGCCGAACAGAAAGGTGCTTTGTTCACTATGCAAAGCGGAAATGTCATACCATGGCAGCACAACTGCTATGAACGAGCATCTTAAAAGGAAACATCTTGTGACTCTGCGAACTCAAAACGACGAGCCAGCTGGGTAGTAGTAGGCTTTATTACAGTGAGTTTTTGGAGTTGTTGTTGCGGTCATACCTTCTTTTTTCAGCTATTACAGCTTGTGTGCTAGTTAATAGTGTTAATTGCTAACGGTGCAGATGTAATTTATTGGCCCATTCGGCGACAATAAAATGGACTTTCATTTATAACTTCAACTTAAATCTGTCAACGAAGCCTTCAGTGCATTTAAATTGCCCGCTTTTAAAAGTTGTGTATGCACATGTAGACTAGAGACATGCACTCCCGCGGACCCAACACAACAGAGTGCGGCACGGGATCTGATGGCCGGGCACGCGGCGTAATGCACTCGTGTGTGTGCTGGTTGCGGAGAATAAAACGATTCACGGGACTCCCGCAAAATAGAAATCTATAAATTGAACATCTCAAAACAAATAAATTGTCATTCATCTGTTGCACAAAAGCAACAAGAACAACTAAAACGAAATAGATAGACCCTGGCCTGTAAATCGCTTCTATGTATAACATGTTGCAGCGTTTAACAATGTAGCCAATCACAGACATATGTGTTGATTTCTTGAACGCAATGGCCAATCAGAAGCATTTAAGATGGAATCTCCTCACCGCTCAAAATGGACTTTTGTTCAGTGCTGAATTCTGCATACTGGCAAATCGATATAATGAAAGATTCATTGTGCAGTCAGTTTCATTGATAATAACAGAGATGTCCGCTTTTTAGGAATTATTAAGGGAGAAATCCGTCCCGTGCATGTCTCTAATGTAGACTTTAAAAACAAACAATAATGTTATATTTACATATTAACAGTAGCCTATGCTGTAATCTAGTGTATTTATTTATTTATTGTTTATTTGAATAGGGACAGATACAAAAAAAATTTCAGAAAATGAATTAATAAAAGTTTGAAATACTAATGTAGAAGTTGTACTTATTATTTATTGGAAAGTTTGCCAATGGATAAATCGGCTAATCCCAAAAATATGCATTAGATTAATCGGAAAAATAATCGTTAGATTAGTCGACTAATCGAAGAAATAATCGATAGATTAATCAACAACAAAAATAATCGTTAGATGCAGCCCTAGTATAAAGATATATTTAAAATATTTAATCATTTAATTTGGCATGTAATTAATTCACTATGTTTTCATTATTTATTTAACTTAAATGTTTAAATATTTATTAAAATAAGCATTAAATTAATTCACTATGATTTATTTATTAATATTGATTTAATTTTGAGTAATTTGGCCTTCCACAGAAAATGTGTCAAGATCATTACATGATAATTACTAAATGTATAAAGAACAAATGAGGATTTCCCCACATTTTCCACTGCCATTTGAATTAAATATTCATTTAATATTCATTATGTTCCACAGAAGTACGTAAGTCACACATAATGTGAGGTTTGGGCAACTCTTGTTCTAAATTTCAGTTGAAATGTAAGTTTAAATTGCCTCCGGTTTGCCAATAGTTTTTTTTGGCAAAATGCTGTAACAAATTTAAAATGTATTATATGATGCAACATGTTGCATCAGAAAGGGCAGTAGATGGGTTGGCAAGACACTATATAAATGAAAGGACAGGAAAAAGAAGAGACTTAATCATGGCCTATGAGACAGAGGATCATGAGACTCAATTCTGCTTTCCTGCCATTAACACATCGTGTCTCAAGGGAAGGCGCTCTAAATATGAATATAATATCATGTATGTGTTTTTTTCATTGCTGTCAGTATCTACTGTGTTTCTGAACCTGCTTGTGATCATCTCCATCTCTCACTTCAAGAAGCTCCACACTCCAACCAACATGCTCATTCTCTCTCTGTCAGTGGCTGACCTACTTATTGGACTTATTGTCATGCCCTTGGAGGCCATCAACCTAACTGACATGTGCTGGTACTTTGGAGACACTTTCTGTAGACTGTTTTTACTTATCTTGGGGCTGCTCCTTTCAGCATCTCTTAGTAATTTAGTATTAATTGCTATTGATCGTTATATGGCTGTGTGCTACCCTTTACAGTACCCACAGAAAATAACAACAACTAGAACTCTAGCGAGTATCTGTCTCTGCTGGTTTTGCTCTTCAGCTTACAATACTGCTCTTGCGGGCAGCAGGACATATTTTGACTCACGCAGAATAGATGTGTGTTATGGAAAGTGCACATTGGTGATTAGTTTTGCCTGGAAAGTCACTGATATGTGCTTTTCCTTACTGTTTCCATGTACTGTGATGATAACTTTATATTTGAGGATATTCTATGTTGCACGAAAGCAAATCAAAATCATAAATTCTTTGGCGAAGACAGGAAAAGTTATAAATGAAGGTTCTGTGAGGAGGAAATCTGAAAGCAAGGTTACTCTAACCTTAGGTCTCATTGTGACCGTTTATCTGCTTTGTTGGATTCCATATTTTCTTTTGTCTCTATCAGAAAACACAGAAAATGTAGAAATTTCTTCAACCACAACCATTATTGTATGGCTATTGTATGTTAACTCCGCTCTGAATCCTCTTATCTATGCTTTCTTTTACCCCTGGTTTAAAATGTCAGTTAAACATATTCTAACTCTTAAAATATTTCAACCAGCATCTTCTCTGGTGGACGTTTTTACAGATTATCATTCATAATTGTTGTGAGGGTGGGGTTGATAGTTTAATTCCAGATGTGAGAGACACTATAAATAGTGTTTGACAATTGTTTTGATTTTTTTGTAATTCAGATCCATTTTTAACAGTGTATGTTGATGTTTTGTTGTCCATCCACTCTTTCCAGTGGAGATTAATGACTTAAGAAAAAACTAATATTAAACATCACAGCTCCCTTGATTTACTGTAAATGTAACTGTCACAGCAAACAGAGAACTGTGAGTGTTATTATCACTGGAAACTAAAGGAATACACATTTTTAACAAGACATAAGCATTTCTAAGCCTTATTAAAAAAAAAAGCAATATTATATTTAAGCCAAGCTGGAGAGTGACACTCAAAACAATTCAGTCCAAAACAATAATGTTGGGGAAATGTTTATGAAATTTATCCAAACAAGATCCGCTACAGCAATAAATATTTATCTGAGTCACAACATTTCACGTTAATAAAGGGGGCTAAGACCTTATAATACAGGATATAGAAATGGCTTTTGTGGGAATATATGAGGTAATTTATCATATGCAAAACAACATTGGGTGCACAACTGTTGAGGGGAAACTCTTCAGGCCTTCCTCAAAGACAACGTCTCCTTCAATGTAAGAAAAATAAGATAATTGTTCTGACATCAGTCCACAAGCTGTTTGTAGACTCCAGTATTCATGGTATGATGATGCTTTATATTGTCATCATAAACATCAACCTTGACAAAACAGGGCCTTCACTTCCTAATGAAAATCAAGAGAGCTGGTGCAGGTGAACCATAGCCAGTGTCCTAACAAGAGGGCAGAAAACAGCCTTTCTGCTATTTAAGAAATCCATAATTTGCAGTGTAAAAGGAAGATCCAAAGCATCAAGACAGATACCTAATTTGTAAAAGATAAAAAGATTTTGTTTAAAAAAAATATATAAATAAAAATATTTTGGTCTGTTGTAATCAATAACCCATTTGAACTTGCAATATAGTAATTTAAATGTCAAATATATATTTTTATATATATACACATACACACACATATGGAGTGGTGGTGGCGTAGTGGGCTAAAGCACATAACTGTTAACTGTTAATCAGAAGGTCGCTGGTTCGATCCCCACAGTCACAACCATTGTGTCCTTGTTTGTGCGAGAGAAAAAAAATAAAAATAAAATAATTTGTCCGAAAATATTCTACAAGTGTGCAACTCTCGTTGGGTGAATTCACATACTGATTTGCGGATGAGCAAAATCTGTCTGTGACTTCAATTTTTTGATGCAGGTTTGTGAATGTGTTTTGCACCATATTTACTGGAACAACTGTAGCAAAAATGTGAGCGTATGAGTTTCTTAATTTGTGATTCGTAGAAAAGGATTTGTGCACCTGCAATGAAGAATTTGAGAAGGTGTAATTGTTGTGTTGTGTTTGTGGGAGAGAGAAAAAATCTACAAGCTTGCAACTCTTAAAATAAATTTCTCTGTGACTTCAAATTCACTGATACACATGTGTGGCTAATCTCTACAACTACAAATAACACTGTCACAGGCACTCATTTGATTTGCCCCAATAATGCCTTCATATGTTTAGCGCACGTAAGCAAATGGAACTGAACTCTGAGCACTTCTGTTACTCCAAGCATGAGAGGGAGTTGTGGAGTGCAGAACCGCTCTGAAAACACCAACAATGCTCTAACTTAATATAGACTGCAGCCAAAATAAACTTTACATAGAGCAGAATATTTATTCATTTAATAAATCGCAGCCCTTCCAGTTTAATAACCGCACAAGGTCATATCGCGGTTTCGATTTTATTTCGATTAATTGTGCAGCCCTATGTGATACACAATCAAAATCAAATCAAATCACTTTGTCACACGACCATATACACAAGTCCAACAGTGAGTGAAAATCTTGTGTGCAGTTCTGAGCAACATAGCAATCATGACAGTGACGAGACCTATACCAATTTACAATAAACAACATATTTACACAACACAATTTACATGTAAAATGTACACATAATTACACAACACAATAATAATATACAATGTACAGTAAACACAATATAGAATGCATATACAATACAAATAAAAAGTATATAAAAATATATATATACTGTAGTTGTATTGTGGAGAATATAATTATGACAGTCCAGTGTGAGATAGTAAGATTAATAAAGTGCAGTGCTGATGTATATTGATCGTGAGAGATCAAGTGTTCAAAAGTCAGATTGCTTGGGGGAAGAAGCTGTCATGTAGTCGGCTGGTGCGGGTTCTGATGCTGCGATACCACCTGCCTGAGGGTAGCAATGAGAGCAGCCCACGGCTCGGGTGGCTGGAGTCTCTGATGATCCTCCAAGCTTTTTTCACACACCGCCTGTTTTAGAGGTCCTGGAGGGAGGGAAGCTCACCTCCGATGTTGTGTCTGGCAGTTCCACTCTTTGCAGGGCTTTGCGGTTGTGGTGGTGCTATTGCCGTACCAGGCGGTGATGCAGCCAGTCAGGATGCTCTCTACAGTGCTGGTGTAGAACCGTGTGAGGATGTGGTGGTTCATTCCAAACTTTCTCAGCCATCTCAGGAAGAAGAGGTGCTGGTGATTCTTCTTCTCAATTGCCTCAGTGATGTGGAAACCAAGGAACTTGATGCTGCTGACTCTCTCCACCGGTACTCCATTAATGGTGATGGGGCTGTGTACTCTGTCTTTCCTCCTGAAGTCCACTACAAGCTCCTTGGTCTTACTGACGTTGAGGGAGAGGTTGTGCTTCTGACACCAGTTTGTCAGAGTGTGCACCTCCTCTCTGTAGGGCGTTTCATCATTGTCAGTGATCAGACCTACCACCGTCGTATCGTCAGCAAACTTAATGATGGCATTGGAGCTATGTGTTGCCACACAGTCATGTGTGTGTATAGGGAATACAGGAGTGGGCTGAGAACACAGCCCTGCGGGGCTCCAGTGTTGAGGGTCAGTGATGAGATGTTGCTGCCCATTCTAACCTCCTGACGCCTGCCTGACAGGAAGTCCAGGATCCAGCTGCACAGTGAGCTGTAAGCCCAGAGTTTCACATCAAGCTTGAGCTGTAGTCTACAAACAGCATTCTCACATATGTGTTCCTTTTTTCCAGGTGGGAGAGAACAGTGTGTATTGTAGATGCAATGGCATCATCAGTGGAGCGGTTGTTGCAGTAGGCAAACTGCAATGGGTCCAGTGAGGTGGGCAGCACAGAGCAGATGTGATCTCTGAATAGCCTCTCAAAGCATTTGCTGATGATGGGGGTCAGAAAACAGGACACCAGTCATTTAAACAAGTGATTTTTGATTGCTTTGTACAGGCACAATGGTGGATGTTTTGAAGCATGTGGGGACTACAGACAAGGAGAGGGACAGGTTGAAAATGTCCGTAAAATCACCAGCCAGTTGGTTCGTGCACGCTCTGATGACGCAGCCCGGAATGCCGTCTGGACCCGTGGCTTTACGGATGTTGACCAGTAGGAAGGATCGGGTTACATCCGCAACAGAGACGGAGAGTGAACTATCCTCTGTAGCGTTGACCGCAAGTGCTCTCTCCGCGAGGGTGGTGTTTTTTTCCTCGAAACGAGCATAAAATGTATTAAGCTCATCTGGGAGTGAGGCAGCGGTGTTCAGGGCCGAGATTTGATTCCCTTTGTAGTCTGTGATGTTAATTTCCTGCCACATACTTCTAGAGTTGATGATGTTTAACTGTCCTTCAATTTTGTGCCTGTACTGGCGTTTGGCTGCTCTGATAATGTTATAACTGGCTTGTTTATGCTCCTCCGCGTTCCTGGAATTAAAAGCGAAGGTCCGCGTATTAAGTTCCGCGCAAACGTCGCTGTTAACCCATGGTTTCTGTTTGGGGTAGATCTGTATTGTTTTGGTCGGAAGAATGTCCTCTACGCACTTCCTGATGAAACACGTTACGCTATCAGCATTAACCTCGAAGTCGTCATCAGAGGCAGAGAGGAACATCTCCCAGTCCGTATGATCAAACCAGTCTTGTAGTATAGAGTCTGATTGGTCCGACCAGCACTGGATCATTCTGAGGGTGGGTTTCAGTTTCTGCCTGAAGCGGGCAGAAGCAGAACGGAAGAGTGGTCTGATTTGCCAAATGGTGGGCGGGGGAGGGATTTGTAGCCATCCCGGAAAATAGAATAGCAATGTTTCAAGGTTCTACGCTCGGCCTTGTCTCGTTCGGCAGTTCTGACCCTGGGGATGATAACGATGTCATGTCTCACTGCATCAGGCGAGTGGTCAGTGGATGCTACCGCCCCTCCCCCCAGCGAGAGTGATGAGTGTATACATGCCACTGTTAAGGAGATGCTTCACATACTTTCAAGGGCAGTCAAAGAGCTTGCTATCGAGTGGTCTCCTCCAGAGGAACCTACACAATCTCGCCATGATGAATGGTTCCTGCAGTCCGAACACAATCAACAACCGCCTCTCGTAGATCTGCCCCGTTCTTCCCTGAAGTTCATAAAGAAGTGTCAAAATCCTGATGTGCACCCCATTCAGTTTATCCACTCATCGATTACATCCTCTCTAATGTGGATCACGGAAAAGAAAATGGTTTAGCCACTGGTAAAGCCACGCAAGACAACCCCCCCAGCAAAGCGCTCCCGACACATAACACTGTTCCCTTTTTCCCCACTACTGTTTGTTGGGAAAGGAATATTGTTGTTTGAAATGTTGTTCAACATGTTGTTTTCTATGTCTCACAATTAAGGTGCACATTTTGCAGAACTGCTTCCCAATGGTGAGGAGACATATCCAGCTGCAGACCCGCAGCACCACCAGTTTCAGAACCCCAGTTTCAGAACGCCAGCGCCAGAACCTGAAGTGAGGGGCGGAGTTATTGACAATGAGACAAGCATGGCGGAGAGCATGGTGAGTTGTGTAACGTTGTCTAAAGTTTTTGACATCATGTGGTGAAAAATTCAATGTGTGTGTTCAAGTTTTGCCGTTCAAGAGTTTAATAAACTTGCATGATGTTCTGATTTTGCATGCTGTGACAGTTTTTACAAGAAAGACCCAAATACTGTTGACTGTGTTTTTGCATGGATTCAGAGCTTCAAACTGTGTGCTGCACAATGTAACTTCATATTAACAAATCTGTTTTATTATTTTTGTATTTTTGTTGCAGAAAGATGACAGCCAAAATTGCACCTGGCACATGGATGCTACTGAAAAACAAGGTTGTTATAAAGAAGTCTGCTAAAGTTGGGAGTGCTGAAGTGTCAAACCCTTAATAAACTCGTGCTTTTTTTTTTTTTTTAGGATATCCCCCAACAGATTGGTGATGTAGACTGTGGAGTCTTCATGTTGATGGTGAGACATTGTTTTGATATAATTAAACCAATGATTGGTGTGGTGGTGTTTTTATTTTAATTTTTTAAGTTGTTAAATACGGAACAAGGAAGATTTTTTTTAATTTGACGTTTACAGAGATAATGTTCCTTAATTTTTGCTGTTTTCCAGTATGCTCTACATCTTGTCTTGGGAGCACCCTTTGATTTTACATCTGTAAGTAATTACCAGTTCAAGTAATTGACCTTTATGATGTTGTAGCAGTTGAAATATCAAGATTTCTCTATTTTTGTCTTCCAGTGCGACTTTCCAAACATACGGAGATGGTGGACTCTTATTCTTCTGGAGAACTTTGGGGTTTTCTCTGAAAGGTAGATACTGGACATTTACTCCAGCCCACCGTTACATTTGCACCCTCTTCTGATTAATTTTAAATTAACCAAGATATATATATTCCAGTGCAGAAACCCTACAAGAGTCCCTTCCATGTGAAGAACAAGCTACGCTTAGCAGCAGTGAGGCGGTGTGTGTGTATATATATATATATATATATATATATATATATATATATATATATACAGTGAGGAAAATAAGTATTTGAACACCCTGCTATTTTGCAAGTTCTCCCACTTAGAAATCATGGAGGGGTCTGAAATTGTCATCGTAGGTTCATGTCCACTGTGAGAGACATAATCTAAAAAAAAAATCCAGAAATCACAATGTATGATTTTTTAACTATTTATTTGTATGATACAGCTGCAAATAAGTATTTGAACACCTGAGAAAATCAATGTTAATATTTGGTACAGTAGCCTTTGTTTGCAATTACAGAGGTCAAACGTTTCCTGTAGTTTTTCAGCCAGGTTTGCACACACTGCAGGAGGGATTTTGGCCCACTCCTCCACACAGATCTTCTCTAGATCAGTCAGGTTTCTGGGCTGTCGCTGAGAAACACGGAGTTTGAGCTCCCTCCAAAGATTCTCTATTGGGTTTAGGTCTGGAGACTGGCTAGGCCACGCCAGAACCTTGATATGCTTCTTACAGAGCCACTCCTTGGTTATCCTGGCTGTGTGCTTCGGGTCATTGTCATGTTGGAAGACCCAGCCTCGACCCATCTTCAATGCTCTAACTGAGGGAAGGAGGTTGTTCCCCAAAATCTCGCAATACATGGCCCCGGTCATCCTCTCCTTAATACAGTGCAGTCAGCCCTGTCCCATGTGCAGAAAAACACCCCCAAAGCATGATGCTACCACCCCCATGCTTCACAGTAGGGATGGTGTTCTTGGGATGGTACTCATCATTCTTCTTCCTCCAAACACGGTTAGTGGAATTATGTCCAAAAACTTCTATTTTGGTCTCATCTGACCACATGACTTTCTCCCATGACTCCTCTGGATCATCCAAATGGTCATTGGCAAACTTAAGACGGGCCTTGACATGTGCTGGTTTAAGCAGGGGAACCTTCCGTGCCATGCATGATTTCAAACCATGACGTCTTAGTGTATTACCAACAGTAACCTTGGAAACGGTGGTCCCAGCTCTTTTCAGGTCATTGACCAGCTCCTCCCGTGTAGTTCTGGGCTGATTTCTCACCTTTCTTAGGATCATTGAGACCCCACGAGGTGAGATCTTGCATGGAGCCCCAGTCCGAGGGAGATTGACAGTCATGTTTAGCTTCTTCCATTTTCTAATGATTGCTCCAACAGTGGACCTTTTTTCACCAAGCTGCTTGGCAATTACCCCATAGCCCTTTCCAGCCTTGTGGAGGTGTACAATTTTGTCTCTAGTGTCTTTGGACAGCTCTTTGGTCTTGGCCATGTTAGTAGTTGGATTCTTACTGATTGTATGGGGTGGACAGGTGTCTTTATGCAGCTAACGGCCTCAAACAGGTGCATCTAATTTAGGATAATAAATGGAGTGGAGGTGGACATTTTAAAGGCAGACTAACAGTTCTTTGAGGGTCAGAATTCTAGCTGATAGACAGGTGTTCAAATACTTATTTGCAGCTGTATCATACAAATAAATAGTTAAAAAAATCATACATTGTGATTTCTGGATTTTTTTTTTTAGATTATGTCTCTCACAGTGGACATGAACCTACGATGACAATTTCAGACCCCTCCATGATTTCCAAGTGGGAGAACTTGCAAAATAGCAGGGTGTTCAAATACTTATTTTCCTCACTGTATATATATATATAATCTAATAACATATAATAAATTTATATGTCACATTTATAAAGTTACATTTTCCTTTAATATTCTGTAATGAAGGAGCTCCCAATAATCCGGCACATGAAAGAAGCTGTGAAATGGCTCCATTCCAACAGCCATCTGCTCAGGGGTCCAGTGGAGCGCCTCTTTTCATTCGAATGAATGAAGACGACAAGGAAAAGGCCCATAACAATCTCCTGGAACAGTCAGAAGCTTCCAGAGAGCCCTTTCTATTTCATTTTGTGTTCAGGGATGACATGGAGTTATTTTTACAAGAATGTAAGGACAAAATGGGCCTGAGAGTGAATGCCTCATTTGATACATTTTAAGTTTAATTTCTACAGGATTGTCATGATAAAATGGGCCTAGGGGTGAATTGGTCATTTGTTGTATATATTTTTATTGTTTCTTTTAAAATGATGCTTAATTTTCTCTCTTTTTTAGTTTTTTGACATGTTTTATTTTACATAAAGAAAAATGCATGCTGCACATGTTCTTGTGAAATAAAGTATATTTTATATAAAATGCCCATAAGTTTCAAGCATTATTTTTCACCATCATGATCAGGAAGTAACTCTCATAATACAATGAAACGGATAACTATATACAATTATATTACACAAGATCAATGTTTTAAAATGCTTATTGTACTGTACCTTAAAGAATCATTATAACATACTTTATACGTATGATGTTTCATTTGTAATAAAAGCAAAGTACTCTCCAAAACGTTAGGTGGCGCTACTCGGTTTCGAACGTAAGCTCCGCCCCTCACTTCAGGTTCTGGCGCTGGGGTTCTGAAACTGGTGGTGTAGCCTACTCTCCAAAACGTTAGGTGGCGCTACTCGGTTTAGAACGTAATCTCCGCCCCTCACTTCCGGTTCTGGCGCTGGGGTTCTGGCGCTGGGGTTCTGAAACTGGTGGTGCTGCGGGTCTGCAGCTGGATACTATTGATGGTGAGCAGCGCATTATATAATTTATTAAATAAATACAAAGATTGTAAAGGGTACAGCACTTGCACGAGATGCTCCCAATAAAGGGCTTTCCCACTTCAAAGCCTCACATTATGCACAACAGAATGGTGAGCGTTATATCATGTCATGAATATACCAAATTGCCCTCTGTCCCGTTATGCAGACACATACAGCTCTAGCAGTGGGGATTTCTTTAAGACTGCAAGGGAAGCTCAGCTTCCCCTATAATGTCAAAAAAATAATGGTCAAATATGTACTATTGTGTAAACAATTTATTGACTAAAAATGCGTTAGAACACGTTCATCTCGAAGACGAGTTCGTTCAGAATCAGCTACATTACATATAGCAGGTCGGCTGACTCGATTTACTTCTCATACATTCCCGTGAAGCGCCAGTGCATTTCCCTGTTGAAGCCCAGCGTCCATTGACTTCAATGGGGCTGCTCTGAACAGTTTTTATTCAGTGCTCCGAAAATAGACGGTCATTGGATAAATGCTGCGATTATGTCCCGCCCACGGACGCTCAGCGTCTCTGGGGGTGAATGAGGAGTGGGCTGGCCCGGACTCCGTGCTTCCGCGTGATGATTGGAGGATCTGTCGAAAGACTGCATCTCCTTTTGATTGACAGCGAATCTGTACTATAAGAAGTCACTGAAGCTATTTTGCGCTCAGTCCCATCGCGGATTTCTCAAGTGTAGTCGAAAGACAAACTGCTGCAACCTATTTCTTTATATTTGTTTGGCGAAATTGCTAGTCAATTTGCATAATACATTTCACACAATTATACACCACATTCCTTGTTTCAGTTTTACCAAGTTTAATATATTTTGTTTTAGAGCGTTCGTTCGTTCGTTCGTGACAGAGTCACAGTGCATTTTCTCGAAAAGGAACGTAGGGCAGAATTTACTTTTAAATAAGTTTATAATGTAGGCCGAAAATGAGCTTCCCCTCTTTGAAAGACCAGCAGCCGCCACTGAGCTCTAGGTGCTAAAAAACTATCAAACATGGTGATACGGATTCAATTTGCACACTAGCGGCCCCGTTTCAACAGTGTTCTTCCACATACTGTCCGAAGACGGCCCAGTGTTAAGAGCTTAAATACACAATCTTCCCTCAAAGAACACGATAGAAGTTGCATGAATTAATAAGCCTGCTGTCCTCCTGCTGTCCTCAGGGACGTGTCAGAGCTGGTTTATACAACAATCGAGCACAATCTGTGGTCTGACCAAACCATATGCCAGTGTTGCGTGCACAATGCTGACCACAAATGCATCCAACACAGGTTGGGGCACGGTGTGTAATGGACGCCCGACTTTCAACACCTGGAAACCATTGTGAAACGGCCGTGATATGTCAACCGCCTAGCGCTACTGTCTTTCTAGCTTTGAGAGCTTTTCATTCCGATATTGTGAATCACCATATTCTGATTCATTTGGACAAAACAACAGTAGTGGCATATATATATTATATATATATATGTTGCCATAACATGCTGGCCCATGTATGGTCAGCGAAACACAAGTATGCGCTTCCCTCAGTGCGCCTCCATTTTGTCAAACGCAAGTTCAGATGGACATGGAAACATTTCTGTTAATTGCACTGAAATGGCCCAATCAGCCATGGTTTTCGGAAGAGAGTAGAGATGTTATACAGATCATCATGGGAAATACCGCTGAGGAGGGATCTCTTCTCTCAGACACAAGGCACAATCTGGCATCCCCAGCACAAGCTGTAGAACCTGCATGTGTGGCCCCTGAATGGAGCACACTAAGCACCAAGCATCAGGCTGTTGTAATTTACCATAAAGTCACAACCATTTTCATTATAAATAACTTCCATCCTGACAGGGTTCGTAAATGGGTTAATTTATACTGTATTACTATAGTTCATTTATTCATTGTGAGTATTCCCCTCCTGGCACAACATGGTCACTCACTTGTGGTATGCTCATGTCAGTCACCTTCCCAAGGTACTGCGGCATCATGTTTCCTCTCTAAAAAATGGAGTTTTAAATGTATTTTGGTATGTAAACGTCTGACTAATATATATATATATATATATATATATATATATATATATATATATATATATATATATATATATATATATACACACACACACACACACACACGCATCACTAATGCCATTAGCCCAGGTCTAGTTTTTATTTTTTTACTAAAGAAACTTCTTTCACTTCAGATCAATGATCATCTCTGAAATAGTACTAACATGACTCAACCTTTGTCCTCCATCAGTGAAGAATTTTTTTTTCTCATTTGTTATGCTATGTTTGCAGGTTCAAGACCACCTGACCAAACCAAACTTTTGTAACTGGAAATGTAGCTGAAAGTGAGAATCCCAATAACATCAGTTTTTCAGTATGATTTAGCCTTAAGTTGATCTAATGATGTTAGACATTTAAGGTCTTTAAGAGATCAAATTGAGGTGGACATAGTGTCACTCATAATGCTCCACTGTGAACAGATCTAGTCATTATAAACAATAATTAAACATATAAATGTAATTGTTACAGAGACGTCAGTAAGATTATATTTAGGTTACTCTTTGCAATAAGGCTGAATGTCTTAACATTATGTAATGCAAAAGGTAACATGAACAAACAATGAAAATACTTTAACAGCATTTATTAAATGTTGGTTAATTATAATTTCTGCATATAGAAAAACATTAAAAGTAGTGTATGTCAACATCAGGATTATATATTATTACAATATTACAAAGTAGTATTTAACACAATAAACTGTACAACTACATTTGGAGACAGATTTTTATTAAATGTGTGCGTTTTCAGAGGCTTTGCAGTCATGCAATTGCATTAAGTCATAATTTGTCTTCTGGAAACAGATTAAAGTATTCTGATGAAGGTTCAAATATTTTCAGAGTCAAAATGTATTTTGCTGATATCCTGAACCATCGATAAAACATTGCATAGATGAGTGGATTCATGCAGGAATTCAAGCATAAAATCCAATACATTATATTAATTATAAGAGAGTCACCAGAGTCTTGACCAAGAGTAAGAGCAGCTATATAGTACGGTATCCAACAAAGAAGATAAACGATTACCACAACCCCTAAGGTTCTTGCAGCCTTTTTTTCTGATCTAGCCTTTTGTCTGTGACTGAATTTAAATGTTTAGCTTGATGTTTTGCCACAAAGCATATTTTCAAATATAAAGAAACAATTACACAACAAGGGGTCACTAAAGTAACTAAGACATCTGTTATTATATATCCCAACTTAATAAAAAGTTTACATTCTCCAATACATGCGGGTTTTCCCTCTGGATAGAATAAGGAATCATACAAGATAATAAAAGAATATATGCAGGAAAACAACCAGTTCACAACAATAGATAAAACAGCTCCGTTATTATTGACCCTCATTGGATATCGCAAAGGGTCATTCACAGCAATGTACCGATCAACCGATATAATAGTCAAATTACCAAGAGATGCTGTGACAACCACATAGAAAATCAGAGGAAATATTGAGCAAAATATTTCTCCAAAGTACCAGCATGGCTCAATTAATTTGATGCCCTGTACTGGCATAAGAATCAATCCCACAATCAGATCAGCCACTGCCAGAGAGAAGATCAGCGCATTGGTAGGAGTGTGGAGCTGCTTGAAATGAGAGATTGAGATGATCACAAGCAAGTTTAGAAACACAGTGAACATGGACACAGCAGAAATGAAAACGTACACAATAATGTACTCAACTCCAGGCTTAGCATTTTTGGTACATGACAAATTATTGTTTGGAAAGCAGTATTGGATTGTTTGATTATATGCATCCGTCACTCCCCAGTTAAACATTTCCACAATGAATCGATCTTGAAGAGCAAACTCTGTGCTTCAGAGAACTTTTCTTAATTTGTGTGAGGATGCCTTTCTTTTTGGCCTCCTAGTTCTCGTTACTGAGATGGCTCAGTTTTATACTTGCAGAGAGAGCAAGGACCACCCCACTCAACAAGCAATTCGATAATTCAGCTTTCAACCCACCCACTAGCTAAATAGTCATAGACTTGATTATTCTGATCTACACTCGAGTGAATAAGTGAATCCAAAAAACCTTTCATAAGAGTATGGCTCAGAGCTTCTTTTACACTTTTCCTACATTTTTAACATTACATAACGTGTAGCGATGTAGTATATTTATCAAAAGTAGAGCGCAATTAGAACAATTACTCAAATCCACTTTCATCCATTCTATTCAGTTATACGTGTAAATATACAATAAAATGCAAAGCTGGAAGCTGAATTTATTTAAACTATTTAATTACATTACCACTATAGGTCTAGCCAACAAGTCTTTAAAAATTATATTTGCTGTAAATTAAACATGAAATTTACTGAGGCAGAAAAAAATACTAAATTATAGTCGCCACAAACAAACAAACTGCAGAAGACAAAATACCAACAGACTGCAGTACATTACACCTGTGAGAACAGTGCATGTCACAAGTAGGCAGGGTATCAAAAGGAAGTTTCAGATGGTTGCTGAGACAGCGGGCTAAAATAAAATATGAAAGGCAATAGCGACCGTCTTTTACCGTTTATCAATTGAAAATTTTTGTTAAAAGATCATCTGTTTGTTCTAAAGCATAGTGACAGCAGTCCAGTGTATGTTGGAATATTTTTACATTAAAATGAAATATTTGTTATATTTCTTTAGACTCAGATACCCAAGTATGGGGCATAGAAGCCCTTGTGACTGTGGAATGATGCTGAATGTGGGTTCAGGGGTGTCCCGAGAGAAATTTAGAAAACGTTTGTATATTTTCATTAAAGTGAGAGACTAGTCTACCAACTAGTAATTTTAGTCTTTCCTTATCCATTCCAGACATCGAATTCATTTTCACAAAATTAGAACAGAAATCGATTTGTTTATTCGATTTGTTTATTATTAAAGGCTCGTAACATTAATAAATTAATTAGCCGATTAATAAAGATACATTTAGAAGGGAAAAACATTATGGTCTAAAAGGTGCTTTGAAACCACGTTAACTCATGGCGCGTCATGTCTAAACACATGCAGGGAAAAGAGGCAACGAGTGTGGAGTGGGACAGGGCAGAAATTATGCATTTTTGTTGCTAGTGAACAATATTCAAGATTACAGCACAGAAAGATCAGAGCTGTTGTCCAGATCACTGTTGTTCTGTCGCGCTCTTCACTAGAGATGACGAGAGGGCGCAACCATTGTCATGAAGTCTTGTGGTGCGGATGGAATCAATCTGGTGTCCAACGTAACTTAATTGTTAGCAAGGCAGCTAGCATTATCAAGTTCATCCAGTCTGACCCTACGTTACCGCTGGCACATTGTGAGCAAAGCCGAGAGCGTTTTCAATTAATTCCTATGAAAGCCGAGCGTCATGCTTGCAAGGTGGATCGTAGGATCGGCAGCGGTGCGGAGCAAGCTCTCTCCTAGTGCTGTGAGAGCCTTTGAGTGGATTTCGTCCGCCCCAGTAGAAACGCAGCCTGAGAAAGCCGAACTGCTTGCGTTTTAGCGACACGCAGTAAATATCGATAAGCTTATCGTGGATTTTCTTTATCGTGATATATATCGATATTGTTTTTTCGCCCAGCCCTAACTGTGGGTAAAAAATTCAACATACAGATTTGAAGAGAATGTTTAGGCTACGTTCTGTTGCATCATCTCATTACATTTACTCACCTGTGACATAATATTAACTACGGCAAAGTAATAATTCTCCTGTAGTAGATGGTAACACAACAGACCGCCATAGCCAACCTCTCAACAGTTGTTGCTTAAAGTCCCTAATGATATGCGTTGGTCACCTAGCAGATACACAAAAATAAATTATAGTAGTAATCTGTAGTAGTAGTAGTATGTAGTACTCAGTCAAAGCTGATACTAGGTGGGAGTTCAGATTCAAGCGGCCCATGAGAGTATGTGTCATCTCTGCATGTAGCCAGTTAACTTTCTCATGTTAAGGCCATGTACACACTAATACGTAGGGCTGGGCAATATGGCAAAAAATATTATCATGATATTTTTGCATATCATTCGATACCGATATTTATAACAATATTCAATCACATTTGCGCATTGCACATTTTTTTAATTTCCAAAAAAGAACAGAAAACAAAATCCTAAACAGTCTAAATAGTCTTTATAAAACTGCATTGGGGGCCCAGACACAGCCAATGCAGTGGTGTCTGAGGGAGCTTCTATGAAAATATTAAAATATTTGATAGTTTATCAATTGAGTGCAGTTGGATATGAATGTTATAAGATGATCTGTTCATTTTGAATCATAATGAAGGTATATAATATCTATATATATATATTTTTTTTTACATTAAAATTATTTTCATATTTCTTTACATACATTTTACATTTACATTTATGTATTTGGCAGACACTTTTATACAAAGCGACTTACAGTGCCCTTATTACAGGGACAATCCCCCCGGAGCAACCTGGAGTTAAGTGCCTTGCTCAAGGACACAATAGTGGTGGCTGTGGGGATCAAACCTACAACCTTCTGATTACCAGTTATGTGCTTTAGACCACTACACCACCACCACCACTCCATATACAGATATCCAAGTATGGGAGCATAGAATCCCTTTTGACTGAAGAATGATACTGTATAGGGGTTCAGGGGTATCTCCAGAGAGAAAACTTTGAAAATGTAAAAGTCTGAATGGACCATTTTTCTATTTTCATTAAAGTGAGAAAGGCTAGGCTACAAACTTGTAATTGTGTTGTCTTTGATCCTTGTCAGAGATGATGAAATCTGAATAATTTCACAAAATTAGAACTGAAATCTATTTGTTTATTATTAAAGGCTTGGAACATGCTGATTAATAAAACTAAATTTAGAAAGAAAAAACGTTATGGTCTAAAGGTGCTCTGGAAACACGCACCTCATGTTTACTCACATGTGGGGAAAAGAGGAAGCAGCAACAGTGAAGCGTGTTTCAGTGCTAGAGAAAAATATTCAAGAATACGGTTCAGAAAGATCAGATATGATGTAACCGGCACTGTTGTTTTGTCGTGCTGCTCACTAGTGACGATGAGAGGGCGTAACCGTTGTCATGATGTCTTGCAGTCAAGATTGAATCAATCTGGGGTCCAGAACGTGGTGACCTGCGTAGCGAGGGCATGAGGACTGCAGATGTGGCCAGGGCAATAAATTGCAAATCCGTACTGTGAGACGCTTAAGACAGCGTTACAGGGAGACAGGAAGGACAGCTGATCGTCCTCGCAGTGGCAGACCACGAGCAACAACACCTGCACAGGATCGGTACATCCAAATATCACACCTGCAGGACAGGAACAGGATGGCAACAACAACTGTCTGAGTTACACCAGGAACGCACAATCATTCCATCAGTGCTCAGACTGTCCGCAATTGGCTAAGAGATGCTGGACTGAGGGCTTGTAGACCTGTTGTAAGGCAGGTCCTTACCAGATATCACCAGAAACAATGGCACAAACTCACCTTCGCTGGACCAGACAGGACTGGCAAAAAGTGCTCTTCACTGATTAGTCGCGGTTTTTGTCTCACCAGGGCCATTTATTGACAATTATTACACCGTGAATGAGCGTTACACCACGTCAGTGTTATGCCATGGCCAGTGAAGAGCCCAGATCTCAATCCCATTTAGCACATCTGGGACCTGTTGGATCGGTGGGTGAGGGCTAGGGTCATTCCCCCCAAAAATGTCCAGGAAATTGCAAGTGCCTTGGTGGAAGAGAGGGGTAACATCTCACAGCAAGAACTGGCAAATCTGGTGCAGTCCATGAGAAGGAGATGCACTGCAGTACATAATGCAGCTGGTGGCCACACCAGATACTGACCCCCCTTTTGTTCAGAGACACATTATTCTATTTCAGTTAGTCACATGTCTGTGAAACTTGTTCAGTTTATGTCCAAGTTGTTGAATATTTTTATGTTCATACAAATATTAACACAAGTTTGCTGAATATAAAAGCAGTTGAAAGTGAGAGGAAGTTTCTTTTTAGTTGAGTTTATTTAAAAGTGCATTGTTTTTTTAAATGCACAGAAACACATACATGGAATCCCATGAAAGTCAACATCTGAAGTACTCAGTGTGGGGTGGCTGTTCTAGGGCCCTATAATTTCCGCGATCACGGAATCGCGGGCGGAATTGGCAAATTAACGCGGAATCCGGTGTAAACGCGGCATTTCTACATTTGAAATGAAATTCTGTTTTTGTGTGGGAGAAGAACGTACGTCTGGGGGAAATGCACACCGGGGGACGCAAATCTGGGCGACACAACCCCTCCCGCGCCGTCATTTCAGCTCCCCCTCACCCTCCCCCCATCAAAACAATGAAAAAATGGCGAAGCGGCTCTCCACAGCTCCGCTTTCGGCGAAAAAGTTGAGAAACACGACGCTAAGCCCTGAGTACAGGTTTGCTATCAGCAATGTGTTTCCAGGGACCCCCCGCCAACTGATATGGAGCTTGCAAACTACTGGAGAGGCCTGAGTGCAAGATTAGAACAGATGATTCTTTATGAAATACTTTATAATTCTGAAATTGAGAGGTCCTATTTTTTTACTTGAAAGAAAAAGCTAATGGAGCACTTTTATTTATAACCATTGGTTCATAACCATTAATATTTTGTTAGTACTTAGAGTGCAGTGTTATGTTGCATCATGCAGTAAAAGTACTGAGTAAATGTGATGTTTGTTACCTCAATAAATTTAAGGTCATTCCTGTTTTATTTGTGTACATTTTAATCATTAACATTAAAAGCACACTCTTTTTACGACTGAAATAACAGTAAAAGGGTAAAAAAACTGAATTCGCAAAAATTAAAACGGAAAAAACGGAATTTGGGAAAAAATAAAATGGAATTTATAGGGCCCTGCTGTACCAGCTGCAGAATTGGTTCCAGCAGACCACTCAATGCACTCATCTAATTTGGCACCAACCCAAAGGTTGAAATTAGCAGACTATCAGGATGATGGTGGTTAAGAGCACTGACAGTAACAAGGAGCTCAGGCCAGAGAAGCATGCTCAACACACTCTCTCCTGTATGCATATAGCTGCTTGAGAGAAAAACTGCAACTGCAACAGTCACCAATTTGACAGACAATGGATAGATGATCTGCCAGAGAAGCAGACATTAAAGGCTAGGGTATATTTAATATTTTACTGCATGCTGTTGCGTCCCATGCAGAGTCGAGCACACAGCTTTTTAAAGAATACTCTTTTGACCACAAATCCATATGGGCCTGTGTGACTGACCACTTTGTGATACGCCTTTAGTACTGTCAATGGCAGGCGCATAAGCAGACAACAAACACAGACACATAGAGGCATATTGAAAACAGAAAGCATACAGTACTGGTCAAATATTGCAGCAACCAGCATTATCTGACCAGCTAACTGGAAGATAATTAGTGATACTCTCCAAATAAAAGAAATAATTAAAAGAAATAATTAAAATCAGTGGTTTAATACTAAAAATATTTTGCTTAATAGACATTACATTTACTACTTGCAGCAGGAACTGTCTGAAACTACTGCCTTGAATGGCTGTTCATGTATTTATTGTTCATGAACATATCTGTACATGTTCATACACTGCTCATATTACATAGCCATATTTATTCTGCTCTTATAACACTGAGCAGAATAAATATGGCTATGTTTCTTGTCCTGCCTATGCACCACCTGTCTATACTTGATTATCACATTGCACTTTTCTGCTTTTTTGCACTTCTGGTTGGACGCAAACTGCATTTCTTTGTCTTTGTACTTGTACTCTGCCCAATGACAATAAAGTTGAATCTAATCTAATCTTATTTATTATGCATATATCAGTTATCACAATATGTTAGTGACCATAGAAACTCTACATGCGTCAATTAGAAATATAGAATATCTGTCTACAAATCATTTGTATTAAAGCAATGCATTTGTTTGTTTCATGCAAAGTTTTGTGAAGTTTGAAGTGTTTTGGAGTAATGATGATTAACCCACTCCCAAGGGAAATGGATCCAACAGCTCTGGTTGCATCAGCACAAGTCTGTTTGTCTAACAACTTTGATTCAACAGCAAGTTTAATGAGACATCATTCCCATATGCCAAAGTGCTAACAGACACTCTGGAGAGTTAAATAACATGGTGAAAGTGTTGATTGGTCACAAAAGAGTTTAACACAAAATTGCATCATTTGCAAAGCGTAAAGGACACTGGTGACTAAACTGAACTTTGAATCTCTCTCTTTTATTTCCCCTTTAAACATATACTTGTTGAATTAAATGTTTTGGTTAATTCAAGGAGTTTCCTCATGATGATGAAGAACTTGTAGGTTTATATGACCTTTTTTTACTTAGGTAGGGTACTCCAAACACAACATGCATATTAAAGATGGTGTAATTAAAAAAAAAAAAAAAAAGTTAAAATATGTTCCTTTTTATGAGTTTATTGTACAGAGATAATAAAGTTACCAAAGAGAACAAACACTGTGGCTCAACCAATAGCCTGAGTTAAAAATGGTTTAGAGGTAATATACGCACATCTAAAAGGAAGGCAGGTGCAAAGCTACAAGTTAAAGTTCATAGAAATTAACATTCTTGGACAATGCTGAATATTACAACAACTCAAAAAAATGAAAAAGAAAGAAGGAAAAGGTTTTAGCATGGTGTCAGAGTCTCTACTCAGTACTCCAAGTTAAGAATGGGACTACCAGTTTGTCCAAAACAAAATGAAAGATGGAGGATGTGCCTGAAGGGTGAAGTAGGAGTGATTATAAATATGCTAGGAGACAATACTTATGGAGTCACAAGTGGAACAGTCGTTACATACATCACCTTACATATAAAAAAATTTACTTTGCTCTTACTTGGTTCTTTGGTAGGTGTGGTGGTGGATCACTCACTGGAGTCTCACTCACAGGCCTTCTGTGTTGTGACATTACTCAAGACCTGTGTCATGTCATCTTGAAGCTTTTTTTCCAAAGACAATGTGACCAAGGGCTTTTGTTCCACCCCTAAAACAGAAAAAAAAAGCACCACAATATTAATAAATCAGACAGACCCTCAACCAGAATTTCAATAATGCACACAAAAAAATAATCTATAAATATACAACAATAAATATGTTCTTGATTAGGCAAAGGTGTATGTGTATGGAATGTTGTTTTTATTTCAATTCCTGTTTAAACAGGTAACTAGTATATTTCTCTCATTATAGTATTATATTAACTGTTAATATACCTTTAACTTATAAACACTCCAACACAGCTTCATATTCCCCAGCTTGAATATGCAAATATACTAGTGAAAATGTAAATAAATGAACCTTAAGATTTAAAAAATGAATTGAATGTTAAACATATTTGCATACGGAGTTCTACCTGAGGTGCAGGGACTCTTCATAGAGTTAGAAGAGCTTTAACAGTCTGTCTGATGGCTTTAAATGAAACAATTCAACGTAAATGTCCAAAATTCACTACCATTTATTCATAAGACATTGTAAACATGTTCAAAAGAACTGTGTGTTTTACCATGGAAGATTGTTAGTCAATCAAGCGCTGGGGTGATTTTTCCATCAGGGATGTTGCTCTCGAGGTAAACTGTCGCGAGCGCTCCGCCCAGACAGACTTAACTAATCAACAAATTAAGCTGATGAGTTAAAGGTGCCCAAAATATTTTTCCATTGTTAAAACATTTTGAAATATTAGGAAATTAATAGTACTTAAAAAAAAAGTTTAAAACACGTTTAAAAAATGTATTACAATACATATAATAGGAACACTCCAGTTATATCAGTGGCCTAGAAAAAGCTGTTATTCTTTACAGTAGCCTTCTTATATTTCTCTTTTAGTTTAGCATAGTAAATCTTAGCGAACGTTTTCTTTATGTTTCATGCTTATTTCATTTAAATTAATGTATCTAGAAAACTAGTCAACACTGGAGTTTACAGCATCACAACAAAATGTTCCCTTGTCTTTCCCTTTAGTTCCATCTACAGAATTATTTATAACATTTAAATTTGAAAATAAATAAATGCTTGCAAAACATTTCGGTATCGCATAATTTCTTTTAAATTAGGCTAATTGTGAGTAGTTTGGACTCTTGATTAGTCTACCGGTATTTGAAATGCATTTGCCTATCCCGAGTAACCACTGGACAGCGCCATGATGATTATAATTGCCTTTTTTCCATTTCTGGTCTGGAGAGGCAAGGCAAAAACTACCAAAACGAGCGATAGGCCTACAGACGGAGAGCAACAACCATTTACGTTTTCTTGGAGTAAAAATTAATTTCCGGCTCAACTTGTGCTGTTGTTGGCCGCCACAACATAACAACAGTAGCTAACGTATCGGTTACCTAACGTAACCTCGGTTCTCTCTAGATGAGGGAACGAGTATTGCATAAGCTAGCTTACGCTACGGGAAAGATTAATCTTTTCTGAGATATTGAAGCCAAAAAATTATCCTTAATTTTTGTATCCATTGTCAACGCAGTGCGGCAGCTGCAGACCTTGAGCGGGCTAGCTAGCGAGCTCATAGGTTGCTCTGCGGCAACTGCTGCAGCCTATAGACGAGCTTGGGCGAACTCGCATCCAATGAGAGGCGTCCGCGCGCTCACTGCATCAAAGCCTGCCAAAATGGGCGTGACTTGAGTGCATATAAGCGTAGTTCGTAGGCTGGAACCCTGGTTTTCATTGACTGAAGCGAAAAGTCGCTCGTGGAGCGAGCACGGCCAGCTACGCAATACTCGTTCCCTCATCTAGAGAGAACCGAGGTTACGTTAGGTAACCGATACGTTCTCTTACGAGAGGTTCTCTCGTATTGCATAAGCTAGCTTACGCTACGGGAACCCATTGTCAACGCCGTGCGCGCCAAGCATCCACTGTATGAGCCCCAGGGAATTAAGGGGGACCCGGGGAGCCCTTATGAGTGGGGAAATAATATTTGGCCGGCAAGAATGCGGGTCATTGATTGTGTAATACATAAGCACATAGTGGGAAGGGAACGACAGAGCGGCGGTGCAGGTCTGTGTGGAATGTGTCCCATCAGTGCAGCTCACCAGGGGAGCTGTAGCGTATTAAACCGCTAGTAGTTTTGCCTGCAGAGCGGGCACTTCCATATTGTAAAATCTGACAAAGGTGGAGGGGGAAGTCCATCCCGCTGCCACACATATGTCGTGAATGGAAATCCCGCTGGACCATGCCCACGAGGATGCCATGCCTCTAGTGGAGTGAGCCCTAATGCCCAACGGGCATGGCAGGTCTTTTGACGCGTATGCAGCAGCAATAGTGTCCACTATCCATCTAGATAGTGTCTGTTTCGAGGAGGCGAGACCTTTGGTGCACCCTCCGAACGAAACGAAAAGCTGCTCAGAGCGTCTGAACGCGGCGGAGCGCGCAGTATACAATCTCAGTGCTCTGACCGGGCAAAGGAGATTGGCATCGCGTTCGCTATCGGGTGCTGGCAGCGCCGATAGGGAAATGACCTGTGCTCTGAAAGGAGTACCGATCACCTTGGGAACATAGCCGTGTCTAGGCTTTAAAATGACCTTGGAGTCACTTGGTCCAAACTCAAGACACACAGCGCTGACAGACAGCGCGTGAAGGTCTCCCACACGTTTGACTGATGACAGGGCAGTTAGAAAAACGGTTTTGAGTGAAAGGTATTTCAAATCCACGGATTGAAGTGGTTCGAAAGGGGGGGCTTTCATAGTTTCGAGAACTATATAAAGATCCCAGATAGGAACCGATGGGGGGCGCGGGGGGTTCATCCTTCTAGCTCCCCTGAGGAGGCGGATGACCAGCTCGTTTTTACCCCATGACTGGCCGTGCAGGGGTTCAGCGAACGCCACAACGGCCGCCACATACACTTTGAACGTGGATGGGGATCTGCCCTTATCCAGCAGCTCTTGTAGAAGTACGAGCAGCGACGACACCCCACATGTCCGAGGGTCCAGGTCTCTGTCGGTGCACCATTTTGAGAACACAGACCATTTTGACGCATAGAGTCTTCTCGTGGAAGGGGCTCTAGCGTGCATGATGGTGTTTATTACTCCTTCTGGCAGAGCGACGGGTAGTCGTTGATCACCCACGCATGCAGCCCCAGCTCTGGGTGGGGATGCCAGATTGTGCCGCGAGCTTGAGAGAGGAGATCTGCTCTCACTGGGATGGGCCACGGCGCTGTCAGTGACAGCTACGTAAGCTCCGGGAACCATGTCTGATTCTCCCAATGCGGGGCTATGAGGAGCACCAAGTAACGCGTTTCCCTGATCCTCTGCATTACCTGTGGCAATAGCGAGACGGGAGGAAAGGCGTAAAGTGGCGTCTGGGCCAGTCCTGGGCCAGCGAGTCCCTCTCTTTTCTAGAAAAATATTGGGCAGTGAGAGTTCTCTTTGGACGCAAAGAGGTCTATCTCTGCTCTGCCGAATAGGTGCCATAACGTCTGGACTGTTTGAGCATGCAGGGACCATTCGCCTGGGAGAATATTGTCTCTGGACAGTCTGTCCGGGCCGTCGTTCAGGTGGCCTGGCACGTACGTCGCCCTCAGCGAACGCAGGTGGCACTGGGACCAACTCAGTATGCGTTTCGTCAGATGGAATAGGTTCCTGGATCTGACAACGCCCTGACGGTTTAGGTAGGATACCACAGATCTGTTGTCCAAACGGACCAGGACGTGGTGACCCTGAATGACCGGGAGAAAGCGCACGAGCGCGTACTCGACCGCTATCATTTCCAGACAATTTATGTGAAGGAGCTTTTCCTGAACTGACCATAGGCCGAAAACCGGAGAGCCCTCGCAGACCGCGCCCCAACCCGTGTTGGACGCATCTGTCGAGATGATTTTTCGGCTGTGTAGATAAGCGAGCCGTCATTGCCACGGAGTCTAGTTCTATTCCAAGGAAGGAAATTGTCTGACTGGGCTGTAGTGAGCTCTTGGTCCAATTGACTGCAAGACCCAAACTGTTCAGATGGCTGAGGAGAACTGCTCTGTGAGACAGAAGCTCCATATGTGACTGTGCCATAATCAGCCAGTCGTCCAAATAGTTCAAAATTCGCAAACCCTGACTCCGCAGGGGTGCGAGCGCCGCATCCATGCACTTCGTGAAAGTACGGGGTGCTAAGGACAGGCCGAACGGAAGGACGGTGTATTGATAAACCTGGCCGTCGAAGGCGAATCTCAAGAATGGCCTGTGACGGGGATTTATCTGAATCTGAAAGTATGCATCAAACCAGTCCACCTGGCGCACATGCGCGAGGAGTTTCCTGATTGTACGCATTTTGAACGGTCTTTTTGCAAGCACCTTGTTCAAAACCCTGAGATCTAATATGGGTCTGAGGCCGCTGTCTTTCTTGGGAACAAGAAAATAACGGCTGTAAAGCCCCGACTCAATCAGAGAGGGTGGCACTTTCTCTGTGGCCCTTTTGCACAGAAGGCTTGCTATTTCTGAACGAAGCATGCATGCTGCTTCCGTGTTCACAGTGGTTTCGAGCCACGCTCTGAAGCGAGGAGGGCGGCGATCGAACTGTAGCAAATAGCCCCGTTGTATTGTGCTTAACACCCACTTGGATATCCCTGGAATAGTTTCCCACGCTTTGAAGCGTAACGCTAGAGGGTGAATGGCCAATTCGCTCTGATTGCCGCACACAGAGCGCTGAACAAAATGTGTGAGCGAGTTTAGTGTGTTTATGCATGATTGCTCGCAGACAGCATGAACAGGCTGTTTTGTGAGTGACTTCCCGATTGGAATGAATGGGAAAAGAGTCACATCTGTTACGTGATGCACAAGCATTATCATGGGCACGTGACTTACACACAGAGGAATGTTTGCTGGCCGTGTAACAGAGCGGGCAGAGAATGGGCGCGCGCACGTATTCGTGGGCACCTTTATTGACTCTAGCGCTCGAGCGGTTCGTAACCTCTTTATGAGAGCGTGCTCTGATAGGGGCACGGGATGTGTTATGCTTGTGTGTAGGGGTGAACACTGGGTTGTGGGCACATTTTCTACACATAAGACATGTTTGCTCTTTACAAGATTTATTTGGGTCGCCGTGAAAACGGCGTTTGAGTGCAGGCAAGCGGGCAGTGTCACCGGCTTGTTGGCTGCTAAATTCACCACTGCAGTAGCCTGAGAGAAGGGGACTGACAGGGGGCGAAGCTTTGAAGATGGTCCGGCCGCGCCGGGACTGAGCTGTCGTTTGTTCAACACAGTTAGGAAGACTTCGGCTGCTCGGGTTTCAGCATTACCTTAGATCGAGGCCCGCGGGGGGGGCGGCGGTCTGCGGCGGCTGTCTGAGCGCGATCGAGGGCGGTCGCCCTGTCGACGCTGAGAAGTCTGAGTTTGTTGAACTGGGCGCTGTGAAGAGGCTCGTGCAGGAGGCTGATCATGTGAGCGGCCTGCAGAGGAGCTAGCGCGACGCGGCAGGAAGAGGTTCATGGCTTGGGTGGCTTTCTGGACTTCTGAGAAGCGGTCAACAATGCCACTCACCGCGGAGCCGAAGAGACCGGTCGGAGAGAGCGGTGCGTTGAGGAACGTGGAGCGCTCTGCTTCTCCCATGTCGGCTAGTGTTAGCCATAAGTGTCTCTCGGTCACAGTCAGCGAGGCCATGCACTTCCCTAGAGCTTGGGCTGCAGCTTTGGTAGCCTGAAGGGCGAGGTCTGTCAGCGCCGTAGATCAGTAACAGCCTCTGGGTGCCTGCCTTTCTCATCCCACTCCCGAAGAAGGTCTGCTTGTAGGATCTGTAAAACGGCCATTGAGTGCAGAGCAGATGCGGCTTGGCCGGCGGCAGAATAGGCGCGGCCAACATAGGCGGAAGTCGCTCTGCAGGCCTTAGACGGGAGCACAGGCTTGGAATGCCATCTCGCGGAGGGCGGACAAAGGTGTGCTGCTACCGAGTCCTCGACCGGGGGGATGGAGGAGTAGCCTCTCTCAGTGGCGCCGTCCACCGACGCGAGAGAGGTGGAGACGTGGGAACGGGACCTGGCTGATAAAGGAGCGTTCCACGACTTTGCAAGCTCCGTGTGTAATTCCGGCAGGAAGGGAGCGGCCCGGGCCGCGGGTGTAGAGCGGCGATGGCTTTGAAGAAAGCAGCCGTCGAGTCTGTTGGGTGCCTGCTCAGGGGGCGGTGACCACTCGAGCCTGAGGCGGTCGACGGCCTGTGTGAGGAGGCGTGTTAACTCCCCTTTGACTCCGGCGCGGGTCCTGCTGGATTCCTGGGCCGAGGAGGAGGCTTGGGAGCCTGACCACTCCTCGCTGTCCGAAGCCATGATGGAACAGCGGCCCTTATCCTCCGCCTCGTCATCCGAGATGGCAGCAGTGCGGCCGCTCGGCGGCAACTGCGTGTCCCGGGGGGCGGGGAGGGTGAAAGCGATTCTCGAGGGAGAGGCTCCGGCGAGGCAGTCGCTTCAACCACAGTTTCCGGCAGCCTTTGTGAGCGGCGCTTCTTCCTGCGTGGCTGAAGGTAAGGCGGCACGGCGGTTTCTGCTTTGAGCACTTCGAGTCGAGCCCGCAGGGTCGACATCGGTAGCTCCTCGCAGAAATCGCATCCGCCCTCAGTGAGGGCGAGCTCTGCGTGCCCCAGTCCCAGGCAGAGAGCGCAGATGATGTGGCGGTCTCCTGTGCTGAGAAGGGCGCGACATGAGGCGCAAGTGGAGCGAGGCATCTTGAAAAAGACGCTCGTACTCTTTTGTGAATAGTTTGTGAGAACTAGCTTGCTGAATAAAAGGATACGTCATCGGATTGCGTAGCTCGCAGGATGGCTGAAGGTGGCTGAGACGGCCGGCTTCTTCTAGCGCTGTCCACGCTTGCTTGATGCCCCTCGAACGGCGACGCGGCTTCCAGGTCAGCGATGCGAAGAGCTTCGCTGAAAAGATGAAAATCAGGGTTCCAGCCTACGAACTACGCTTATGTGCACTCAAGTCACGCCCATTTTGGCGGGCTTTGATGCAGTGAGCGCACGGACGTCTCTCATTGGATGCGAGTTCGCCCAAGCTCGTCTATAGGCTGCAGCAGTTGCCGCAGAGCAACCTATGAGCTCGCTAGCTAGCCCGCTCAAGGTCTGCAGCTGCCGCACTGCGTTGATAATGGATACAAAAATTAAGGCTAATTTTTTGGCTTCAATATCTCAAAAAAGATTAATCTTTCCCGTAGCGTAAGCTAGCTTACGCAATACGAGAGAACCTCTCATAAGGGAACCTCGGACCATTGTATCATGTCAGCTCATTGTCAATAAAAAATATCCATTTAGACTCTGTGAAGTATCGGTACCATACAGCCATATTTTACAAATAGCGAAGCTAATAGCCTAACTACGTTTCTGAGTAGTGACACGGTAGCATTGCTAGTTATTAAATCAAGAAGCTTTTCAGTATTTAAGCTGTATTTTTGACATGGTAGTGGCATAGCGTTGTCAAAAGCTACACCATTACATCATGCCTTGTAGCCTACCATGTTTCATAGCGTGATAATCTAAGCAGTAATGAGCTTATAATTAAATAGTTTCTTCCTTCTGAGAAAAATTTTAAGAATTTCTTCCTTCTGAGAAATATTTTAAGAATTTCTTCCTTCTGAGAAACGATTTAAGAATGTCTTCCTTGTGAGAAACATTATGCAGAACCAATTTTGTTTTTAATTATTATAATTTTTTTTAATTTTTTTGTAAAAGTGTAAATTGTGTGCATTGCATTGTATGTAGAACAGTAAATGGCACATCAGCCAGGCCAATTCATCAGGAGATATTTTAGAATTTTACTATGCCAACTTGGCTGATTAACAGTACAGATCCGCTTGTAGGCTAACAGTTCCAGAATCTACCAAGAGCTTGTCATGAAAACCATTTTAGATTTTGAGAAAATATTGTTCTAAACAAGTATTCTTGTTCTTTCAGCAATTTATGTACATCTAATTTACTGTAATTAAAAGGTATGTATAAATTAGTCAGTTGCACCATGCTCTCTATATCTGCTTCACCATCAGCCATCAAACACTGATGATGGGGCGTCTGATTGCACACTGACCCTTCATGAGCGTGCGCTCGCTTTGACAGCAAAACGTGCGTCCTGGACGAGTGATTTACCATTAAAACACGCGCATTCTCGACGTGCGGTTTGGGGTCACCGAAAACATGTAACAATGTTTATCCTAACAAAATGGGAGTCGAATACGTGCGATTTGAGTCGGACAAAACGCACGTTATGAACGTGTAAACAGGTAAACCAAATAGGCAGTGCAAACGTGTGGATACAAATCAGCACCAATGCTGATGCAATCCTTTTTCTTTATTTTATTTTTATTATTATTTATAAATCACCAGTCAACACATTTCTTGTTTTCCCCACATAAATTGGTAATGGTAACTGGGATTTGTTCGGAACTTGCCAAATTTATTCTTTCTTTGAGCTTCCTTCACCCTCCTGAAAAACAAAAAACAAAACAGTATGTTGTGTTTTGAATGCTACACTATTCTATAAAAGAAGCATTCGTTTGATTTTTAGCAATTTGTCTAATTTACTATAAATTGAATTATGTAAATATTGGTTATCTGCCTCCCTATTGTCATAAGCCATTAAAAAAAATAATACTCTAAATCTAAATAATTATTTAATTAGGGATGTGGTTTGTGATTTGTTCTTTTAATAGATATTAAGACAAATGTAGTCAGCTTGTCAATAAGTAAGGGTCAAATCTGAGTACAGATTAGATTAAAACAACGCATGCCAACATCTTATTTTCAGAGCATATTTGTACTTTAATTTTACTTTGCATTTAAATTATAAGCTTACTTGAAACAGACAAAATCTGTAGCAGATAACTCAGAAGATAATATTTTGCTTTGCCCTGTTAAAAGACAGTAAGACGAAAGTGACACAGACACAGTACATAGTTTTCTTTGTAAAATGATACCTGAAAACTATTTTAGAAAATTATGTAAAATTTAAATAGATAAAGAAAACACATGCAGGCAATCTTATTTGCACTTTAATTTTTTACTTTGCATTAGAATATAAACTGATCTGTATAGGATAAAATCTCTAATAGCTCAGAAGATAGTGGTGATATACGAATTCGCTTCTTTCTAATTTACAAAGTACACATGGTATGTTCCCACTGTGTCTGATCATAATTTTAAAATGATTGTGGTGAACTGTAAATCTACATAATTTATTTTTGGAGTGTGTGGCCTTGAGGGATAAAGAATGGTAAAGAAATAGATATTTACATTTGTTATTAAACTATAGACAGCTTATCCTAGTGGATAAATATGACATCAAATTGGGACATAAAATGACATATTTAGTGCAAAATTGCATGACTTAATGCATTAGTGAAATCAAATGATCTGAAAATAACAAACTACAAGAAAACATGTGCTACATAATTACAGTGCCTTCAGAAAAAAAATGACATTTCCATTATTTTCTCACTCTGCTATGTGTTGCAAAATCAAATGAAAACATTTTAAATAAGATTTTGTTCCACGACTACAGGAGTAATTTGTCAATAGGTTAATGTTAAAAGCAACATGTCACTAAGATAAATTGTCTATAGTTGAAAAATAAATGTAAACGTCTATTTTTAGAATTATGCTCCATTAAAAAAAGAATATAAATTATTTCAAACATACTTTGGCTGCACACTCCCTTAAGGTATGTTATTATTTACACAATCTAAGCAGCTCCTTTTTAATTACACAGTATATACTGTAGGCTGGATTTCATAACATTTCCATGATAACATTCAAACTCTACTTCAAACTAGATAAAGTTTCCAATCAGCAGGTTTTAAGAACAAAAAAAGAAGTTTTATCATAAAGGATCTGAAGCAAGATAAATTCATATTTCAGAAGCTTTGTCATCTCGCTTTCCATGTTCTGTTGCTGTAGTGATATATTTAATAAATGTTTATACTGTCAAAAAAAATCACATAAATGAGTAAATAAAGTTAGAAAAAAAAATCTCTTCCTTAGATTGTATCCGTGATATCTGAATTAAGATGCTCATGAACGGTGTATTCTCTGTTTCTGAGCATAAATGCCATTATTTTTAGCATCCTTTTCAAGACCTTCCATCAGTATTTGTTGAAACAAAATGACTTTCTGATCGAGATGTCTGACAAATGTAAAGTCATAATCCAGAAGCTCTGCCTCCTCTCTCTCCATGTCCTGTTGCTGAATTTTCTCTTCAGCTTCTTTGTACATATCCTGTGTGAAGCAATCTCCCCCATTGGCTGCCACCATTTCATCAATCTTCTCAATTAATTTCTTCACTTGAGCTCGATTTTTTATTTTATTGTTATCAAAGGCAACATATCGAGAACCGCAACTCTGGATTACTTTACGGAGTTCTTTGTGACCTTTTTCAACATAGTCTTCTATTGTTTGACTCTTGAGGGAATCTACATGGGTAAAGACTACTATCATGTATTTAGAAGCTTCGTCACCGAAGATCTCTTGCAGGGCTTTGACTGAATTATGCTCCTCAGGTGTGAAACGGCCAATCTGCATCACCAGCAGGAACACATGAGGGCCTGGTGCTGAAACCTGAATGCATCTCACAATTTCTTTTTTGATTTTCTCTCTTTCATCCAAGTTAGTGTCCAAGATTCCAGGTGTGTCAATCACATAAATGTCTCTTTGGTCATGAACCATGTTTTTTTGGCACTTGCGAGTGACAGAGTTTGCATCAGGGGCTGATTCAAAAACCTCTTTACCAAGGATGGTGTTTCCCACAGCGCTTTTTCCAACTCCAGTTTTTCCAATCATTACTATGCGAAGCGTTCGGCCTATTAAAACAACAAAACATAGTGTATCTCAACAAGGCATTTGTCTCTTAAAAGGCATAACATACTGTACATCATCTGCATTCAACAAGAAACACAGACCCTGAACTGAACATGTTAACAGTACAGTAAAAACAGCATAAAGTCACAAAACAAGTCAAGTCAATGTTATTTGTATAGCGCCTTTCACAACACACGTCGCTTCAAAGCAGCTTTACAGAAGATCAGGCATTAACAGACGATAAAACTGTAATGTCTATAATGTCGATGAATCATCATTGTGTAATTAGATAAAATACGATTGTTAATTGTGTTTAAAAATAAGTAATTCAATAATAATTGTATTAATAACCCCAGTGTGCAAGCTGAAGGCGACTGTGGCAAGGAACTCAAAACTCCATAAGATGTTGATTAATGGAGAAAAATAACATAAAGATCTCCGAATCAATGCATGCTGGGAACTTGTAAAATCTTAACATGTTTGCTCAAATTCTATTACACTATTTAGGAGAAGATTTGAGATCATTTTACTTATATATACATGTATGTATTTCACATTTCCTTTGAATTTATGACTCAATAAATATGTTTCAAGCATGAACCTCACTGAGCGTGCAGCATAAAAGGCTTTTATGACTAGCTTAACATGCAAAACTTCCAGAAAACCCATACTGACTAGCTTCACTTGTTACATTTTGTATGTCCCTGCTAGACCACCAGCTAGACCAGCACCAAACCAGAACTAACCACATAATAAAACAATTAAATATATATACTGACTTTTTCAAGGATTAGAAAAAATAAAAGTTCTGAAAAAGTAATCTGAACTTTTGTCAATTTTGGCTTTTTATAGTATGAAACTTTTGCTGTATCAGCAGAAAATTTCAAGTAATTAAGTCATGAGGTTTAATGAATGCAGTTTATTATAAATCTTGCTAGACAACCAGTCAAAGTGAAAACTTACCTTGTTGAGTAGAACCACAGCGGGAACAACACGAACAACAGCACCTTCTTAGACAGGCCATTTTGCTCGTGATTACCTCAACAGCGGTATCTGAACTGTGAATTTGGTTGTGTGACTGTACGAGTACCAGCTTTTCATGCGACACCCCTGCTCAGTTTTTTACAAATCTTGTTTTACTTTCATTTTTACTTACCTGCCTAACAGATAGATCAGAGGTGTTTCTTGTAACCTGGTGAATAAACTGGAATTTGAACATGCCAAGTTAAACTTTAACTCTTAATTTGGTTTTATGACAACACTTCAGATCTTTCCGTAGATGCGAATACCTTCCTGCTTGAGGAGATTTGTAGCCTATGTATTGATTTGTGCACAATAAGACCAGGAATGTTTAAGAAAGAGTTTCATTTTGAATTTATATTGACTTGTAGGTTTGCCTAATAATGGATTATAGTCATTTTAATTCTTATATTTAATTTTTCTTAGGGGAGAGTGTGAATGTCTAGCCATCTGGAAATGACTGCATGAGCAACATCAATGCATCAATGAATTGCATTAATTTAAGTTTTTCATTTTTTCTTATGATTTACAATAAGTTGCTCATGGTAATGGTATCAATAATGGCAAGATGACAGAGGAGATTCTTTCTAAAATATTTGTGGTTTGGCATTTTCATCATGAAAAAACTATGCGTAAACCCTCGGCCATCAAAATGTAAAGCTCAGTTTTCATATGACTGAATTATCACTGTCATTTATTAATTTTTTTTATAGTGGGAAGTGCAATAATAAAGCAATTTAGTGAAGATCACAACATGATCACTGTGGTGCTGCTGGGAAAGAACAGCAAGGACAAGTGTCTGATTGGGAACGCACTTATCAGGAACAATCACTTTCAATCAGAAAAGGTCACTTTTGAGAAGGCTGAGGGAAAAGAAGCTGGTCAGGTGTTCTGTATTATTAACACTCCAGGCCTTTTCCAAACACCAAGCCCAGATCAAGAAGTTAATAATATAGAGGAGCTGAATCCATCATACCCAGAAACACGTGTGTTCCTCCTGGTTCTGCAGGATAACAAGATCTCACAGGAAGAAATGGAGATGTTCACCCAACTCAAACAGAGATTTGGAAGAGAAATGGTAGAAAACACAATTGTTGTGCTTGTTAACAATGAAGAGAAAAAATACAGCAATATGATCAAGCTGATGAGAACTTCAAATTGGTTCTGAATGAGTGTTGAAAGAGAATTTGTGTTCACAACAAGAAACAAAATATTTATCCTTCTTTGAGTTTACATCGATTTGCTATTGGATTACCCAAATTATTTAATTAATACACCAGCACTTTGAGCACAATATTGGAGATGTACTTCCTCTCTTCTAGCTGCACGTGCTTGGTCTGGTCGCTCCGCTGACTGCCAGGTCCATGCCTTGTGAGGCCCAAGGAAGCTCGGGAATTGATGTCCCGAGAAAGCTCTCTACTCTCTACGGTTCACACACCCATGAGAAGTCCTCTCTTCAAAGTCAGCTTTAACTCTGTGTGGAAGATCAGGAGGTCGTGCAGACACCACATATTTCTTTAATAAAGACATAAAAACCAGAATAAACAGATTAAGATATGTAAAGTGCTCACTCTGACAGGGCCTGTTGTGTATTTGCTGGTCATGCAGCTCGGCCGATTCACAGATGGAGAGAGAGAGATTCTCCCACACTTGAAAAGAGAGTTTGGTGAGGATGTACTTGTGAACACTTTGATTCTTTTCACTTGTAAAGAGAAGCTGAAGGACATGACTTTAGATGATTACATCAGTAAAACAAACCCAGAGCTTCAAGAGCTGATAAAAGTCTGTAAATCAAAATGTCATGCATTTAACAACAACGACAAAAGCCATCATCAGGTGAAAAAACGTATGCCCCTAATTTTGGACATGCAGAGAGACAGAAACATTTCAATAACAAAATTTGCCGTGATAAAAAGATAAACAAGAACGAAGACTGCAGAATCTTATAGACCATCACAAAGCATGTTAGAAAAAAAAAACAAATTATATAGATCTAATAGAAAATTATTATAAAATGTAATTGTTCCAAATAGGGTACAACAGGGCTAAAGGCACACCTTAAGGAACATTTGCTTTTTTTTTCTGAACACAGTGTATCAAGATTGAATATATATATATTGACAATAGTTATAGGGCAAAGTTGTCAACTTCCACAAATACTTTTGAGACAGCACAATGCTTTTCATTCATTTTCTGTTCATTTCAATGAAATTTGCCATTTCATAACATCTGTATTTTTTATAAACAAATTCCTCTCCATTGTGTTTAGATTGGTTTTTGTGAGCCCAATTTGAACATGTTCCATAATAAATCTATTCGTCCCACTTAAGAAAACAATGTGTTTTATGGGGACCTTTTTATGGGAAAAACCTTAATCACCTTAAATAAATCTGAAAATTACAAATAAGTATTTTTTTGTCATGCAATATTTGTAGGGATTTTCATTGTTACATCAATTTGCATCAGTAAAATATTTGATCAACAATTAGATCAAATGACCTCAAAATCAAACTTTAGATACATGCCATGATCTCATGGATCAGGAAAATTTAGCAGTGTATGTTGACAATCAGATGTAAAGTAACATTTTGTGGGGGGGTAACCCCCCACAACCCATTTAATGTTAAATGGGTTAAAATGCCTTTTAACACATTTTAGCTCAGTGATATAAGAATCTTGTAACGTTGCTGACATACAGGCAGAGATGATGATGAAGTTAAGATGAACCCAAGTGCAGTTTATTCTTCAAACGTGGAAACCAGTATCCTAACTACAAATGTGAGTGAAACAAAAACAAGAAACCATGGACCTAACTAAACATTACAAAACTAAACTTGACATGACTATGGCTAGACTAGACAACAAGGTTACATTTACACTGGATACACTGAACAAAGGTTACATGTACAATACCTGACAAAAGATAAATGGCCAAACAGAACTCTAAAGATGATAACAAGACAATTAACTAAAACCAATGATAAACTAGAACTGATAACAAAGCAATAAAGCAATGAACCAATGAACGCAAGACACATGAACAGAGGGAAAAAAGGAAATAACATGACTGGGGAACAGGAAATTTAACAAGAATTTCAAAATAAAAGTACACAAACTAAAGACAACTGTGAATGTGACAGGAGCCCCCCCTTAAAGGAGCGGATACCAGACGCTCCATAAAAATAAAAATACAATAAAAAGGCAAATTGTAGGGGAACAGATGTGGTTCAGGGAGGCACAAGGGGCAAACAGGCAGTTCAAGGGGGCACCAGGGGCAAACAGGCAGTTCAAGGGGTCACAAGGGGAGCAGAGAAACAAGGCAAGGTCAGGGAGAACTTAGCAGATCAGGCGGGTGGCCAGGAGACCAGAGCAGATCAGGCGGGCGGCCAGGAGATTAAGGAAACCAGAGCTGATTAGACGGGTGGCTAGGAGACCAAGGGGACAAGAGCAGATCCGGGGGACGGCCAGGAGACTAGAACAAACCAGATGGGCAGCCAGGAGACCAAGGGAATGGCCTCAAGGTGGGGAACGGGAGGTCAGGGAGGCAGCCGCAGGGCCGAGACTGGGTCAGGGGGCCTGGAAGGCGGCTGTAGGACAGGGACTGGGTCAGGGGGCCTGGGATGTGGCCACAGGACAGGGACTGGGTTAGGAGGCCAGGGAGGAGTCCACAGGACAGGGACTGGGTCAGGAGGAGGCCACAGGACAGGGACCCGGTCAGAAGGTGCTATGGGAGGAATGGCCTCTGGGGGAGCGGGCGGAGCCGCGTGAGGAAAGGTCTCTGGGGCGGAGCCGTGGAAGACTCCGGGGGCAGAGCAGAGGCAGGCTCCGGGGGCAGAATAGAGGCAGGCGGAGCCATGGGAGGCTCCGGGGGGCAGAGCCATGGAAGGCTCCAGTGGCAGAGGCGATGATGATGATGAAGTTAAGATGAACCCAAGTGCAGTTTATTCTTCAAACGTGGAAACCAGTATCCCTAACTAAATGAAAGTGAAACAAAAACAAGAAACCATGGACCTAACTAAACATGACAAGGCTAGACTAAGGTAAAAACAAAACAAAAACAAAACAAAAACGTTACATGCACACTGGCTAGACTACACTTTGGCAAAACAACAAGGTTACATGTACAATACCTGACAAAAGACAATCTTCTTCTTCTTCTTTCACGTTTAATGGCGGTTGGCAAACCAAATTTTAATGGTGCATTCCCGCCACCTACTGGATTGGAGTATGGATAACGTTATGGTAGTATTGACCTAAATCCTGTTACTTAAATGAGTGTCTATTAAAAATTTAAATACTTCTTCATATATTTTAAATTGCTTTGGGCCATTACCTAATAATGCTTGGATAGAAAAAACTTCTATTTCCATTTTTCTTAATGCTTGAAATAATTTAAATCTTTCTCTTGCATAAGCCTCACATTTTAATTATACATGTTCTACTGTTTCCATATTTTCGGAACTACATTTGTCACAATACCCAGTCTGGTGTTTCCCAATCCTGACCATACTTTGATTTAGTAGACAATGGCCAATGCGCATTCTTGAAATTATAACATCCTTCCTCCTATTTCCAAAATGTTTCCTTTCTAAACCAACTGTTTCTTGAATTTTGTATAAATGTCGACCCATATTTCCACTATCCCACTCCTTCTGCCATTTCTTCATAATTTCCTTTTCTTCATACTCAATGCAATTTTAATATCAACTTCTTGAAATTTTATGGCCTGTTTGGCTAAACTATCCACCTCTTCATTTCCTGCCACCTCCATATGAGCTGGTATCCAAAGAAACTGAATAATGATTCTCAAGTGTCTGATTCTACAAAGTACCACTTGCTAGACTTTCAATTGCAGATAAAGAGTCAGTGCATATAACTGATCTGATTGGCTGAACTTCTTCGACCCACTGTAATGCTAAAATAATTGCTATTAATTCTGATGTAAATACTGAGATGTGATCTGAAGTTCTTTTCAAAATGTTAACTTTAAATTGCGGTATGAATACTGCTGCAGATGTTATACCAGAATCTGGATCTTTTGAGCCATCAGTATATATCTGGATGGCACTATAATATATTTGATCTATGTAATCTTGTACCTTTACTCTATCCAGGATATTCTCCTCATTATGTTTGTCTTTATGTAACTGAATATCTATAGAAGGTATTGTAAAAAACCAAGGAGGAATTGCTGGCAGAACCACACAATTGGCAATAATAACATCTTTAATTACTTCTCTTGCCTCCTCATTAATAAACCATCCAAAACTTGTTAGTTTTTTATAGTTATATTCCCAACAATCACTTAAAACATTCTTAACTGGATGATTTTCCGATTGACCTTTTATGTTTGCCCAGTATCTCATTCTTAACTTAATCCTTCTCATTCCCAGTGGCATTACACCCATCGACAAAAGACAATGGCAAACATGAGGGCTTAAATACACAGACATGGGTAACAAAAGCCAATGAACAAACATAACTCTAAACAAAATAACAAGACAATTAACTAAAACCAATTATAAACTAGAACTGATAACAAAGTAATGAAGCAATGAACCAATGAAAGCAAGACACATGAACACGGAGGGAAAAAAGGAAATCACATGACTGGGGAACAGGAACTTTAACAAGAATTTCAAAATAAAAGTAAACAAACAAAAGACAACTGTGAATGTGACAAATCTGTTGTTCCCTACTTTACAAATTACGCATGGTATATCCCCAGTGTGACTGATCATATGTTTAAAATGAATATGTTGAACTGTTAATGTGCATGATTTAATTTGTATATCAGGGAGAAAGAATGGTAAAATAAAACAAAATACTTTTACATCTACTGTTACACCATATTTTTGTGGGTGAATTGTGTGCATTTAAATGCATGAAACTACAGTACACTGCATAAAATTTAGTGCACTGTACACATAATGTCATTGAATGCATTAGTTGAATTAAAAAGATGATTTTTTTAAATAAAGAGAAAAAAATCATAGAAAATTACCCAAATAAAAAGGTATCAGAGAAATGAGATTGCAATAGCAGAATCTAGTATATTTTGGCATATTACTGTGATAATAGTGCCATGTTCAAAGCTGATTTATTGAATTTTGTCCTCTACCTGCAGTTTAAAAAATATATTAATTTGCTACAATCAATTTAGTATATACATAGCACATAGCCCGGTCAGGGTCTCAGGATGATGTGAGAATCTGCCAGACCGAACTCCAGGCAAGTGTCGCTGACAGAGAACGCTTGCAGGTCCCCGACCCTCTTGATGGAAGTGAGTGCAATCAGGAGGGCCGTCTTCAAGGAGAGGTACACCACTTAGATCTTCCGCATCCTGTCCAAGGGCCAGACGTGGAGGTTCCAAAGGTCTGGGCGTGGATACCAGAGGGTGCCCCGTCCCTGAGAAAGAAGGCCCCTTCCTCAGGGGAAACTATGAAGTACATTTTAAGAGTTTGTGTTTTCTTGAAAAAAAAAATCACATGTTAATTTAATTCATTTCATCAGAAGTAAACAAAGAAAACAAAAACATTGTTAAACAATCAAATTGTATATTTATGAAGTATATAATTACTTAAAAAAATGATATCATTTGCATATCAAAATGTCATTTTCATGTTGTAAGCATAGCAATCTGGAAAATGTGGTCTTACAAGGATACATACTTTTTGATGTGTGTCATGACAAGAGAATGTAAGCAGTAATGAGCCTATAATCAAATAACATCTTTCTTCTGAGAAACATATTAAAGAATTTCTTCCTTCTGAGCAACATTATGCACAAATTTTTCCTGTTCTTTCCATTACTTAATGCTTTTTTTTATTTATTTATTTTTTATAGTGATTATGCATTGTATTGTATGTATGGTGGTGGCATAGGGCTGTTAATCAGAAGGTCACAGGTTCTAACCCCACGGCCACCACCATGGTGTCCTTGAGCAAGGCACTTAACTCCAGGTTGTTCTGGGGGATTGTCCCTGTAATAATTGCACTGTAAGTTGCTTTGGATCAAAGCGTCTGCCAAATGCATAAATGTAAATGCATCTGCCAATAACTGTGCCCACTTGGTTGACTAACAGTAACAGTTCCAAAAATCTACCATGGGCTTGTCATGAAAACATTTCAGATGTTGAGTAAATATTGTTTAAAAGGAGCATATTGTTTACTGTAATTACATGGTATGTACTGTATATATCAGTCAGCCGCACCATGCTCTCTGTACAGTGTCTGAATCAGCCATCAACCATTGAAAAACCCAAATTGGTCGAGAACTCATAGTAGTATTGTAATTAATAACATTAGCCATCGGCGTCGCCAGGTCATTTTTCCGGGGCTTCAGCCCCGAATGTTTTGACTGTAGCCTCGAATGTAATTTTAAATGTAGGCAACACACATTTAGGTGCAGCTCAACATTAACATCAAAAATATTTTTGTATGAACATGCAATAATCTTCATGAAGCAGATCTTTGAAGAACGTCTCGCAGATCTTTGAAGAACGTAGGCTACTCAAACTATTTTGTTTGAAGTTCACATAACATGACACCCTCCCCCTCCGCCTCACGCTACTAGAGAGAGGCATCTTGTGTCACTCTGGAGGAAAAATGAAACGTCAAGAAAAAAAGCAACGCAGCCTTTTGGACTTTATCGAAAAGAAGAGTAATGGTGAGGATTTACTGATGTTACCTACTTGTTTAACTTAATACTTTTAAACTTGTGGGCTGGTCAAGGACGTCCAAATGTAGGGTGAGCATATGTCCTCTTATTCCCAGACATGTGCTCTTTTTTTGGACCTTAAAAAAGCATCTGGCCGGGATTGGATTCGGCTTTAGTTATATTATGATGTGCAGCTGGTCTGATACTTCATTGTGTGTGCACATGCATATTTGCAGTGCTTTAACTCCTCTTTGTAAGTCCTGCCTTCTCACACACCAATTAGTCGATTATAAGAGGCTTGATGCAACTATTGGCCAAATTTCTGCCTGTCAATCTCTCCGCTAACACTGTTGTGTTTGGCATCAAACAATTGCTTGACACTGACAGTCATGTCAATTGCTTGACAAATGACAGTGGAAACAATGCCCACACGAAAGTGCAAATTTACAGAAGATTTGCACAAAAATTCCCACGCTTTCATCCAGATTGAGATCCGTGTGAAGCAGAAAGTGTACATTTGGTGGAGAAATAGCCTATATCTTAATCATAATTGACATATACAGTGGGTGATACATCTCTCATTGTGGTTTATCCGGGTTTGTCTCATAGGTCAAGTAAATCAAATCAGTTGAACAAATTGTCTGCATGGGGTGTGCTAGTCCACTTATGCTAGTAACCAGCAACGGACTGACTTAGGTGTTCATATTAGAGTAAACTAATGATACACCAAAATAAATTATTTTACTGTTAAATGATAAATCAGGAAATTAGTCATTTTTGCAGTATTGAAATTTCTGGTGGCCTGCCACAGTCTCATTTGCCCCGCTCATAATGCGTCGCCTACCCCTCATTGCCTAAGTTCTCATAATGAACCAAAAACATTTTTACACTTCTCATCTCATAATAACATAAAATAAATGGTTGTGTTTTGCGCTCTCTCACTCACCAGTCAGCTCCTCACCCACTGCTGTAAACTCACGTGATCACACACACTCGCAGATATATGCACTGGAGTATTCCTGGATCCGTCTAACGTTATTTGGTTGAGGACATAATCTTTGTGGTAATTAACGTTAATTAAAATTAAATGTATCCACTGCATTTATACACTACTCCACGCACAATTTATCATCATCAGTGTACAAGAGCAAACAGATAATATTACTGCCGAATTTAAAATCCTGATGATTAACGTAAATTAACGTTAGTGTTACTAATAACTAATAACTAGTGTTAATTGGCATAACGTTACACTACTTATGGCTTCAATAGCTAGCTATCGTTAGTGGTCTGAGGTAACATTAAAAGATAAAAAGCTGAAACTGACATCCCTAGTTTTTACCCTGATTTTCGGAATGAGCATACAAAAATATTTTTAAAGATGTCAAACCCAGATGAGGAAAAGACACGGTGTCTAAGTTAAATGAGGCCCTGTGAGAGATTAGTTAGCACCACAGACTCTAGCTCTGGGTGAAAATGTTGGGTTGGTAGTGTCAGTCCAGCTCATTTTAGCCATTCGCTTTTGGCGAGGCAGGCCTTGGCTCTGTTGCCTACTGCAGCTTTAAGAGCACAAAATTGTTTACAAGAGCACAACACTAGCCTCTTAATTTGGCTCTCAAAGTGCACCAGATGGAAGTATTTAACTTTAAAATGTACTACATTTTCTTTAGGGGGAGCATGCCCCCGAACCCCCCTAGAGGATCATAAGTCCAACCACCATAGTCTCGCAAAATCCTGTGGGAATCACTGTAATTTCATTGTAAGGTGCCAGAGTATAGAAAAACAAAAACATAAAGGTAGAGTGTGTTTATTTCAAATAGATGGGGGGTCACCTAAAGCCACACCCACTTAAATGGGGCCGGGCTAAGCCCCGAACCTCCTCAAGTCCTAGAAACACCCCTGTTTAAGAAACAAATCCAAACCACCCCAATGAAATTATTTATTTAAAATTTTGCTTGATGAGTGTCTAAATGAAACATTTAGAGGTTAATATTCATAAACAACATGGTCCCGGAACACATATTCTCAGTATCAGATCCATTTCATCCTGGGCAAAGAAACATATCCATGTCTCCAGTTCCCCTCATTTCCTATTGCTCACAACCTTAATGGAATTGAAACTAAGCTTGTATAAGCACAACTGCGTGACCACAATGCTATTTTATTTGTCATTTATTTAAGCTGATCTATAACTGATAAAATCTATAACATACTGTAACTCAGAAGTAATGGTAATATGACAATGTAATCTTCTCTATTTTACAAATTACACATAGTATGTTCCCACTGTGACTGATCATACATTTAAAATTAACATGGTGAACTGTTAATCTACATAATTTCATATATAATTGTGTAACTCTAAGAATATGAAAAAGAGATACATTTACATCTACCGTGTACATTTATGTCTACAATATTGTATAAAATAAGCATTCACATCAATTGTCTAATTTACTATACATTATGTAAATATTGGTCATCTGCCACCCTATTGTCATAAGCCATTGAAAAGCCCATACTCAAAATCTAAATGAAGCAGGATTTTATTTTGAAGTTCGGGGTTCTCCCCAACTTGACATGCCCAATTGCCAATGCGCACTAAATCCTCATGGTGGTGTAGTGACTCGCCTCAATCCGGGTGGCGGAGGACGAATCTCACTTGCCTCCGCGTCTGAAACAGCCAATCTGCGCATTTTATCACATAGCTTGTTCAGCACGTTACTATGGAGACCTAGCGTGTGGGGAGGCTTCATGCTATTCTCAGCGGCATCCATGCACATCTCACCATTCGCCCCACTGTGAGCAAGAACCACATTATAGGGACCACGAGGAGGTTACCCCAACGTGCCTCTACCCACCCTAGCAACCGGGCCAATTGGTTCCATGGGAAGCCCTGGATTCAAACTTGTGTGTCCAGGTGTGGTAGTCAGCATCTTTTCATGCGGAGCTTAATCTTTAACTGATCAATTCTGTAATAGCTCAGACGATAGTAGAAATATAAGAATTCATTACACGTGGAATGTTCCCACTGTGTCTGATCCTATGTTTAAAATGAATATGGTAAACTGTTAATCTACATAATGTAATATTGAGTGTGTGGCCTTGAAGTAGAAATAATGGTAAAGAAATATATGCATTTACATATACTGTTATTAACTAAAGACAGTATATCTAAGTGAAATTGTAACATTTTAATACATTACCACACTACAGTACATAAAAATGACATATTTATTGCAAAATCACATGACTTAATGCATTAGTGAAATCAAAGTCTCTGAAAATAACAAACAACAAGCAAAAAATGGCTAAATAATTACAGTGCCTTCAGAAAAAAAAAAAATTACATTTCCATTATTTTCTCACTCTGTGTTCCTATGTGTTGCAGTCAACAAACAAAAAAATGTTTTTTAGATTTGGTTCCACGACTACAGGAATACTTTGTCTATAGGTTAATATGAAAGACAATATGTCTTAAGAATTAATCTCTATTAAAAACAAGTATTTTGGCTGCACACTCCCTTAAGGTATGTTATTATTTACACAATCTAAGCAGCTCCTTTTTAATTACACAGTATATACTGTAGGCTGGATTTCATAACATTTCCATGATAACATTCAAACTCTACTTCAAACTAGATAAAGTTTCCAATCAGCAGGTTTTAAGAACAAAAAAAGAAGTTTTCTCATAAAGGATCTGAAGCAAGATAAATTCATATTTCAGAAGCTTTGTCATCTCGCTTTCCATGTTCTGTTGCTGTAGTGATATATTTAATAAATGTTTATACTGTCAAAAATCACATAAATGAGTAAATAAAGTTAGAAATACCAATAAAACACATCTTCCTTAGATTGTATCCGTGATATCTGAATTAAGATGCTCATGAAAGGTGTTTTTTCTGATTCTGCGCATAAATGCCATTATTTTTAGCATCCTTTTCAAGACCTTCCATCAGTATTTGCTGAAACAAAATGACTCTCTCATCGAGAGTCCTGACAAATTTAAAGTCATAATCCAGAAGCTCTGCCTCCTCTCTCTCCATGTCCTGTTGCTGAATTTTCTCTTCAGCTTCTTTGTACATATCCTGTGTGAAGCATTCTCCCCCATTGGCTGCCACCATTTCATCAATCTTCTCAATTAATTTCTTCACTTGAGCTCGATTTTTTATGTTATTGTTATTAAAGGCAACATATCGAGAACCGCAACTCTGGATTACTTTACGGAGTTCTTTGTGACCTTTTTCAACATAGTCTTCTATTGTTTGACTCTTGAGGGAATCTACATGGGTAAAGACTACTATCATGTATTTAGAAGCTTCGTCACCGAAGATCTCTTGCAGGGCTTTGACTGAATTATGCTCCTCAGCTGTGAAACGGCCAATCTGCATCACCAGCAGGAACACATGAGGGCCTGGTGCTGAAACCTGAATGCATCTCACAATTTCTTTTTTGATTTTCTCTCTTTCATCCAAGTTAGTGTCCAAGATTCCAGGTGTGTCAATCACATAAATGTCTCTTTGGTCATGAACCATTTTTTTTTGGCACCTGCGAGTGACAGAGTTTGCATCAGGGGCTGATTCAAAAACCTCTTTACCAAGGATGGTGTTTCCCACAGCGCTTTTTCCGACTCCAGTTTTTCCAATCATTACTATGCGAAGCGTTCGGCCTATTAAAACAACAAAACATAGTGTATCTCAACAAGGCATTTGTCTCTTAAAAGGCATAACATACTGTACATCATCTGCATTCAACAAGAAACACAGACCCTGAACTGAACATGTTAACAGTACAGTAAAAACAGCATAAAGTCACAAAACAAGTCAAGTCAATGTTATTTGTATAGCGCCTTTCACAACACACGTCGTTTCAAAGCAGCTTTACAGAAGATCAGGCATTAACAGACGATAAAACTGTAATGTCTATAATGTCGATGAATCATCATTGTGTAAACAATACGATTGTTAATCGTGTTTAAAAATAAGTAATTCAATAATAATTGTATTAATAACCCCAGTGTGCAAGCTGAAGGCGACTGTGGCAAGGAACTCAAAACTCCATAAGATGTTGATTAATGGAGAAAAATAACCTTCACTGAAAAAATAACAAACACTGAAATAATACCATAAAGATCTCAGAGGAAGATCTTGTATGCTCAGACAAATTCTATTACACTATTTAGGAGAACATTTCAGTTTATTTTACTTATATATACATGTATGTATTTCACATTTCCTTTGAATTTATGACTCAATAAATATGTTTCAAGCATGAACCTCACTGAGCGTGCAGCATAAAAGGCTTTTATGACTAGCTTAACATACAAAACTTCCTTGGTTTACCAGATTGACCAGAAAACCTTGACTAGCTTCACTTGTTATATTTTGTATGTCCCTGCTAGACCACCAGCTACACCAGCACCAAACCAGAACTAACCGCATAATATAAAAATGAAATATATATACTGACTTTTTCAAGGATTTGAAAAAATAAAACCAGTAATCTGAACTTTTGTACATTTTGGCTTTTTATATTAGGAAACATTTGTTGTATCAGCAGAACATTTAAAGTAATTAAGTCATGAGCTTTAATGAATGCAGTTTATTATAAATCTTGCTAGACAACCAGTCAAAGTGAAAACTTACTTTGTTGAGTAGAACCAGAGCGGGAACAACACGAACAACAGCACCTTCTTAGACAGGCCATTTTGCTCGTGATTACCTCAACAGCGGTATCTGAACTGTGAATTTGGTTGTGTGACTGTACGAGTACCAGCTTTTCATGTGACACCCCTGCTCAGTTTTTTTTACATATGTACAAATCTATTTTTACTTTCATTTTTACTTACATGCCTAACAGATACATCAGAGGTGTTTCTTGTAACCTGGTGAATAAACTGGAATTTGAACATGCCAAGTTAAACTTGAATCCTTAATTTGGTTTTATGACAACACTTCAGATCTTTTCCGTAGATGCGAATACCTTCCTGCTTGAGAAGATTTTTGAGATTTCATTTTGAATTCATATTGACTTGTAGGTTTGCCTAATAATGGATTATAGTCATTATTAATTCTTATATTTAATTTTTCTTAGGGGAGAGTGTGAATGTCTAGCCATCTGGAAATGACTGCATGAGCAACATCAATTTATTTCACTCTCGCTTTGCTGATGTGCAAGATTAAATATCTCTTTCGACATGGACGATTGTCTCAGTGACAGTTTGCATGAGGGGATTTAAAAGATGCTCTGCAAAACATGATGTTTCCTAGCAGGAAGTGGAGAAACTAGTACCAAATGTTTATTTTTATTTTTTACTTCTGGCTCATTTTAATGTCTTTAGATGTGTTCTTTGGGTACTCACACTGGTTATATAGACATAATCAACGGTCAATCTAATTAACCATGCAGGAGCTTTAAAAGACTAATCAGCCAAACTAATTTTTGTTACTTTGTGCACAAAACATTTCTGAGAAGAAAAGAAAAATGGAAAATGTTGGAGAGAATCCACTGAAAATGTATTGAGAATCTGCAGCAAAGGCACAACTGCTGATATCTAACATACTTAACCTGTGATAGACAAGTTCGTGGCCATGCCCATTTTTTTTTCTTCACAAGAAAAGTTTATTTTTACTTTCATTTACTCAAGATCTGTCCTGTCTAGAGTGCGTGTGAAACATGGCTTGATTTTTACTGAGCTCATCATTTTTCTCTTTTAAATGTGAATCTGAAACTCAACATGTGTAAGTGCAATGTGGTTTTCTTTTATATTTTCATTTAATTCATTGTTTTTCATTTTTTCTTATGATTTAAAATTAGTTGCTCATGGTAATGGTATCAATATGCTAACTTTATCATCAGATAAACACACTTCTTTGCAATCCTGTAAAAAATAATGGCAAAATGACAGAAGGGATTCTTTCTCAAATATTTGTGGTTTGGCATTTTCATCATGAAAAAACTATGCGTAAACCCTCGGCCATCAAAATGTAAAGCTCAGTTTTCATATGACTGAATTATCACTGTGATTTCTCTCTTCTTTTTTTCATACATCTATGTATACAGTGAAGAGTGCAATTGTCGAGCAATTTAGTGAAGATCACAACATGATCACTGTGGTGCTGCTGGGAAAGAACAGCAAGGACAAGTGTCTGATTGGGAACGCACTTATCGGGAACAATCACTTTCAATCAGAAAAGGTCACTTTTGAGAAGGCTGAGGGAAAAGAAGCTGGTCAGATGTTCTGTATTATTAACACTCCAGGCCTTTTCCAAACACCAAGCCCAGATCAAGAAGTTAATAAAATAGAGGAGCTGAAGCCATCATACCCAGGAACACGTGTGTTCCTCCTGGTTCTGCAGGATAACAAGCTCTCACAGGAAGAAATGGAGATGTTCACCCAACTCAAACAGAGATTTGGAAATCAAATGGTAGAAAACACAATTGTTGTGCTTGTTAGCAATGAAGAGAAAAGATCTGGACAGCAATATGATCAAGCTGATGAGAACTTCAAAAACGTTCTGGATGAGTGTGGAAAGAGAATTTGTGTTCACAACAAGAAACAAAATATGAGAGATGCTGAGCTGTTTAAACAGGTAATGGAAGAATGGAAAAGAATGCAACGGAAGCAAGCACATGAATCGAGCAATGTCACTCATCAAGCATCCGGTGAAGAGAAGTAAGACATACACATATATTAATTTAGTTTAATCAATACAAAAATGTTTCAAGCTTTAAATGTTTATTTTATATTATATATTTTTTTAAAAGCTATAATTTAATCTGAAACATGTTATTTTATTCTATAGTATATATGAGGAAGTTGATACCTTTGATACAATGGAGGAAATAACTGAAGTTCCAAAGGCGTCAGAGAAAAACAAAGGTATATCCAACTGAATTTTGTGACAGTCCAAAATTTTAATTCAGTCATTTTTTGAGTAAACAGTGACTGAATTGAATATTGATCCAATCAAAATGTTTATTTTTTTTTTCTTTTCTTACCTGTAGTTTAAGTCAGTCTAAATTAGTCAAGTAACTTGTTTTTACACTTGGCCACTTTATGTGAATAAGCACAATCTTTTTACACTTGTCCACATCAATGTGTCTCCACCAAAAGGATATAAATTTGATCTTCAGTTCCTGCCTTATATACAAATAAAACAGATTTCACTTCTGTGATTATGCTAATGCAGGTTAGCGAATGAAAATGATTTGATTTATTATGTGATTTCAAGTGACTTTGCCCTTCACACAGGTATTTGTGTGTGCGCATGGGTATTTTTCCCTCTGGGTATCTCGTAGATAAGATGCATCATGCATGTCAACTGCACTCATTGTCAGTGTTTAGTTTCAGTTTCATCAGTTATCTGTCATCATCAGAAGTTCTGTCTACAACATGCATCTATTATTTATTGTGCAATGTGAGCACTATTCTAATTAAATTATTCTAATGCAAATTCTCTGTTATTTCTGTTTTCCCTGTTTGTGTGGAGTCTGGAATGCATCTCAAACCACCCCGTATTGGAGGACATTTGCATATGGTCTTTTCATGATCAAATCTGATCTGCAAGTGACCAAGTGTAAATACCTGCTTACGTACCTTGTTATTCAACCTTTAGTAATCCATTGTGTTATTTGAAGCATTTTTGATGAGGCTGAAACCCAGGCCCATCCCGAATTCAAATTACGCTTCAAAAAAACTTTAATTCAGATTTTTGAAAGTCATTGTAGAACTGAGAAAATAAAACAAATTAACAAAAATGATTTGGCAACATGATGTAATTGGCTGCATCGTGGTCAATTAACTCCTCTAAAAACATCCTCAGTGCACCAACGCGGTATTCTGTTGATAACATTGCATGCATGGCAAACAGACCATGTTAATTGAGATAACAGACTCACTGTGAGATATGAATCCATTATTAAAAAATAGACTAAAGACAATATGTCAGAATGCCACTCGAGTCAAGAAATGCAGAAGAGTGCTTGCTGTAAGTTATTTTTAATGGAATAAATGAAAGAAATATTTCCACTCCTTGAAAGTTAAAGGTCCTAAATTAAAGCAAAGGTGCTGAATCTCCGTTCACTGTAGCCCACTCCAAAAGTCATTTTCTGGCTACGCCACTGGCTGTGACAATGGGGTTTGAAATGTTGCTTACAGTCTTCCAACAACCACACACTCAGGTGTGTTTGCTCCAGGGTAATACATAATGAATTGAATGTTGGAGTAATTAAACAAACAAATAAATTAATTCTTCTTTAGTCAGCAGAAATGCAGCTTTTCCTGTAGCTGCATCTCTTACACCATTTTAAGACAAATTGGTGCATATTTACAATGAACAGTTGGTTCCAAAACTCAGCTCAAGGCTCGAACGCACTACGAGATCTGTTTCAAATGGACTTCTGCCTATACCGGCTTTTAGGAACTGCTATGGACAGAGATCTTTTTTTCATGTGCTTACCAAAGCCTGGAATGAAACTCCACAGCACATCAGAACAATAACATCAATAAGACTATTTAAAATAACATTTGCTCGCCATCTAATGGATAGGTATATTTGTGACCATTGAGATGGCTTCATGGCTTCCCTCTGATGCTTTCTCTTGATTTGTGTGTTTGTTACTGTTTTGTTTTTGAGTTCTTTGTGTATGAGGTATTTATGTTCTGCAGAACAGGAACCTGCTGAAAATCAGTTTTATACTGAGTCAGGCCCGATTTTCTTTAATCTTTTCCTGTTTAAATATATAAATAAAAATAAAATAAATAAGAGCAAGGTTCTAAGCTGCCAACACAACGTTGCTGGTTCAATGGACTTAATCATTTCAGCTGAAAATGCTTTCCTGCAGTGTTCATAAAGTTGTAGTCCTAGAAACTTGTATTTCTAACTGCATAAATAATGTACTAAAGAAATTTGACTTGCCTTTCTTGATTACCTCAAATTTAGCTTGATGAACTCAAAGTTTTCAAAGATTTGAATTGTTTTAATTCTCATAGGGGAGAACGTCCAGTCATCTGGAGGTGACTACATGATCACAGTGGTGCTGCTGGGAAAGAACAGCAAGGAAAAGTGTCTGATAGGGAACACCATTCTTGGGAGCGATCGTTTTCAAACAGAAAATGTAATTTGTGAGAAGGCTGAGGGAAACGTAGCTGGTCAGAAGGTCTGTATTATTAACACTCCAGACTTATTCCATAGACCAAGCTCAGACCAAGAAACTGACATTGTTGAGGAGATCCAGCCATCGTATCCAGGTCAACGTGTGTTCCTTCTGGTACTGCAGGATAGCAAGCTCTCAACAGAAGAAATGGAGATGTTAACCCAACTGAAGATGAAGTTTAAACCAAAAATGTTGGAAAGCACAATTATTGTGCTGGTTGACAGTGAAAAAAATCAGTCTTCATGTAAAATGGACCATCAGGAAAGAAACAACTACAAAACTGTTCTGTTTGTGTGCGAAAACAGAGTTTATAATTATAACAAAGACATGAAAAATACAGAGCTGATCAAACAACTGATGGGACATATGGAAAGCATGCAGAAGAATCGTGCATTTGAACCTGGCAAAGAAAGGTAGGAAATATTGTGCACTAGGATTTAACAAATATAAATATATGCCTATATCAATCACTCCTCCGTTCCCTGTAGGTCATATGAAAATATTCCACCCAGAGATTTTATGGATCTAACGTCAACACAAATCAGACCAGGTAACAAACCTTTGAGCTTTTTTTAATGAGTACGTCTCTTACCTTTAGCTTAATACTGTCTGTCCTGTAGTTTGTCATCCATGCACTGAAACTGTAAGCTTGAACTGTATTTTGTAACTCATTTTATACATCATCAGTAAATGAGGTGCATCCGCCGGTAGCCATGGCTGTCAGGGACTTCATGAGCATTGTGCTGCTGGGACAGACAGGAAGTGGGAAGAGTGCCACAGGAAACACCATCCTTAAAAAGCAACATTTTGAATCTTATGCCAGTTCTGTGCCAGTAACGGAGGTGTGTCAGATGGCAGAGGAGACAGTTTGTGGAATCAAGATAAGAGTCATAGACACCCCAGATTTCTTTAACGAAGACCTTAAAAACCAGAATGAACAGATTAAGATGTGTAAAAAGCTCATTCTGACAGGGCCTGTTGTGTATTTGCTGGTCATGCAGCTCGGCCGATTCACAGATGGAGAGAGAGATATTCTCCCACACTTGAAAAGAGAGTTTGGTGAGGATGTACTTGTGAACACTTTGATTCTTTTCACTTGTAAAGAGAAGCTGAAGGACATGACTTTAGATGATTACATCAGTAAAACAAACCCAGAGCTTCAAGACCTGATAAAAGTCTGTAAATCAAAATGTCATGCATTTAACAACAACGACAAAAGCCATCATCAGGTGAAAAAACTTATGTCCCTAATTTTGGACATGCAGAAGGACATTTCTATAACAAAAGCTTTCCATCATAACAAGATAAACAACAGAAAAAACTGCAAAATCTTGTAGACCATGACAAAGTATGTTAGAAAAAAATCTATTTTAATTATAAAATGTAATTGTTCCAGATAGGCTACAATGGGGCTAAAGGCACACCTTAAGGAAAAAAAATTTTTTTCTGGTCACAAAATCGTATCAAGATTGAAAAATAAAATATATTTGTATTGAATAGTGATGGAGCAACATAAATAGTTTAGAAAACTAAATAATGAAAGGTTGTTATGATTCAAATTAATTCTTAAAAAGAATTTGGGGGTAAAAGGATCCACATTTGGGGTAAAAGGCATCCACACTTAGGGTATAAGACCTACACATTTGGGGTAAAAGGCATCCACACTTAGGGTAAAAGTCCTCACATTTGGGGTAAAAGGCCTCCACACTTATGGTATAAGACCTCCACATTTGGGGTAAAAAGCATCCACATTTGGGGTAAAAGGCCTTCACATTTGGGGTAAAAGGCATCCACATACTGGGTATAAGACCTCCACATTTGGGGTAAAAATCATCCACATTTGGGGTAAAAGGCATCCACACTTAGGGTAAAAGGCCACCACACTTGGGGTAAAAGGCCTCTGCAATTGGGGTAAAAGGCCTCCACACTCTGGGTTAAATGGCCTCCACATTTGGGGTAAAAGGCCTCCACACTCTGGGTTAAATGGCCTCCACATTTGGGGTAAAAGGCATCCACACTTTGGGTATAAGACCTCCACATTTGGGGTAAAAATTTGTTTGCATATTAAATGTGATAACTCTCATAGCTACATCGATTTGCATAATTAAAAATAAAAGTCTGTAAAATATTTGATTAACAGTTAGATCAAATTACCTCAAAAACAAACTTTAGATATTACATGAAGTTATCACATGGATCAGTAATATTTTGCAGTGTATGGTGAAAATCAGGTGTAAATTGGATTTTGATTAATTTATTTATTTGTAATATTTTTTTTAAATGTCAAATGTATTTTTTTCACGAGAATTTTTCCCCATTGTACCCTACATGTAAAGCTCAAGTTTGTAAAATTATTTCAGATAAATTGTAAGGTCTAATGGTGATTAATCTAGAATGTTTAACAGTGTAAATGAAATAAACAATTTTTTCTTTATTTCTTAATTTTTTTTTTTTTCTTTGCCAGCTATCATAATGAATTTAACAATATATATTTGTATTATCTAAGGTCTTTTTGTTAAACTTGCAAATCAGGGGTAAAAAACTAAGTTACAACTGAAGCACTCTTAAGCTTTACTGCACTTTCTAGTGGCAAAACAAGGAATGACTTGAGAATATTACAATATTACATTCCATACTGTAACTTAAAACAAGAAAAAAACAAATAAATTAACTTAAAGGGATAGTTCACCTCAAAATTAAACTTCTTCAGTCACCTACATTTTACTCAAGACAAAGCCATATGACTTTCTCTCTTAGTACCCAAAATATGTTTTTACCTCACTTCACTTCCATTGCATCTTTCGTCCATGGTAAATGTTGACTCAGACTATCATTCTGTCTAACATCTCATGTGTTCCATGTAAGAAAGATATGGGTTTAGAAGAGCGTACATGCTGACATGACCACCTTAAATTCACCCCACAGTGCATGGTAAAGCAAAAGGACCAAACCACCACCGTTTAAGTGCACCCATTTACACATTTGGCAGACGCTTTTATCCAAAGCGACTTACAGTGCACTTATTACAGGAACAACCTGGAGTTAAGTGCCTTGCCCAAGGACACAACAGTGGCATCTTGGTGGTGCTGGGGCTTGAACCCCTGACCTTCTGGTCAGTAACACTGAGCCACCACTGCACCCATATATCTATTTTTTAAAGTCAAAGGCAATAATCTTAGCAAAGTAACCCTTATAAGGACACAAGAGAGACTCTCTCTCATACCAAGTTGAATATCAGCAGGCATATTGAGCATAACAGTTTTGGACAGGGGAGTGGCCTTGGTGAAGTTCTGGTAGTTAAATGCAAAAATGACCTGAAATGGCTCATTCAGAAAAGTCAGATTTGAATCTGTCATGTTACTGCTTCATCCTTCTTGTAGACATTGCTGGTCTGTGAGAGCTTAATTTTACCTGTGCCCAGCTATCTGCTGCCAGAGAACTTCACTTCATTCTTGGTGCAGGAGATCATGACAGCATTGGCAATCTGTTAAAGGTCTCAGCAGTCAATTGGAAAATTCTCCAATTCTCCAATTCTTCAGAATGCTCCTGAGGAGGGAGGGAGAGGGAGGGAGAGAATAGAACATGATCAATAGAATAAAACAAAAGAACAAAATTATCAGAATGATGTGTTCTTACTGTAAATGTCTTACTGGAATTCCAAGATGCCATATCCAGGTCTGTCAGTTTTATCTTGTAGTATGACAATTTCTCCTCATCTCAAAACACAATAAAACACTGTATAATCCTCACACAGATGACTACCACAGGAATATCTATATAGTTTTTACACAAACTGATGGCTCCAGGACCTAATTCATTTATTTTATCCTAAATTAAAGTTATTTTAGTGAATATGTGTGTTAAACATACTTATGCTAAATCAATTTGTGCAATGCCGTGATTATTCATAGTTTCATGTAAAATATAGAAAACAAATGCGAGAGTGTGATGATGTCTTCATTTCTAGCACACTTCAAAATCTTTTACAGGCTAGAAAACAAGAATAACTTCATTAGATTGGAAACAGTCTTCCATTCAGAGGTCATGTGTTTTTCATTAAAGCATGCAGACACGGAGATTTTATGGTAATACAAAAATTCACCATTTGTGATTTAATATACTTTCATTTTTGAATACACTTTAAAAAAAAATAAGCCCTAGTTTAACTCTCTACATACAGATGATGTTTGTAGATGTATCATATAACTTCAAAAGTGTTGTGTATATTTAGACCAATTGCTGCAAGTGCTCCAACTAAACACTATACTAACTGAAAACCAAAAACGTGGTAAACCTGGTTCCCTGAAAGGACAAGCTGACGCTATGGGATGCTCAAGAAGGCAACAAACTACCATACTATACTTTATGTAAATATCTATTATGTAGATTCTGAAGGGCTATTATTCTAAATAAAAAAAAGGATATTTTATCTCTTATATTTGTGTAAATTCTGAAAGGGGTATGAAAATGCATGAGACAAAATAGGGATGCAAACTTACGCGCTAATATGTAACCTCTGTAAATTTAACAGGGATTCTAAATGCACGGAACTGGAAAAATGCAGTAACTGTTAATCTCCCCTAGAGGGCGTTAAGCACGTAGAGTGTAATGGGTTTCCAGTCAGTTCGTGGCCATCTTGTGAAAAGGACAGATGTAGAACCTGTTGAGTTAGAGCATTATTTGAGTGAAGGTTAAACAGAAAAAAATAGTCACTTATTTGTTCATTAGTGTTCGTGGGATGAATCATTATTTAAAGAGTTTGTTTCTGGGACCCCAAACAGATTTTTTTTTTTTTGAGTGAGTGAAACTCTTTCCGTTGGACTGATGTTGACCTGCATGGATGATTAAAGGCGAACCAGCTGATTCAGTCATCACCGCACGTCTCTTCGGATCCGATTGAAATATTTCCTAAGTATGTTGGGAATGTTATTGAATTTTTTCGATTAGAGGCCCGATTGTATAATTTGATTGTCTATTTCAGAGGAAACGTTGAATATAAGTTATATATTTTTCACTACATGTGTGTTGTGGTTTTGCTGTTACCAAAATCCTCCTTTTTTTAATCTAGAAGTGCAGCGCAGTTACTGTGCGAATCACACGTAGGCGTGTTTAATACCTGAGCCATGTCCCAGACATAATCTAACCGCTTTGGGTCCTCAGCTCAGCTGGAGTCAGCAATTTCAGACCACTTTGCATCTGTTTTTAAGAATGTGACATTTAAAATAGAGCACAGCAGCTGAACTTTCAGGAAACACCAGCATTTTTTCATAGAACATTAATGTTAACAGTTAGACCAGCATTGAAGCTACCTTCTTGAAAGAAACATACTCATCCTGGCCTAAAGCAGCACAAACTAGGCTAATCTTTCACCTTAAAGTTTTACACCTAGACATTTAAAACTTCCTTTAACACTGTCAAAATTGCACAAGTGGAAGGCTCCCGTCATATCACTAACCTAAAATAGTTTCTTCTATACTTGGACCTTTTTACAGAGTTCTTAATGTATTTAATGTAAAACAATTTTAAATAGCAAAAACTTAATGCACCTTTAAACTTTCACAAATCTGACAAACCACCAAAGTCTCTTTTCTCCATCCTCCTTTGATGAAAAGTTGACAATTCATCTTTAAAATGTTACAAGGAAAAAAACTACATCTTGACATAACAATCATTAAATGCATTGCAATCTGAGAAAGACACAGCACATCATTACAAAAAAAGTTGTTTTTTTTTTAATGGTTGACTGGATGAACAATGTCCAATTTGCATATTTACAGAAAATTATCTACACATTTGAATGAGCAGCTGGACAAGAAAAAAATAATAATAGAGTCAACAGAAGAGCAGGAGCACAAAGATGGAGAAAATTAGACTTAACCAAAAGTTAAGTTTTGCATGCTGTGGTAAGCACTATAGAATAACCCCACAGTGCCTGGTAAAGCTAAGAACCAAGATACCATAATTTAAGTGCACCCATATATCTTCCAACCTTATGGCTTAGATGGTAATAGAAATGTGAATCCATTGAAGTGGCAACCATAGCAGACACGGAAAAGGCATTTTCCCAAAACATCAATCCAATTTCTAACATGCAGATTTAAGGCCTCTGCTTGCAATTAAGATGACTCTTCATCAATCTTGGGTGCCAGGTAGTACTTAACATGTCCCATGTCTGCAATCTTGTACTCAACCACTGTTGGAATAATAAAAGAAAAAGATTATCTTTCAAGTCAAATAGAAGAATCTTCACACATTAATCTTTAATAGAACGCAAGAGTGTTAAAAGTTCATACCAAGTGGAATATCTGCAGACATGCTAAGTGTGACGGTTTTGGACAGGGGAGTGGCCTTGGTAAAGAAGTTCAGGTAGTTCAATGCAAAAATGAGCTGCACTGGCTCATTCATCTCAATTGTCACCTGAGGAAAACAGAGCAATTACATTTCAAACTTGCAAGTAAACCAACTTAAAATGAACAAAAGTCAGACTTGTTTCTATCATATGTAACCCAAAGAATGAATGTTACCGCTTCATCCTCTTTGTCAACATTGCTGGTCTGTGAGAGCTTAATGTTGCCTGTGCCCAGCTCTCCATTGGCCGAGAACTTCACTCCATCCTTGGCGCAGGAGATCATTACAGCGTCGCCGATCTGTGACAGGTCTCTGCAGATTCTGGCAAATTCTCCAGAAGGCATTTTCACCACACAACTGTATTCCTGCTCCTGAGGATGGAAGGAGAAAATTGTTATCAATTTAATTAAACAAATGAAAAATCTCTCATCAGAATTATAAGTGCATACAATGTGAGATTCTTACTGGAATTCCAAGCTGCTCCACATCCAGGTCCATCAGCTTCATCTCATAGTCTGAAACTTTCTCTTGATCTGAAAAGAATAGAATACATGTGTAAAATCCAGACAAACAATTGCCACAGGAATATTTGTATAGGTTTATCTGTACAAAAAGTAGTTGGCTCCAGTACTCAATGCATTATTTTCCAATTAAACTGTTCAGGTTAAATGAAAATGTGTGCAATGTAGTGATTATTAACGGTTTCATGAAACGAATAAAGCCTCATAAAATAGATAAGCATTAAACTCACTGAGTGTTTCGAAGACAAGGGCAAGCGAATCTGCATTGTCTTCTGCTCTGAGTGTGATGATATCTTCATTACCAGCACACTTCAGAATCTTTGACATGCTAGAAAACAAGAATAACTTAGTTAGCATGGAAACCAAGCCTTATATTCAGAAATCAGGTGCTTTTTTTATTGAAACAAGCATGAAAAACAACAGACTTGTATACACACAAAAACAATAATCACAATTTGCACTTTAGATACGCTCTATAGATGAATTGACCCCATGTGTTACTTAACAGCTAGATGTTTTATCATAAAACTTTAAACGTATGGTGTATGCATGTAGACCGAGTGTTTCTTTGTCTAATTGTCATTCACAACCCGGCTTTCTTTCCCGCCAACCACATTCAACGCGCGTAAATGACGTCACAATCGAGGAAGCGTTCTGCGCGCCAAATAACACCTAAAGCAAATCTGAAATGCAACTATTTGGGATATATTAAAGCTATATGTTTCAACGAAATTACGAAACATTTGTTTTATTAATCAAAATCGTACAAATTGCGCGCTCCAGTTTGCTAGTGCAGTTGGCGGGCATGCCCAGACATGCCCAACTTTCACTTACTAAGTGAATACTTACACTTACTACAAGAATAATAGCAAAGAATAAATAACCTAACATCGTTTACAACAGTACCTGCTCAAATTGACGCCCATGGCGAGGTTTCTGTCGCAGCGGTAAGAGTCGAAGCCATCGCTCCGGAGTGTTAGCTGCACCAGCGACACATGAGATGAGTCCATGCTCTGCAGAGAGATGCCCGATGAGCTGACATCCCAGCAGGCTTCGGTGATGAGGTCTTTCAGAGCCTCCAGAACTTTCTTAAGGATTGAGCCTTGAACGAGACGTGCCTCAAACATGGTGCTTCAAATAGTAGTTTATCGAATTCCTGTGACGAAAAAAGTGCGGCCTGGTTTTCTGCTTTTCTTCGCCTGCAAGGATGCAGTCAGACTTAAAAAAAAGTTGTATTGTTAGAAAGGATAGCGTGCTATGAATTCTAAAAGCAGCACAGGCACGTCTGCTCCACCGGCTTGAGGGGCTCTGAATCTGAATGTCACTTCGCGCGCTTTCGCTGGGACTTTGAGGAACTGACTTCAACCAACTCTTGCATACGTCACTTCCTGTCATACTTGACTCCTCCTGTTACGTTAAACACTGCATTGTAGCCATTGACCACAAGTTATCGCCATTTACTATGCTTTTAGTTGAGCTTTGCGTTTACTTGCATTAGCTTGACTTCTCAAACGTGATTGAAAATGAAATGGCATAAGAGGTCGATACAAATATAGTAAAATCAAAAAGCATATAAAGTTATGAAAAGTGTGCATTCTAGGACTTTTTCACGTAAAATATGGACTAAAATAAAACTACAGAAACCTTCCCCCCAACATTAAGATTTTAGGTTTAAATCTATATGTATATGGAAAAGAGTATTTTAGGTGCTGTATCTGGTGCTCTATCACCATAACGTTCCTGATCAGGTTTTTGCCATTTTAAATCACATTTAAAAAAAATTGCAATTCACTTAAAGGTGCGATATGTAACAATTTTCATGTAATATTTGCCTTTATTAATGTTTTTTTTTTTGCCAATGTGTGAACGGCTTGTAACCCGCAACTTAAAAAAAGAGCCCTTCTCATATTTCCTAGGTTGCCTATTAAAGCCTGTAGACTGAGTTTCATTAGAAGGGAGCGGGTCGCTTTTGCAGGGAAAATCTAAAGGATGTGATGTTTATGCGTGCTTCCGAGAGCCTTGCCACAGTGCTTCTCTTCCGCTATTCAACAGCGACAACAAATTGCAATACTAGGTAATGTTATCTTAGAGATGGAATCCAGCAAACGTCCAGCTCCCAGCACAACACTGACTCCTACACAAACTCGTAAGCCCAAAATAAAAAAATTCTAACTGAATCCCGTCTGGCTAAACGGGAACGTGATCATGGTCGAGCGAAAACTAGATTGAATCAATACAATACAAAAACATAAGTGAATAATCTTAAGGGGATAGTGTAAGTTTCACTAGCATCAGAATAGTATTCAAAACATATACAAGTGCAATCATTTTTATTTTATTTTATTGTTTCATTGACTAGTTAAGTGCTCTTGGAAAATATGTGTTTTAAGTCGTTTTTTGAAGACAGAGAGTGAGTCTGCTTCACGGATGGAGTTGGGAAGGTCATTCCACCAACGTGGTATGATGAAGCTGAAAGTCAGAGAAAGTGTTTTGGTGCCTCTTTGTGTTGGTACAACAAGGCGACGCTCCTTAGCCGACTGCAGGCTTCTAGTGGGCGTGTAGCTCTGCAGTAATAATGTATGCTGGAGCAGACCCAGTGACTGTTCAGTATGCCAGGATCAGAGCCTTGAATTTGATACGTGCATCAACCGGTAGCCAGTGGAGAGAGACAAGGAGTGGTGTAGCCTGCTCTCTATGGTTCATTAAAGACCAAACGTTCTGCTGCATTCTGGATCATTTGCAGAGGTCTAATTGCACATGCAGGGAGGCCAGCAATGAGAGTAGTCCAGTCTAGTTATGACAAGTGACTGAACAAGTAGTTGTGTGGCATGTTCAGATAGGAAGGGTCTTATCTTCCTGATGTTCTATAGTGTAAATCTACATGATCTTGCGGTCTTTGAGATGTGGTCTGTGAAATGTAGTTTGTTATCAATGGCATTTGATTCCTGGAGGGACCTTTGTTCGGTTTTGGGGATAAAAACCGACCCTGAATTGGCATTCTTCTTATTGGACAGGTAAGCTTACATAACTGCAAATCAAGTGAAATATAGTGCAATAAGGATTGATCTGTGTAATTTTAGCTAACTAGCATGAAGCGCTGTTGTGTTCGGCATCAAACAGTTGCTTGAGAGTAGCAGCAAATGACAGCTGAGTGGAAACAATGCCCAAATGAAAGTGCAAATTTACAGAAGATTTGCACAAAAAAGTCCCATGCTTTCGTCCAGGTCGAGATCAGTGGGAAGCAGAATGTATGACATGTAAAGGTGGTTATGTGTCAGTTGCTAATAAAGGTGCAAATGATTTAGAAGCACACATGTTGTCTCTTTGTATGTTATGTCATTGTTTTGGCCGATGATCGCTTGCTATGGAGTGTGCGCACGAGCGCGAGCACAAACAACAGGTAGCTGGCTGTAGTTCACTTAACGGCCACAGGTGTCATTAATAACAAGGGATTCTGAATCTTATATACTGCACCTTTAAGTAGTTCTGCTCCATAATGCTTAAAGTACATCCTTAAAATATCCATGTTTAATACAAGATAAGATCAGCATTTGTGACAAAAATAGAGGTGACAGTGAAGCACTTACAATGGAAGAGAAATGGGCCATTCCGTAAACTTTAAAATACTCACTGTTTCAAAACTCTGTTTTATGTATGTTAATAAGATTTTAGTGTGCTAAAATCGTTTAACTTTTCTGTTAACTAAGTTATAGCCAATTTTACAATTTTGTTGCCATGTAATGTCAGCAAACATAACTGTAAAAATTAATGATTTAAACAACTTTAGATCTCAAATAATATACACGTAGAAAACAGACTAATTAATGCAAGTGCTTTTATCAAATTATAAGCTTAACATATTTGCCTTTGACGCTCCAAAATTTGGCCACATTCAGTTCCATTATAAGTGCCCCACTGTAACCCAGATTATGCCACATATCTTGTCGATTGAGTTTAATTGGTTTTGATCCCGAATATTCCATTGATCCGTGAGCTGCCGCCATTGGCCACAAGAGGGCGCCATTTCCTACAGTTTACCTAGAGTTCCTTGCAACGCACACATTTAAACTGAAAAGGTGCTTGAAATTGAGGTGGGAAATAAATGGTATGAGAAGGAACAAATAAAGACTGAAATGAAATTTATGCTATATATATCAATGCCTAATTTTCAAGCATTTCAGGGAGTTTTTGGGTATAATGTAAAACAGAAAAAACTAAGAAAAATCTTTTCCCCAAAATTATGTATATGAAAATAGAAAAATTTATTTTAGGTGCTGTATCTGGTCATTTATTCAAGTTTTCACTATTATTAATCACCGTTGAACAAATCAATTATAAATAGATTTATGAATAGAAATATAAAATGTTATGCTATCCATCAAATAAAAAATTAACACAAGAAGCCTATATACATTATGACCAGAGTGCCTAATTGAAGCATTTCAGGCTGTTTTGGGGAAGTTGACACATATTCGTTTTTCTAACAAGTATTCCAAGTGTTGTGTAATAAATATACAAGGGGGAAAGAGTATATTGTAGAAGTTCAGGGTGTTTGATGTTCTGAGATGATCACCATTTCTTCTTAATAAGAGGTCATAAAAACTGCATGTTTAATAATTATACAAGAATTATATATATATATTTTTAAAACACTTTTAGATGGAGTAAAGCATATTACTGAAGAACAATGTTTGTTATGTCAGGTTGTCTACAACCTTTTTGCAGTTTTCTACATTTAACTGGAAGCACAGCACACAGCATGATCTCAAACTGTGTTTATACAGTATTTGCATTCTTTCGTGGCATGTTCCGACAGATACAGAGCAGGGCATGAAGTACCAAAATCTATGGAATGGACTTAAACGCTGACTTTGAACTAAGACTTACATGGTGTTGCACAATGCCTTATGCTGTTGACTGACACCATGTGGACCATTCAGAGTTCCATCTTTGAATTAGCAGTGTGGTTCACTCAAACCGTGGTTTTGAAGGCGGAATCCTCAACCACATGGCTCACTATATGGCACCCAATCCCACTTTGGCCCCAAAACTTCCATTCTGTCCCACCCATTCGGAGTGGGTGGAATTTCCCAATGCTAGTAAACAACTGTAATCGAGTCTCTGACTTAAAAGCCCCTATCGTGACTGCCAAGTTTCCTGTGAAGATTTAGATACCACCACAACAGACTTACCATGAAACCAATTTCTGAACTCACTCTGAACACGCACGTCTTTACTTTTGTGTTTCCAAAGATTTGCTCCACAACTATCTATGTTTATTGAAACATGCGCTCAGCCTATTCTTTTCTGTATTAGATTATAGACATGCTCTGTTTTTGTTTCTGGGAACTTGGAAGAGGTGCAGGATATATTAAATTGAACTTTAACAATACTTATCGGAAGGAAGGAAGCAGGCCGAGTTGTCCTGAAGAAGGTGGGAGGGAGTTAAATGGGAGGTTCAAACGGAGTTCTTTTCTTCTTGCAATCCCTTGAGATAACACTGGCCAAACTCTCTGTGCAGAAATGTGGAAACCATAACCAATAACTGTTGCTGCAGGCATGTGCAATTCCGATGACGACTTTTAAACAACTTGCTCAGCAGTGGTCCTTGACATTAATTTAAAAATATGAACTTTTTTACATTGGAACTAGACTAAACAAGGATTTGGTTATTGTTTCATGTGCCCATAAAACTCAAGCATCAAGGTTCACTTTAAAGACATTAAGCTGTACAAGAGAAAACAAAATGAATGGATGGATGGATGGACAGATGGATGGATACAGTAAAACAATACAGTATTAAGGGTGGAAGTTGTTATACACTAATAAACATGTCCTTTGTATTCTTCACCAAACTTTGGTAAATATGATGCTTGCAACGTATACAATGATATTCAATGGTTGTTTGAAACAAAAGAATGAAAAAGTAGGGCACATCTGTTTTTTTGCGCTGACATAAGCACAGTCACGTGGAGGGGATTAAGGGTTTTGGAAAAATACCAGTTTACTGTATGTGTGCAATAAATTTTCTACAAGTTATGGGGACCAATGCATGAAGAACAGGCTTTCTCTAAAAATAAACAATCCATGTCTAGGTTCTTGGTTTCCTGACTGTAGGTCTGACGTCAAGTTGAGGGAGAGCAGGGGGCCGTGCAACTCCAGCCAATTTTCTGCACGATCAAACCAGAGACAAGAGCCGCCCCCTCAGTTCCCCTTATCCTTTCTCACAGTCAACAGGAAAGACAGGGCCAGAGCTCGGAGAGAACAAGGAGGGAAGAGACCAAGAGAAGTACAGCAAAGAAGATCAAAGGAAAGAGGACCAGGAAAAGGAGATCAAAGAGAAGGGAATTGCATCTCGAACTGTGCCAGACGAGCACTGCACAAAATAGACTAGATGTCCAACAATATTCCCACACAGGACAAAATGGAAAAGCAAAAACTAAGTGCTAAAATCAGTCCTCGGGTGTCCAAGAGCTCCACACAGCGTCTTAGTAGGGACCTCACCTGCTCCATCTGCCTAGACCTATTCAAGTGCCCGGTTTCCTTGCCCTGTGATCACACTTACTGCGAGGCTTGCATTACGAGTTACTGGACCGGCCCTCGCGGCAAAGGGCAAGGTGGGTCTAGTTCGTGTCCTCAGTGCCGCAAAGTGTTTACTGGCCAGAGCTACCGACCCAACCGCATTGTGGCAAACATAGTGGAGAGCTACTGCCAAGGTATAGAGGAAAGTGAGGGTCGGTTGGCCGGTGGAGGATTGTCAGCTGACAAAGTGCCTTCTACACCGTTGTGCACCCGTCACAGAGAAGAGTTGAAGCTGTATTGTGAAGAAGACCAGGAACTGGTGTGTCTAGTGTGTGGGATTTCTCAGGACCACAGGGCTCACACACTGGTGTGCGTGCAAGATGCACAACAGAGATATCGGGTGAGAATCAAACTCTTTGAATGAGTGAGTGAGTGAGATAGAGTGTGTGTGTGAGAGCGAGAGAGGTACTTTTTAACTACACTTTTCCCAGCTTGGCAGTAACTGTTATCTATATGAGAAGAAAGGTCACCGTTTTTGTGTTTAACAGGCTTCTCTTAGCATGTCTGCAAGTGCCCTTCAATTAGAACTCAACACTGCTTTGGAATGTGAAAGAGAGACTGAAAAAGAGGTGAAAAAGCTGAAGGTAAGAAAAAAATGTGTTGCTATTATGAAATCTAATATAGGACTGTAATTCCTACCTTGACATTCCACTGTTGAAGCACTCTCTAATACTTTCCAACTCAGTAGAAAAGCACTGTAAATATTACACTCTATAATGCAGTTTTAGTTCCCAATCATCTCAAATCTTTACAGTTTCCAGTCAGAATTCAAGGTTCCCTATCGAGAGGTCTCTCCTATTGCGTAAGTAGCTTACGCTATGGGAAAACCCCGTTTCTCGAGAAATATTGAAGTCTTTATGTAAAACGCATTGCAGCTGCACAGCAGACAGTGATGAGCGAGGCAGCTCGGTCATTGGCTGTGCTGCGGCAACTGCTCGAACCAGTGACGGGCGACTTAGAACGCTGCGACCAATGGGGCGCGTCCCGCGATTCAGCGGCTCAGAGCCTGCTGAAATTAGCATATGAGGGCTATATAATGAACGTCCCGTCATGCCAGTTCTTTTAGATTTAATCTCCTTCAGCGAAGACCTTCTCTCGCTGGATCCTCCGGATTTTTGGAGTCTTTGCGCCGTGGACAAGCTTACAGCGGGACTGCTGAGAGGACGCCGGCATCTTCAGCCGCCTTCGAAGCCTTCTGCTACGCCATCCAGCGTGCATCGCATATCCTTTACTGAACAAGTGTTCGCCCCCGCGACGCTTTTTAAGAGTAAAAGAGTTATTTTCCAGGCGTTGTTTCAAATGCCTTCAGAGGCCCTCTTTCCGACGGAGATCGGCACATCATCTGCACTCGCTGCCTGGGTCTGGACCACGCAGAAGCTGCACTCAATCAGGGCGGATGCCCTGAATGCGACTCCTTGGGCCTCGCCGAGGCGCGACTCGCTTTGCCGCTTTCACCGCAGCGAGCCGGCTGCCCCGTGCTGCCACCTCTGTTCGAGCCGCGCAAGAAAAGCGCCGCTCACAGAGGCTGCCAGAGCACCCGACTCGGTGATGTCACGCCGCTCAGTCCCCACGGGCATCACCGATACCAGATGTCTCCCGCCGCCGGTCCATTTCGCGAGCGGACCTGCACCCTCCAACAAAGCGGTGGGTCTCGCCTCATTCGGCACATCAGGGACGACGACGGAAAGGATGACAGCCTCTCTCTTGACGCTGCATCCGACGACTGGCCGGGCTCGTTCGACCCCGCGCCATCGGCATCAGCGGACACGAGCGGGCACCAGCATGGACTCGGAGATCATCCGTGATCCTGTCTAAGGCCGTGGAAGACCTCGGGCTCGACTGGTCTTCTCCGGAAGAACCCGCCCGCAGCCGGCTGGATGAGTGGTTCCTGCAGGGCGCCGGCAGGCCCCGACAGAGACCCTCTCCTTTCTTCCCTGAGGTGCACGACGAGCTCACAAAGTCGTGGAAAGCCCCGCACTCAGCTCGCCTAAAGCCTTCTTTCTCTTCTTCGCTCTCCTCAGTGGACGGCGCGAGAGAAAGAGGCTACGAGGCAACTCCGCCCCTAGAGGAGACTGTGGCCAACCATCTATGCCCACCCTCCACCGCTGGATGGAAGGCCAGAGCTTCTCACCCATCGAAGCCGTGCAGAACCACATCAGATCTCACCGGTCGCGCGTACGCCGCCGCCGGTCAAGCTGCGTCAGCGCTGCATTCGATGGCGGTTCTACAAGTGTTTCAGGCCAAACTTCTCCGCTCTATGGACGAGTCTGGACCTGAACCCGACGCTTTTAAGGACCTGCGCAGTGCTACGGACGTAGCTCTGTGAGCCACAAAGGCCACCGCCCAATCCATTGGCCGGGCCATGGCTAATTTGATCGCCCTTGAGCGCCATCTGTGGCTAACGCTAATGGAGATGAAGGACGCGGATAAGGCACCCTTCCTTGACGCACCTGTCACCCGAGCGGCCTGTTCGGACCCTACGGTGAGAGATTTCACGGAGCGCTTCACTGAGGCACGGAAGGATTCGCAAGCTATGCATCACTTCCTGCCTAAGCTCCAGCTCATCTCAAAACCGCCCCAGCAGCAGCAGCGAGCCAGGGCAGAGCCGCCCGCCTCCCAGCCGAAGAGCAGACCTGAAAAGGACGCTCGACGCCGCTCGCGTCCGCTGGCCGAAGAAAGCCACAGGAGCAACGAGGCCCTCGACCCAGAATCACCCTGAACACAGAGCCTCGTAAGTCTTCCTAGCAGCAGGAAGAAAGAGAGGAGTACGCGTCTCGCAAATGCCGGACCGCTCCTCAGAAACATTTAAAACATTACCCAGTCCCCTTACAGGCGGCTGGAAATGTCTATACAGCAGTCAATGGGCCAGTCATAAAACTCGCTCACCTGCAATCAAACGCCGTTTTCACGGCGACACACAGAAATCACCAAAAGAGTCATTTTCTGCCTGTGTCACTAAGGGTTCACATGTCCACACTAAAGTGCGCATTCCCACATATCAATACTGTCCAAACAGTGCCAAACACCTCCCCAGCTCAGGCTGGATGTCTCAAAAATGTAGATCGTGTGCCTATTGTCATGTATGCACCACTACACACAAGCACTGTTTCCACAGTTATAAACACTTCCCCAGTAAAAACGGGAAGTGCTATAAGTGTAGCGCGTGTGCCTGCCGTATTGCACGTCACTGCGACACGCCCCCAGCCGGCATTCAGCCCATATCTGTGCGAGCAGAAGCCTGGGAAAAAATCCCCGACATGCCGAAATGGGTTTTGAACATAATAAAACACGGATACTCACTTCAATTCACTCGCAGACCACCCCGCTTTTCAGCGGTGGTCGAGACGAAAGTGAGGAAAGATGTGTCACATGTTCTACGCACCGAGGTGCTCAAACTGATAGAGAAGGCGCTATAGAAACTGTTCCTCCCTCTTTGAGCGAGGCGGGTTTTACAGCCGCTATTTTCTCGTCCGAAAAGGACGGTGGCCTTCGCCCCATCCTGGATCTCAGACATCTGAACAAAGCGCTAATGATTCGCTCATTCAGAATGTTAACAACCAAACATATCCTCGCGCAAGTTCGCCCGGGATTGGTTTCTATCAGTGGATTTGAAAGACGCTTACTTTCACATCCCGATAGCGCTCACCACAGGCCCTTTCTGAGATTCGCCTGAGGGACAGTCATACCAGTACACAGTACTACCATTCGCCTATCATTGGCCCCCGTTCATTCACTGAAATGTATGGATCGCGACACTTTCCCCTGAGACAGCGGGAGTGCGGATACTGAATTACCTCGACAATTGGCTAATCATAGCACAATCAGAGGTTCAGTTAATGACACACAGATCTTGGACTATCAGCCATTTACAATGCCTGGGTCTGAGAATAAATTTTGCAAAGAGCGTGCTATCCCCAGCCAGAATATTTCTTTTCTGGGAATAGTGCTAGACTCAGTGCAGATGACAGCGCCTCTCATCAGAGCGTGCGCTCTCTATTCGACGCCTTGCAACATCGTTCAGAACGGCAGCGCACGCCCGCCAAATGATTTCAGAGAATGCTCGGTCTCATGGCCTCGGCATCAGCTGTACTCCAGCTAGGATTGTTGCACATGCGCCCTCTCCAGCTGGCTCAAGAGCCGTGTCCCCACTCACGCGTGGCGCCGGGCCACTTTTTGATCAGAGCGAATCACGGCTGTATAAAAGCCCTGACGCCCTGGAAAGCCATAAACTGGTATCAAACCGGCGTGAGTCTGGGCGTGAATACGCAGAGAAAAATGATCACGACAGATGCCTCCAAAATAGGATGGGGGCCCTTTACTGAGGGCAGGCCTGTTTCCGGCTTTTGGTCAAACCCGAAAAGTGCCTACACATAAACTGTCTGGAAATGAAAGCGGTTGCCTTGGCTCTCAGAGCCCTGCTTCCGTACCTGCAAAACGTAACACGCCCTGGTCCGAACGGACAACATGACGGTAGTTTCAGTATATAAATCGCCAAGGTGGACTCAGGTCGAGCTCCCTGCACTCTATGGCCAGGAGCTCATCCTATGGTCACAACACCACCTGCGCTCGCTAAGGGCAGCGCGACGTGCCAGGCGCCCTGAACCAAGGAGCGGACATGCTATCCAGAGACAAAGTTCTCCCAGGAGAATGGTCTCTCCACCCTCTGACGGTTCAGTGGTTATGGCGAACCTTTGGCGAGGCAGAGGTCGACCTCTTTGCCTCCAAGGAAAACGCCAGACTGCCCTCTCTTCTTCTCAAAGCACGGACGCCGCTCGCCCAAGTTTGGCCGAGCCGCCCTTGTATGCTTTTCCCCGATCGCGATGCTGCCTCAGGTCATCAGTCGGATCAGGGAGGTGAAATGTGCAGTGCTCCTGGTAGCCCCACTCTGGAAAAACCAGACGTGGTTTCCAGAGCTGGTACAGATGATGCAATCTGCCCCATGGCCGATTCCGCTGAGGCAAGACCTCCTCGGACAGGCCAGCGGGATGATTCTTCATCCCCGCCCTGATCTGTGGGCCCTCCATGCATGGCCTCTCAACGGGTTCCCGAGAACCTCCCCAGTGGAGTTCTGAAAACCATTACTGAGGCACGAGCCCCCTCTACGAGGCGCTTGTATGCCCAAAAGCGGAAAGTGTTCAGTGACTGGTGTGATACCAAGAGCTTGAACCCCAAAACGTGCGAGATACCAAGTGTACTCGCCTTTTTGCAGGAGCTGCTGGAGGCGGGCCGCACACCCTCCACGCTCAAAGTCTATGTGGCTGCCATAGCGGCGTCACACAATCCTGATAAAGGACATTCATTAGGAAAAACGATCTGATCGCTCGCTTCCTAAGAGGCTTAGGAGGATGAACCCTCCTCGCCCACCTTCGGTGCCGATCTGGGACCTGGCCACGGTCCTGGACGCACTCAAAGGTGCCCCGCTCGAACCTCTCCGAACCGTGCACCTCAAGCAGCTCTCGCCAAAACCACGCTCTTGCTGGCACTCGCTTCAGTTAAAAGAGTGGGCTGACCTGCACGCTGTCATCAAGCTGCTTGCCTGGAATTTGGACCTAACGACTGCAGAGTTGTCCTTAGGCCAAAGCACGGGTATATTCCTAAGGTGCTCTCTACACCCTTCAGAGCACAGGTGATATCTCTGGCAGCTTATCGCCCTCAGCAGATCGAAGGTGATGCAAATTTACTCTGCCCGGTCAGGGCACTAAGAGTATATTTGGAACGCTCTGCCCTGTTCAGACAGACGGAACAATTATTCGTATGCTTTGGCAGCCGAACTAAGGGTCTCGCTGTCTCAAAGCAACGAATATCGCGCTGGATAGTGGATGCTATAGCGCTAGCTTATGGAGCCAAGGGCCTTCAATGCCCCTTAGGCGTCAGAGCTCACTCTACGAGGAGCATGGCCTCCTCGTGGGCATGGTCGAGTGGGATACCCATTGAAGATATTTGCAGCGGCAGCAGGCTGGGCCTCGCTCGACATTTATCAGGTTTTATAACCTACAGGTCCCTCACTGCATTCCAACATTCTATCAGTCTGACTGTGGAATGAACTGGAGTATGTATATGCTGGGCATCATCTCCTCCCTTATAAGGTCCGTCTCTGACCGACTTAGAGGGTTTATTATGCGTACCAGAACACAAAAGCTCAGTACATGAGATATGTGCTTGTGTTTGTACAAGGAGCCCCACCTTGAAGGCAAGGGCGTCCTGTCATACCCCACTATATAGCTCACCGCTGGCGGCTCGTGGAATATCACTTTGCTTTAAGGCTCAGGCACCTGCCTCTGGCTTTATAGAGCTGAAGTCAGCACGCACTAGCGCTTTACATGGTGTTCCCATAGCGTAAGCTACTTACGCTAATAGGAGAGACCTCTCGATAGGGAACGACTCGGTTACTAACGTAACCTCGGTTCCCTGAGAGGAGGGAACGACTATTGCGTAAGCTTCCGTGTCTGTGCTTGGTCAGTTCGCTTCAGTCGATTGAACCTAAAAGAACTGGCATGACGGGACGCTCATTATATAGCCCTCATATGCTAATTTCAGCAGGCTCTGAGCGCACGAATGCGGACGCCGCCCCCATTGGTCGCGCGTTCTAAGTCGCCCCGTCACTGGTTCGAGCAGTTGCCGCAGCACAGCCAATGACCGAGCTGCCTCGCTCATCACTGTCTGCTGTGCAGCTGCAATGCGTTTTACATAAAGACTTCAATATTTCTCGAGAAACTGAGTTTTCCCATAGCGTAAGCTACTTACGCAATAGTCGTTCCCTCCTCTCAGGGAACTGAGGTTACGTTAGTAACCGAGTCGTTTTGTAAGGTTCAGAACGTAAAACCTTTTGGTTTATCAGCCCAGATCAGTCAACATGAAATCAAAATTGATTCATTTACATTACGTTTATGTTTCTGGCCTCATTGTGCATGATTCAGCAGATTCACCATTACTCTAAAGATATATTGCTGCAAAATATGTAATTGTAATCGTTAAAAAAGGTTTTTGTATATTTTCTTCAAAATGTTAAATGTGACTTGTTCCGCCTCTAAAACGACATTATTTTTTTACTTATAGACCACTCTTTCAAAACAAACCCATTCTTATGAAGTCATATTAATAGTAAGAAAGTCAGTTCGTACAATAATGACAGATTGTATTCTAATAGAGAAAAATAAACAAACCAATAAACAACATTATTAAAATGTTTCCTAAGTTTAACCCCAAAACCTAAATCTAACCATGATTTTAATAGGAAAATAACTTTTGTATACCACAGAAAAATGGTTTTGAATGCAAGAGGTAAGCATATTTCAGGTTATTTAAATAAATCAGTTATTTAGATTGCATAAAATTAAGTTTTGGTAAAAATTTGCTAAATTAGCTGAAATTTGATGCCTGTTTTGTATAAATTTGAAATACTGTTTGTTTATTGGCTGGTATGGGAACCTTTTCATATGAGTCAAGGCATACGATAAATTGCATATTCGGCATCTCATATTAATTATTACGAGTTGGCACGAGACTATGTTGCTCAAATCAACCCAGTAGCTACTCAGGCATTGTTTTAGGAAACTTGCCTTGGCTTCTTTGAATGTCATGTTTTGCTCTGAAATGTGTTTCATTCAGGAAGTAAAATGGGTTGAGGATGGCATTTCATGTTGACTTTAACCTCTAAGTCACACCACCTCTTTCTATTTAAATAATTCCAAACCCAGGACCACACGGCAGACCTGAAACAGAGAATTGAGGCTCAGTTCAGCGAGCTCCATCAGTTTCTGTACCAGGAGGAGAAACTTATTCAGGTCAAGCTGAAGACAGAGGAACGACGTGAGCTTATAAGACTTGATGAGCACAAGGCCTTGCTCAGTGTGGAGATCTCCCGCCTGCGCAGAGCTATGAATGACATTAAGGACAAACTCAGCGAACAGGACCCATACACACTGCTCAGGGTGAATATACAGTACACACATACTAGCAGGGATATGACAGTTCTGATTTTAATATGCATTCACACTGACAGTGATTTGCAGCCATACAGCATCCAGTAGTGATTGATTTTCAATGGGAGTTGGCGATATACAATAAGAGGCTGTTGACAATACAAGTTTAGCAGAGTTCAACTTCATGCAAATGCTCAGGGCTAATGCTACCAATGGGAGTGTTGACAATTAATTTGTGTGATTTTACATCTGTCCATGGATGTTGGCAGTATGGTGTAAAAATATGGGATTGTTGAGACTCAAATCCTTCTCTTGGATTTCTACAATTATTCAGAAGCATTAGGTGAACTTTGCCTTATAGCATATTAGATATTTTCACTGATCTTAATCCTATCAATGTGGAGCTAACTGGCAACAGAAGCTCAATACATGATGTTATATAATGATCTCACTGTTGTGATATGAAGATAATCTCATCAGTGCAGCACAAGGGGATTTTCCAAAGAGAGGTGTAGCCCAGTTTCAAACACTGATCTCATGCAGAAAACGTCTCCCCCTGCCTCTCAAACTGTGCCAAATTCATTAATCTCCTTTTTCCTGTCTTTTTACAGAGCATAATGGGCCTGCTGCAAAGGTGAGAGAACTCTATAGATCTGTTACATTTATTATTTTTCCTTCACAAGGAAGTGCTTGAATGTTTTTGTCTGGGCTATTGTTGTTTCAAACAGGCAGCCACCAAAGTTCGAGAAGCCTGCACTGGTGCCACCCAGCCTGTGTGAGGGCCGATTTGCTGGGCCCCTACAGTATAGAGTGTGGAAGTCACTAAAAGGAAGCATTTATCCAGGTTTGAGAATGTTTTCCTTCAGAGCACAACATATAGCCTAATTGTCGTTCTAAATAAAAGACGAAACACAGCACCAATAAATTAAAAAAACTACAAAAATAAAAACAAGTGTACAAGATACTATATCTTATGTATATCTGAGTCATGTTCTTTATTATTAACATATACCAGTTTATCGAATCTTGTTCTATTCAAGAACAAGCCCATTACCAGCTGTTTTACTGGATTATTAATGATTATCTCAAACGTTATAACATCTTAAATGCTACTAAATTGTAAACTGTTTGCTCTCCAGTTCCCTCAGCCATAACATTTAACTCCAATACAGCCAACCCCTGGTTGAGTCTTACATCCTCACTCACCTGTGTGCGCTACCAGACCTTCAACAGCACAATGCAGGACAACCCAGAGCGCTTCAATGCTGCCTTGTCTCTGCTGGGCAGTCAGGGCTTCACTAAAGGCCGCCATTACTGGGAGGTGGAGGTGTACAGCAGCACCGTTTGGACGGTGGGAGTCGCCCGTGAATCGGTCACGAGGAAAGGTGTCATCAATACCATGCCGGTCAATGGCTTCTGGACGCTCTCACTGTCGTATGGAGTTCAGTACATGGCAGGGACCTCTCCTCCCACATTACTGTCTTTGGAAGAGCCACTGGCAAGGATTGGCGTGTATCTAGACTGCAAAAGGGGTCTGGTGTCATTCTACAATGCTGGAAGCATGACACACCTATATACCTTTAAGGAAACCTTCACTGAGACCCTCTACCCTTATTTCAACCTGGGCTTCCTGGACAAAGTGCATGAAAATGAGCCTCTTAAAGTCTTTCTACCTAAAATCTGATTTCACCCACAAAAAAATAAATAAATAAAATACTGTCATTATTTACTCATCCCTATGTTGTTCCAAACCCTGTAAGCCTCAGTCACCATTCACTTTCTTGCAATAAAGATAAAATAAAAATAAAAGTAAATGGTTACGAGTATGGAAGCGCATAAGGATGAGTAAATTAAAAGTAATTTGGACAAAATTATATGCAATTTAATTCTTAAATTTTTTTATAATAATTTTGTAGTAATTGTACACTAGGCTGGACCTGGACAACATATTTAATTACGTATAACAGTGCAAAATCATATATGCTATACCATCTTAATATTACAGTGGGTAAGTGAAGGCACATGGAAAATTAAACCAAAAATAAAAAAAAAATGTTTGGAAACTATGGCTAATGACTCTTTCCCACTAAAATCAACTGTAAGCTATTTTTTACTATCACACATAAAATGACTGAAACAGATATTCCTGAGAAATTACTTGTTTCTAACTCTGTGACAACCATAACGTAGGCTCCGCTCTATTTGTGGGAACGAATGACCTACACTTTTATAGCCAATAAGAAAAAAGAATCTGATCATGACCCATAGTTTTCAGCCAATCAGAAAACAAAGATCTAAGAACATTTTCAAAGTGTCTTTGAAAATATATTACACAGACGTAAACAAAACAGTAGAGGACACTTGACAGTCACTCAAACCAGCCCGTCTGGCACCAACAATCCTCCATACGATTATATAATCAGTCAATCGTGTGGCAGCAGTGCAGCACATAAAATCATGCAGATACAGGTCAGGAGCTTTGGTTAATGTTCACATCAACCATGCATGATTGTTGGTGCCAGACGGACTGGTTTGAGTATTTCTGTAACTGCTGATCTCCTGGGATTTTTACAAACAACAGTCACTAGAATTTACTCAGAATGGTGCCAAAAACAAAACACATCCAGTGAGCAGCAGTTCTGTAGATGGAAATGCCTTGTTGATGAGAGAGATCAAGGGAGAATGGCCAAGAATGTTTTGAACTGAAAAAATCTACAGTAACTCAGATAACCGCTTTGTACAGTTGTAGTGAGAAGTATATAATCTCAGAATGCTATTCTGGCATGCAGGTTGGCGCTGTTTTGACAGCACGAGGGGGACCTACAAAATATTAGGCAGGTGGTTTTAATGTTGTGGCTGTTCGGTGTGTGTATATGTATGTATATATATATGGTTGGGGAGTAACGGAATATATGTAATGGGATTACGTATATAAAATACAAAATATAAGTAACTGTATTCCCCTATAGTTACAATTTAAATCATTGGTATTTAGAATAAAGTTACTTTCAAAAAGTATTTTGATTACTGAAGAGATTACTTTGCCTTTTATTGTCATTTGATTCATTTAATATTTAGTCCTTTCAAATGGAAAACATTTATACATATAAATTATGCGATCCAAACTGTATTTAAACAGCGGTGAAACACTTTCTTATGATGTGTTACATTCATACGAGCAGACAGAGAGGTAAGTTTGAAGTTAGTTTGGAGCATAAGAAATGTAAATAAATCTTGTGTAAATTTTCAGCTTTACGATAAACTATAATCTATTTCTAGCCATTTTAAATGCACATGTTAACAGGCACGATCATATTTTTTTAGCAAGAAAGTTCACGTTAGAAAAGACCTTTGATATTAGGGCAACAATTTTGTATTGTTTTCCTGTATAAATATCTAAAAATCTTTAAAACAAGATCAATTTGATATATCTTGTTTTAGGAACAACACTGCATAAGATATTTTGTTTTTTCAGAGAATGTATTTTTAACATGTGTATTTTGTCTTGCTGTACTGGCAGAGTTTTAATGGTCAAAACAAGTGAAAAAATCTACCAGTGCTTAAGAAGTAATCCAAAGTATTTAGAATACGTTACTGACCTTGAGTAATCTAACGAAATACATTACAAATGACATTTTACAGCATGTGTTCTGCAATCCGTAGTGGAATACATTTAAAAAGTAACCCTCCCAACCCTGTATACACACACACACACACACACACACACACACACACACACACACACACACACACACACACACACACACACACACACACACACACACACAATTTCCAAATGAAATTAATATAAACGACCATCAAAAAATTTTCCCTTTAAAGATTTATCCAAATATTTTCGGTCTCATGAACTTCATAAGATAAATGCAGTTACCGGCATTGCCCACAGGAATGCGCAAGTGAACTCTTAATGAGTTCTTTAGAGCCACACACAGGATTATGGAGTATTGTCCGCTCAGAATGCATAACCGTGGGAACAAATAATGGGGTGTTTACGAAGACATTTAATATCTTGTTTGCCTACCAATCAAGTTAATAATTCAAATGAGGCTGTGACACAGTGACTTAAACCTCTACGATCAAATGGATGAATCATAGCACGTAGGAAATTGCACAATAAAGCACTCTATTTTGCCCTGTGTGAACCTGCTCAGACAACTGAAGTCATGAGATATTGCAGGTTATAACTCTCGCATTACAGACTAATTACGGGGTGAATTACTGGAGTGAGAACTACATATTAATATAAAGCATATATATGTCAATTTACAGTGAGTGAAAACAGAAATCCTCTCAGCGGACGCACAACCATCCTTTTTACTGATACTTATAAAAATAAAAATAAATTGTTGCTTGCCGCAGCATTCCAGTCCTGCAAAACAACCTGTTGTGTTCATCTGTTAGTAGGCCTATCACTGCGCCTAGATGACGTCGTTACAGTTCGCATGCTAGGGACTATATCTAGCAGAAGGATGTCACTTAATGAGTTTGCTTAATAAAATAATGTTTTAATGAAAACAAATTTCCTTGATATTTTTATTGTTAATTATGTTTTATACAAAGTTATTGGAGGACATGCTGTGCTATATTGTGAATGTAGTAATTGCTAAAGAAGGCTCTGTTTGTTTTGCTAATTTAGCTATGACAATTGTACATTCACTGCACAAGACACACTACAAATAAAACGTATCTGTTACCTAACGTAACCTCGGTTCTGTCTAGATGAGGGAACGAGTATTGCATAAGCTAGCTTACGCTACATGAAAGATTAATCTTTTCTGAGATATTGAAGCCAAAAAATTATCCTTAATTTTTGTATCCATTGTCAACGCAGTGCGGCAGCTGCAGACCTTGAGCGGGCTAGCTAGCGAGCTCATAGGTTGCTCTGCGGCAACTGCTGCAGCCTATAGACGAGCTTGGGCGAACTCACATCCAATGAGAGGCATCCGCGCGCACACTGCATCAAAGCCCGCCAAAATGGGCGTGACTTGAGTGCATATAAGCGTAGTTCGTAGGCTGGAACCCTGGTTTTCATTGACTGAAGCGTAAAAGTCGCCGTGGGCGCTGAAGCACGGCCGGCTACGCAATACTGCTCCCTCATCTAGAGAGAACCGAGGTTACGTTAGGTAACCGATACGTTCTCTTACGAGAGGTTCTCTCAGATATGCGTAAGCTAGCTTACGCTACGGGAACCCATTGTCAATGCCGTGCGCTCAAGCATCCACTGTATGAGCCCCAGGGAATTAAGGGGGACCCGGGGAGCCCTTATGAGTGGGGAAATAATATTTGGCCGGCAAGAATGCGGGTCATTGATTGTGTAATACATAAGCACATAGTGGGAAGGGAACGACAGAGCGGCGGTGCCGGTCTGTGTGGAATGTGTCCCATCAGTGCAGCTCACCAGGGGAGCTGTAGCATATTAAACCGCTAGTAGTTTTGCCTGCAGAGCAGGCACTTCCATATTGTAAAATCTGACAAAGGTGGAGGGGGAAGTCCATCCCGCTGCCACACATATGTCGTGAATGGAAATCTCGCTGGACCATGCCCACGAGGATGCCATGCCTCTAGTGGAGTGAGCCCTAATGCCCAACGGGCATGGCAGGTCTTTTGACGCATATGCAGCAGCAATAGCGTCCACTATCCATCTAGATAGTGTCTGTTTCGAGGCGGCGAGACCTTTGCTGCGCCCTCCGAACGAAACGAAAAGCTGCTCAGAGCGTCTGAAAGCGGTGGAGCGCGCAGTATACAATCTCAGTGCTCTGACCGGGCAAAGGAGATTGGCGTCGCGTTCGCTATCAGGTGCTGGCAGCACCGATAGGGAAATGACCTGTGCTCTGAAAGGAGTACCGATCACCTTGGGATCATAGCCGTGTCTAGGCTTTAAAATGACCTTGGAGTCACTTGGTCCAAACTCAAGACACGCAGCGCTGACAGACAGCGCGTGAAGGTCTCCCACACGTTTGACTGATGACACGGCAGTCATAAAAACGGTTTTGAGTGAAAGGTATTTCAAATCCACGGATTGAAGTGGTTCGAAAGGGGGGGCTTTCATAGTTTCGAGAACTATAGAAAGATCCCAGATAGGAACCGATGGGGGGCGCGGGGGGTTCATCCTTCTAGCTCCCCTGAGGAAGCGGATGACCAGCTCGTTTTTACCCCATGACTGGCCGTGAAGGGGTTCAGCGAACGCCGCAACAGCCGCCACATACACTTTGAGCGTGGATGGGGATCTGCCCTTATCCAGCAGCTCTTGTAGAAATACAAGCAGCGACGACACCCCACATGTCCGCGGGTCCAGGTCTCTGTCGGTGCACCATTTTGAGAACACAGACCATTTTGACGCATAGAGTCTTCTCGTGAAAGGGGCTCTAGCGTGTATGATGGTGTTTATTACTCCTTCTGGCAGAGCGACGGGTAGTCGTTGATCACCCACGCATGCAGCCCAGCTCTGGGTGGGGATGCCAGATTGTGCCGCGAGCTTGAGAGAGGAGATCTGCTCTCACTGGGATGGGCCACGGCGCTGTCAGTGACAGCTGCGTAAGCTCCGGGAACCATGTCTGATTCTCCGAACGCGGGCTATGAGGAGCACCGAGTGACGCTGCTTCCTGATCCTCTGCATTACCTGTGGCAATAGCGAGACGGGAGGGAAGGCGTAAAGCGGGCGCCTGGGCCAGTCCTGGGCCAGCGCGTCCTCGCTCGAGAAAAATATTGGGCAGTGAGAGTTCTCTTTGGACGCAAAGAGGTCTATCTCTGCTCTGCCGAATAGGTGCCATAACGTCTGGACTGTTTGAGCGTGCATGGACCATTCCCCTGGGGGAATATTGTCTCTGGACAGTCTGTCCGGGCCGTCGTTCAGGTGGCCTGGCACGTGCGTCGCCCTCAGCGAGCGCAGGTGGCACTGGGACCAACTCAGTATGCGTTTCGTCAGATGGAATAGGTTCCTGGATCTGACACCGCCCTGACGGTTTAGGTAGGATAACACAGATCTGTTGTCCGAACGGACCAGGACGTGGTGACCCTGAATGACCGGGAGAAAGCGCACGAGTGCGTACTCGACCACTATCATTTCCAGACAATTTATGTGAAGGAGCTTTTCCTGAACTGACCATAGGCCGAAAACTGGAGAGCCCTCGCAGACCGCGCCCCAACCCGTGTTGGACGCGTGTGTCGAGATGACTTTTCGGCGAGATACAGCTCCCATTGTCACTCCCCACTGATACCATTCGGCCACTGTCCAGGGCTGCAGAGCTGAAATACAGGTCTGAGTCACCTTGATGGGCTGGCGGCCTGTGGCCCAAGCCCGGCGAGACGCTGGGTGTTTAGCCAATGCTGAAGCGGGCGATGTGCAGTAAACCCAGCTGAAGTACTGCTGCGGCTGAGGCCATGTAACCTAGCACTCTCTGGAATTTCTTCAGAGGCGTGAGGCTGTTCATCTGAAAAGATGCGGCTAGTCGCTGAACACGGCGCTGTGTAGATAAGCGAGCCGTCATTGCCACGGAGTCTAGTTCTATTCCAAGGAAGGAAATTGTCTGACTGGGCTGTAGTGAGCTCTTGGTCCAATTGACTGCAAGACCCAAACTGTTCAGATGGCTGAGGAGAACTGCTCTGTGAGACAGAAGCTCCATATGTGACTGTGCCATAATCAGCCAGTCGTCCAAATAGTTCAAAATTCGCAAACCCTGACTCCGCGAGGGTGCGAGCGCCGCATCCACGCACTTCATGAAAGTACGGGTGCTAAGGACAGGCCGAACGGAAGGACGGTGTATTGATAAACCTGGCCGTCGGCTGAATCTCAAGAATGGCCTGTGACGGGATTTATCTGAATCTGAAAGTATGCATCTTTCAGATCGAGAGAAATAAACCAGTCCCCTGGCGCACATGCGCGAGGAGTTTCCTGATTGTAAGCATTTTGAACGGTCTTTTGCAAGCACCTTGTTCAAAACCCTGAGATCTAATATGGGTCTGAGGCCGCCGTCTTTCTTGGGAACAAGAAAATAACGGCTGTAAAGCCCCGACTCGCTCAGAGAGGGTGGCACTTTCTCTATGGCCCTTTTGCACAGAAGGCTTGCTATTTCTGAACGAAGCATGCACGCTGCTTCCGTGTTCACAGTGGTTTCGAGCCAGCTCTGAAGCGAGGAGGGCGGCGATCGAACTGTAGCAAATAGCCCTGTTGTATTGTGCTTAACACCCACTTGGATATCCCTGGAATAGCTTCCCACGCTTTGAAGCGTAACGCTAGAGGGTAAATGGCCAATTCGCTCTGATTGCCGCACACAGAGCGCTGAACAAAATGTGTGAGCGCGTTTAGTGTGTTTATGCGTGATTGCTCGCAGACAGCATGAACAGGCTGTTTTGTGAGTGACTTCCCGATTGGAATGAATGGGGAAAGAGTCACATCTGTTACGTGATGCGCAAGCATAGTCATGGGCACGGGACTTACACACAGAGGAATGTTTGCTGGCCGTGTAACAGAGCGGGCAGAGAATGGGCGTGCGTACGTATTCGTGGGCGCATTTATTGACTCTAGCGCTCGAGCGGTTCGTAACCGCTTTATGTGAGCGTGCTCTGGTGGGGACACAAGACATGCAGTGCTTGTGTGTAGAGGTGAACACTGGATTGTGGGCACATTTACTACACATAGGGCTGGTCGTGTGACAGAGCGGCCAGAGAATGGGCGCGCGCAATCATTTGTGGGCGCCTTCATTGACTCTGACGCTCGAGCGGTTCGTAACCGCTTTATGAGAGCGTGCTCTGATAGGGGCACGGGATGTGTTATGCTTGTGTGTAGGGGTGAACACTGGGTTGTGGGCACATTTTCTACACATAAGACATGTTTGCTCTTTACAAGATTTATTTGGGTCGCCGTGAAAACGGCGTTTGAGTGCAGGCAAGCGGGCAGTGACACCGGCTTGTTGGCTGCTAAATTCACCACTGCAGTAGCCTGAGAGAAGGGGACTGACAGGGGGCGAAGCTTTGACGGTGGTCCGGCCGTGGCGGGACTGAGCCGTCGTTTGTTCAATACAGTTAGGAAGACTTCGGCTGTCGGGTTTCAGCGTTACCTTAGATCGAGGCCCGCGGGGGGGTGGCGGTCTGCGGCGGCTGTCTGAGCGCGATCGAGGGCGGCCGCCCTGTCGACGCTGAGAAGTCTGAGTTTGTTGAACTGGGCGCTGTGAAGAGGCTCGTGCAGGAGGCAGATCACGTGAGCGTCCTGCAGAGGACCTAGCGCGACGCGGCAGAAAGAGGTTCATGGCTTGGGTGGCTTTCTGGACTTCTGAGAAGCAGTCAACAATGCCACTCACCGCGGAGCCGAAGAGACCGGTCGGAGGGAGCGGTGCGTTGAGGAACGTGGAGTGCTCTGCTTCTCCCATGTCGGCTAGTGTTAGCAACAAGTGTCTCTCGGTCACAGCTGCCGCACTGCGTTGACAATGGATACAAAAATTAAGGATAATTTTTTGGCTTCAATATCTCAGAAAAGATGAATCTTTCCCGTAGCGTAAGCTAGCTTACGCAATACGAGAGAACCTCTCGTAAGAGAACCTAAAATCTTGGGTAAACAATAAACTGTTATCAATATGGTCACAATGTGCTATAACAAAGTTCAACTTAACATTTTCTCTTCATGAAATTTCCTTTGGCTAACATCAGAACGTAAATCCCTGCTATAGCACAGCTAAAACCAGCCTAAACTTGTTGTCTGGTCTGGTATGGCGGGTTGGTGGGGTTCAGCAGATGATTTGAATTCAGTGATGATTACTGATAAATCTTCTTGGATAATTGGATAATTTCATAGACCATGTCAAAAGAGAAATTAGATCCACCTCAGATCATTTTTATTAGTTAATTAACATTTATTGTCTTCCAAATCAACACTTAAAGGTACACTCCTCATTAAAACGTTCTACTCCTAAAGAAATTAATTGTAATTTTGAGGCATGTATAATATTATGACCATTCACATTAGATGAAGATTCCAGTCAGTATAACCTTTAAAAAAAGCTGTTTAATCTACATAGAGAGGGTCCCCTCATGGGGGCTGCCACGCTAGCATCACATGGACAGTTGAATAATACTGGCTTAATCTCAGTAACCGCCCTGTTAGTGGACACTTTCACTCTTGAATTAAATCAGTCATGGCCAACTGTGAATACTGAATTTCTACAATGGCATCTGTAATGATGCTGCATCCACTACACTATGGATCACTGTAAGTCCAAGATGACAAACAACAATTGAGTGAGTGCACCTTTAAGGAGGACAATTTCATGTCATATAATTTAAATGAACATTCATGTAAAATGAAAACAAGTCTAGCAGTCTGAATAATCATGTACAACGTTTGTGTAAGGAACAGTGCTAGAATTGTTTTTTACAAAAGATGATCATTGACATTATCATTGAATGATATTCTGGACATGTGTGAATTGTGATTTAAGCATTCCATTATGAAGGGCTGCTTCTTTTTTTTTTCTTTTTTTATACATTTTTTTTATAAAATAGACTTTTAGATACTGGCCTTGGTGGAATGGGAAATTTGTCTGGAAAGAAAGCACAAATCAGAGAATTTTCCTTGTTTTTCAATTTTTTCAAAATCGTACATCCTTCTTTACTTGCATTCAACAAGGGTCACCATAATGAGAATATCTGGCAGTCTGATGCTCCTTTTCCAATAGTTTTAGAGTTTGCAATGGATCATTTGAAGAATAATGGGCAATGTATTGTCATTTCCCAGCATCAGTGTTGTCCTCCAAGCTTTTAGCTGAAAGGATATGGAGTAAGGTTTTGACACCGCTAAAATTTCCACGAGGTGGCATCACTAACACAGGTGCATGAGAAGAATTGAAGCCCCATAGTTGTGTTCTTCTGAGATCTTCTGCCATAAATAACTCACTTACTAGTGTGTAGGGTGTCCTGGAACTTAGTGCTTGTGTACCGAACATGAAAACCTTTCTTGTTGATGGTTTCGTCTGAGTGAAATTTGATGACAATGGCATCTCCAGCTGAGTAGATCTCCTCTGGTGGCTATGAAGTATATGTAAGAACCAAAGTATTAATATGTATGAATTACTTCTAAGTATATTAGCTATCCTTAAAACTTGATGGTAAGAACCAAAACTTTGTTTGTAAATCCTACACATTCCTACATATATTGATTGCATTGAAAAATTTCTACATATAATGACTGCAAATGTGTATGTTGGTTTTGCACAAATCTTAAATTCTGACTTTACCCCAGACCCACAGTAGCGGCCCAGCCTGGGCGCTTTGACATCAGCCCCATCAAACAGCTCCACATAATCATATCCACAGTCAGCTTCCTCTTCAATGTCAAAGGTGTGAAAGATGAGCTCCACCCCATAGCCCTTTTCCGCTGAGATCACCCATTGGCAGTCTGACGCTCCGGGATAGTTGTTGTCACCAAACTGAGCGTGGGAATAGAGATCCTTGGTTTTTATCTCTGCCTTCAGACTTCCACCACATTCTAAGAACACATACATGCAAGCCAAAAGTTGGGATCAACTTAAATATAATTTACAAAGAATCTCTGATCCATTCAGACATTATAGTGCATAAAGTACCTGCTGAATGAGTGGCCTTAAAACCCCTCTTCTGTACCGAGTTATCCGAAAAGAATAGCAGAAACATACTATTGCTGCTGGAAATAACTGGGGATGGCTTCTTGCCTCCACAAAAGCGACCAAAACTGGGCGCTCTGCCGTTTGTACCGTCATATATCTCCAAGTGGTCATAGGTGCACTCCTGATGGGCCTCCATGTCAATTTCGTCAAAAGCCTATGGAAGAAAATAAAATGAATATTTACTGCTCCATTGCCATAAAATGGCATCATGTTAAGTTACAGAAACAGTTCCCCCCTAAAACAACCTGTAGTTATAGAGATAAATTACCCCAAATTAAAATTCTGTTATAATTTATTCCCCCTCATGTTGCTCAAAACATGAATGACTTTCTTTCTTTCTTCCATGGAACACAAAATGAAAAAGTTAGGCATAACAGGAATATTTCAAGGATTACCAACAACCTTTTGGTTACCAGCCTATATCAGGTTTATAGATAACAATAGGCTTTCTCTACATTTCAGAAAAGTTTTTGGGGGGGTGAATGACATAATTACCAGTTTAATGTGGTGGCCTGGGGTGGTGGATAGAGTCCAGGTGCATGTCTTCTTGCTGGGGTATTTATCAGGCCAGTTTGGACTTGTGATAGTACCAGAGACACGAGTAATGACCTGGTCACAACCCACTGAAAACACAAAACCAGTCCAAGCATTTCAATTTCGTTGCAAAACTTTGTTAAAAATGACAAATAAATTTGATTACATTTTGTTATGAAATTGATATGAGTAAATCTTAAAAATAGGCAAAAGATATTTTTGAGCACTGAATCCAGATCTGATGAACTGTTGCATAGGATTGTCTTAACAAAGAGACATGCCTCAAAAATTGTGTTTTAAGTTTTATTAAATAAAATAGAGGCTTCCTTATTTTGTTTATTATTTACATAATGCTGAATATATTTTATTTACAAAAACAACACCACTGAATAGCCCGTTTTATTATACTGGCCACTTCCAGTTTTTCTATAAAAAAAATTTAAATTCTTAAGAGGTGATGACATTTTAAAGTATAAAAACTAATCAAGTGCTTTGTTTGTGGTCAGGGTAGTCTAAATAAGTCTAAGTAATAGTTTAAAGTGTGGTCACACTAGGCTTTGAGCACACAATTGTTTTTCGGACAACGCAGCGGACCAGGATATGATGTCACACAGGAAAGATTCTGGTGTAAAATAGATCACAAATAACAAATAATATTATTTTAACAATGCTAAGATATATTGTCAACTCACTTTCCTAGAACAATAAAACACGCAGCTTTAAAATATGTATTCTTTGTATTTAGCCAAGTGTTCAGCATGTGACATTTAAATTTTAAGAGTCCTCCTAATACAGATTCACGGCTCAGAGTTCACCAAATGTAAATTTTCAATATGTAGCGTAGTACAAAATTTCTTCACATGAGCTTGCGCTTCCATTCTCTCACATTCGGATGCGTTTGAACGGGAGTGAATAGAGCACAAAGTGTAGTTTTACCGCCTCTTGAATCGTATTTTGTCAAGACACAAGAAATTTCTCCTTCATTTCTAGGTAAATACTTCAATATGAGAAGCAATACAGATGAACACCATTATAACCTAAAAAAAAATTATAATATTTATGATTCAGATTTAACAAATTACTGTTTTCCCCATCTTTAATCAGATTATTTCATTCACCACTAGTGTTGATTTTGTCTTGAGGTCTTGAAGTAACAACATTCTCTTAAGAGAACAACAGGTAGTGCAGTAAAATGCCGAACCTTCTTTGCAGTCATGTTTATTGCTGTGCAACACAAAGCCACTGCGACACTGACAGCTGTAGCTTCCAAACGTGTTAACACACTCATGCTGGCAGCCTCCATTCTCCCTCGAACACTCATCCATGTCTGCCAGAGAAAAAGAGGAATTTCAGTAATATGTACTCTTTTAATTCACACAGTAAGCCACATTGCAATAGAAGATTGAACTAGATAATGTACTGTACCTTTTCTGAAGAAAATGTGAGTGGTGCTTGTCGTAACAAAAATTGGCACCTCAATATCCCACCAAGGGCCTCAATCCAATACACCAAGTCAAAAGAGCCCACACCAATGTCTCTATGATTTTCTGGTACTCAGATATGGCCCATGATTTGGCCAACCCCTATGTCTCTACGATATTCCCAGAGACAACCTACAGCAGGGGTGTCAAACTCCATAGCCCTGCAGAGTTTAGCTCCAGCCTTGTACTAACATGTCTCCTTGTAATCTTTAAGCACTCCTGAAGACCTTAATTAGCTGCTTCAGGTGTGTTTAATTAGGGTTAGAGCTAAACTCTGCTGGACTGTGGCCCTCCAGGAACTGAGTTTGAACCCTGTGGCCTACATGATATTCTGGTTCTGAGATAAGGTTTTCTGGGTGGTTGCTAGGGTGTTGCTATGCGGCTTCTACTGTGTACTTAAAGATGCCTTAATGTCCCAAGTGAAAATAGGCCACCCCTGTTTCAATGTTAAGTCTATGGGCTATTTTCGGGCAAACATTTTATGCCCTATTGCTTATAAAAGCATAGCACACCTTTCCTCGTTAAGCCAGTTGATTTGACAACTCATTCAGAGGTGGCGGAAGAAGAAGAATTTGTTTAGGGATTTTGGCAAAGTTATAGAAGTTAACCACAGGTCATTGAAATTCTCACCAGAAAAGAACTGAGCTTTGAAGCCTCTCTTGGACACAGTGTTGTCTGATTTGAACTCAACACGCATGCTGTTCTGTTGTGAGGTGATTGCCTCTGGTTTCTCTGTACCACAGAACTTCCCGTGAAGCTTTGAGTCAGCGGACAGACCACTACGCACCTCAACATAATCATATTTACAAACCTAAGAACAGGGGAAACAGTGAATGAATAGTGTAAAATAGATTTCTCATTATTGTACTGCTCAAAGCATTGCTGTTGAGAGAGAGAGAAATTATATTCTCATGATAATAGGGCCATTGTCCATTTTCTAATTCACTATCCTTTTTTAAGCTCAGCCGCTTTCTTTCCAAAGGACATGTGATGGTAAATGAAATGTAATGTAACATGTAATCAGTAAGCATGTTTAACGTTTTTGCAATTTGCTTAAAAGGCTCCAGACTCTTTGAAGAACAGACCATAACTCATTGGGTAGAACACATTAGAAAATTATTATCCTTGATTATAATACAAATGCCATGTAATTCCAGCTGAACTGTGACACTATTAAGTCATGATTATCTTGGAGCTGTTATAAGGTCTGTCTTATAGAAAAACTTTGACATTTATTAAACCATGTCCTCTAACAGCATATGAAAACGGTAAATTGGTTCCAACAGAACAATAGAAAATGTTTTGCAATCTATATCTCCAACATAGCCAACTCACATCGTTTCCCTCAGTCTCAAAGGTGTCGAACAGCAGTGTGATGCGGTACTGTGTGGGGGCTATGAGCTGCCACAAGCAGTTCTTGTTGGGGGGGTATTCCTGCGGCCATCCTGGACTTGTAAAGGAGCCATTGAGTTTGCTGATGAATCCACCACAGGCAGCTGCTGGGGTCAGATAGAAGAGCCATTATTACGATGACAAAACCTAAATGTTGTTGTTATGCACAATTAGTTTAGGGTTAAATTCCTTAACCTTATTTTGTTTTCATAAAAAAAATTTGAGATCAGCATTTTCTCCTAGAGCTTTAAGCTCCATCCATCTATCCATCCATCCATCTAACCATCCATCTATCTGTCCATCTATATATCTGTCCAACCATCCATCAATCCTTCTGTCTTTCTGTCCATCAATTGATTCATTCATCCATCTATCAGTCCATCGATCCGACCATCCATCAACCACCAAGAATACCTTACTAACCACCTAGCAACAACTCTTAAAATTTAAGCAACCACTTAGCAAAACCCAATGACTTTCTTTATTAGGCAGAATAACAGACTCATTTACCATTTCACTTTCATTGTATGGGGAAAAAATTATACAAAGAAATCAAATGGTGACTGAGAGTTATACTACTCTCTAACGTCTCCTTTTGTGTTACACAAAATAAATTAAGTTACACAGGTTTGGAAAAACAAGAGGGTGATGATTTGTTTTTGTTTGGGGTGTACTATGTCTTTCCTGTTCTATACTATAGCTCCTAATGTACAGTATATCAATACTGCAGTAATGTACTGTTCAAAATTAAAAGCTTTTTGAAGGCTCAGTCAGCAGGAGAGAAATAAGAGTTAAGTTGGGGATGCCAGAGACAGAGAGAGAGAGAGAGAGAGAGAGAGAGAGAGAGACAGAGAGAGAAAGAGAGACAGAGAGCTGTATGTGTGTGTCATCAAAGTTTTAATTATGTTCAAGTTAAATTTGATGTTAAGTTATAATTAAAGTCTTGTTGAATGTTGATGCGGTTCCCGCATCCTCCTTTCCCGAAACACAGCATATCAAAGACTTTATCAACCAAACAGATTGTCTTGATGAGCTTTCCTTTCCTAGCCTACATTCATGTCCTTTGTAGATGCTTTCTCACAAAAACAAATAGCCAAACAAGCAACCACTTGAAAGCTTTACAGCCACAGAATGTACATCAAGGAAAGGTTATTATAGACTGCCAGCTCTGCTTTAAGTGTATGTTTTCCTGTTATCCTGATTTCTGCAGTTCAATTTTTTATGTTTACCATAGCCAGAAACATCAAAGCTGCTCTCAGATCTAGAGGGAATCAAACCAAGTGTGTTATGTACATACTTTGATGCATGTCACTTATTAATCAATGAATTAGTTTAAGGCCTTTATGATGGAAGAAGCAATCAGAGAATGGTGCCTCATATTAAACACAAGAAAAGAGCTGTAAGTTGGCATGGTTTAATGAATGTAAAGCATAAAATAAGCTTTTTATCACTCCATTTTCCAAGGACCAGAAAGTTTTTTTCTTTATCTTTGTAATGTATGAATAATTACAGTGCTTGTAATAGAGGGGGGAAATATCATCTTTTCTGTTTCCTGTGTGTATTTCCTGTTTTTCACGCAAGAGAGTTAATCATTGTTAACATGATCATTAGTTCTCCTATGATTATAGTATGTACACCGGTACAGCAACCATCTTATATCTGAAATAATTATTTTAATGAAGCACATTGCCTGAAATTGATTGCTGCACTTTTTCTTTTCTGTCTCTATGATATTCTGTTCCATAGACAGGGCACATTGAATTCCTCCTATAATGTATTACATGTCTATGATTACTGATTGATTTTTTTGAGTCCTCTGAGAGAAAGTGTGGTCACATCACTTTAGCCAGACATATTCTAATTTGCTAGAACAATTATATTAGTTTTTCTCAATCACTTTGGCAAAAATTTTGAAACCGTCTTAACATTTTCTAAACTGTTTTATGGAACATCTCTAGACAACTCAAGACGACTCTATTGCATGTCTGCAAAATGTGGAAACTCACCCAAAACATTGAATTCATGCTTCAAAACCTAGTTATTGTCTCAGTAAATTGTCCAATGCCACCAAAATGAAAAGTTTTTTTGTCATCGTGCTGATCAAAATGTTTAGATGTTTTTTCACCATGGCAGTTTACCCTGGAAATGTTTGTTATATACAAGTTTCATTTTTATTCTATATTTTTGTTGACACAGACATTCTTGTATAGTACATTAAGCAGTCAGTTTTGTCTAGATGAATGGTACTGAGCTTTTTAGATACCGATTACAACAGTAGGGAAAAGTTTACTTGGAAAAGTCAATAAGGTACAATACAGTAGTACACAGAAAAAGGATATGCACATTTGTATGTATACTGTAAATTCATTTTTGTAGCATGTGTTACATGTAAACAGAAAATTCACATCTGCACGTCTGTTTTTACACATGTCTGACATGTAAAGTCATATATAGTTATGTCTTATGGCCTGTTATGTCGAGCAGACTCAGGAAGAGCGCGTCTAGGAATTTCATCATATCTCGACCTTCTTCATGCCCAGGAATTCCAACAATTCGGACATTGTTTGCCGAATACAATACTCAAGGTCTTACCCAAATGCACTGCAAATCTACTTTGGTTGCTAGTGGATTAGCAGCTAATTCCCTCTCTGATGACTCCAGATAATCATTCTGTTCTCGACACCCTGATTCTTGTAACCAATTCAGAGAATTTTGCCTCCATTGCCGTAATCGATTGACATATTACAGCAAGATCCTCCAGGTCTGCTACAACCTTCGCCAGCATTACAGACATAATGGACTGTTGCTGTTGGATTTCTCCCGCTGCAACATCCAAACTGATTCCCTGGTCTGCGGCCCTGTCTGTCATATCAGCTTGAGCACGTAAGTGTCTTTTAATATCTCTAGAGCCAGAGGATTTTGACTTCTTTGACATGTTGACTTCTTAGAACAGTTATGTAGCAGGGTGTATCGAATCTCACTGGTTTATAACAAAAAAGTTGAATACAAAATTAGCAAAGTGCACAGAGCTCGTCATTCACACGTCCAGCCCTCGCATGGCGCCACTGATTAATAGCTTTAGATGTCTACTTAAATTTGAGGATAATAAATATACATTTTCTGAATAGAAAGTGAGCAGTGCTTTCCCATGCATAACTTGCCACTACAATGCCAGGGTGTTGTAAGTTGGTGCCATGCATTGCTATGTGATTGTTTTGCTGTTCTGAGAGGTATTAATGGTGCATTCATGTCATGCCAGAATGACTGTAATTACGAGATTCTGACTTGAAAAAAGCATTCATGTCTTCGTAAAACTGTAAACTTGGAATTCAATGAACGCTCCTGCTTGACAGTCATGACATCATGTAAAAAGGACCAATATGGCAGTGGCCTCACCAGTTAAAAGTAATTATCGTATATTTCTGTTTGATTTGTCAATTTATTATGCCATTGTAACCTGGAGCCTTTCTTTGCTCTTAAACATTTTGCAAGAACATATAGAGGTTAATTAATGAATTAATGTAGTGATAAATATTTAGTAACACAGACTTTTTGGCATTATGAGTGTTGCAATAAAACGTCCTAGGTCTGAGAAGGTGAACTGCTCAGAATAGAGTCTCCAAGTTGCCATCTCATAATTACAATAATTCTGACATGACGTGAACGCAGAATTAGTGTCTTGCTATGTGGCTCCTAGGCTTTACTGGTTGGTTGCTATAAGTGGTTGCTTACAAGCCCATGATAAAAGAGCCCACCCTGAAGTCTCTATGATATTCTTTCTGGTCACTAGAAATAGCTCATGTTCCTCCTTCAATGCAAGTCTGTGAGATTTTTTAACCAGGTTTATCATCCCTAAGGCAGAAATTGTATTAGCGTGAATAGGTATTCGTTTCACCTGCACAGCTGCGGCGGTCAGGGGCGAGCTCAAAACCCGGGTCACAGGCACAGTGGTAGCTGCCCAGAGTGTTGACACAACGTTGCTCACAGTGACCTTCATCAGGCCTGGAGCATTCATCGATCTCTGGTGAGAATTAGAAAGGATATAAAAGTTTAAAAACATAATCTCTCTATGGAGCAATGAACATGGGAAGGATGGCAAACAAATGAGAAAATATCACAAACTGTCAAGTGCTACAAAGTAATTGGTAAATTCCTGTATTCCAAGTATTTTTGTCTTGTTTTCTAAATAAAAATCTAAACATAATTAAAAAAGGTAAATCAACGCAAAATAAATGAAGCAAACTTGTGATAAAAATACTTGTTTTCGAAGAATCTATCCTGAATTAAAAAATGAATAAAAAAAATTGCCTAAAATATTAAGATTTGTTTACAGAGAATATATATTTAGTTTAGTTTTCTTAACCCATCGGCAATCTGTTTAAGCATAAACTTTACTATATTTTGTTAGATTTGTGCTTAAAAATAAATAAATAAATGTAATTCAATATGTTCTATAAAAAAAAATCATATGTAATTTCGCTTTTCAAGTAAATGAATTCTTATTTAAGGACATATTTTTAAGGATCAAATTAAAAAGATTAAATTATTAATTATTAAAAGTAAAGATTAAATTATTATTTATTTTTTTATTTATTTTTATTTAATGGAAAACAAGACAAAAATACTGATTAATAAAATGTAAATGTTGTTTGATTGTTAATGACGAGTGTCACCTTTAAAGAAATTGGCTGAAAATCCAGCTTTGTTCACAGAGCCATCAGATACAAACTTCATCCACAGCTGGTTAGAGCTGCTCTTGACATCATCTGGCTTTTCGTAGCCGCAGAAGCGGCCAAGAAGAGGACTGCTTTCGGAATCGCCGTCTCGCACTTCCAGGTAGTCATAACTACAGCTGTCATGTTTCTCAATCTGAGTGTGAAAGCAAGTGAGATCGCAATACAAACATGCAGTAAAACATTACTGAAGTATTCTCTTATGTCAGCACAGTCAACTCAAGAATATTTTAAACTGTCAGTGCTCATTTTTGTTAATAAGCACCTTCCAAGAATTGTGATGCCATGACAAGTCAGAGTAAATCACATTAAAATATGTAACCAAAAAACATCATTATACAGCTCTCTAGAATACTTGATTGTGATTGGTCAGTCAGCAAATTCTGTGGTCAAATATTTTTGTTCAATAACTGCTAAAAGCTATATTTGACCGCTTTGTCAGGCAACCCATTTTCTACTTAGCGATGCTATCTCTCATATTACACATTAGTGTCACAAATCAGGCAATTAGAAATGAAGAGGCCATCTGACCAATATGTAAAAGCATAAATAATAATAATAATCATGTAAAATAACACATTTTGCTATTTTCTGTTTTTTTTTTTTATTTATTTATTTTAGGGCAGGCCAATCTGAAATCAAATAGATCCCATTATTATTATATTAAAAAACACAAAGTTGTGGAAAATGCACACTGGCTTTGAGGTCTGAATTTTTTTTTCATACAAAAGTAATAAGTTCTGGTTATTTCACAAAAAATAACAATGAAACATTTACTGCACAGCATAAATGTCAAATAAAACTTTGGAAAATCTCTCAAAGACTCCAAAAATCCCAAATCTAAATGTGACTCGCAACCTTTGAATTGCAACTTAAAGGGATAGTTCACCCAAATGCAAATTCTCTCATCATTTAATCACCCTCTCTCCTGTCAGGGTTCTGTCCCTAGTTTTGTTTTCTTGAATTTTGTGGCAGAGCCCTGACACTTATGTGTTTGTTTCTAGATTCAGTTACTTCGGTTCGTTTGGTTTTATTTACAAAGTGGCTGAGTCCAGGCACTTGTGTTTTGTCTTGTGGTGTGCACTCATGTCTGGTCAGTCTTGTGTGAGAATACATGGCTTTTTTGTCTTGTCATGTGTTCTCTTTTGTTGTTGTTTTTTTAGCATGAGTGCATGTTGCTCTTACGTCATCCTGGCAGCATGCATGCACTCGTGTCTATTGTTTGTGTCTGTCATTTGTGTGAGTGTTAGCATGAGTGCATGTTGCCCTTACGTCATCCTGGCAGCAGGCATGCACTCGTGTCTATTGTTTGTGTTTGTCATTTGTGTGAGTGCGTGGTTTTGTTTTGTGTTATTTTTTATATAAGCCCATTTTGTCCTCTTGCGTTTGGGTCCTCTCCTCTTCATGCTTGTTAGCTTTTCCTGACAGAACTAATTCGCCAGTTCTGAACCCAGCAGATGCGTAATGGGCAATTTCTTAACTCTCGCTTCAGTTGGGCAGGAACAGTCCTCCCATGACTCGGCCTTAGACTGCAATTTATACTGAGGTGGACCTCGATGCAGCTCAGGGCTTGGGTTAAGGTGAGGCCACACTGATCTATTTGTTGCTGTCCAGACTGGATGAGCCCCTGAAGGGCTCGCTGCCAGCGCTTCCGGCCACAGAGGTCATTCCTCTGCCGCTGCCAGCTTCTTTGGCCATTCCCTGCCGCTATAATCAAAGTAATCAATACAACTCCAGTGGTTAAATCCATATCTTCAGAATGATAAGCGTGGTTGAGAAACAGATCGATATTTAACTTCTTTATTTCTATCAATCTCCACTTTCACTTTCTACTAGGCAGGAAGGAGAATTTTATTAAAAAAGTACTTAAATATTGATCGGTTTCTCACCCACACCTATCATCGCTTCAGAATACATGGATTTAATCACTGGATTCATATGGATTACTTTTATGCTGCCTTTACGTGCTTTTTTGAGCTTCCAAATTTTAGTACCCATTCACTTGCATTGTGAGGAACTAAAGAGCTGAGATATTCTTCTAAAAATCATTGTTTGTCTTCAATAAAAGAAAGTCATAAATATCTGGGATGGCATGAGGGTAGGTAAATGATTTTTGTTTTTAAGTGAACTATCCCTTTAAGGGGGCTTACTTTTCTGATAAGAACATGCAACTTTGAAATATGTATTCTTTTAATTGAGCCAAGATGTCAGTGTATGACGTTTCGATTTTCAATTGATCACATTTCTTCTCGTCATCAAGATTTGCGGGTCAGAGTTCACCAAACCTTTGTACACAGCGGGATTCGAAATTTGCTTTGTTTCCGGTCTCCTGCATTTGGATGTGTTTGAATGTGAGTGAATGAAGCATGAAGTATAGTGTGACTGCACCTTTATTTTCCAGGCAGACTGATGAAAACCTGCGCACCACATTTCTGGAAATTAAACCGGCCAGTTACATTTGAGCTTGCGATTATGGCACATTCTTTCCATTTTTTAGTGCAATATTCATCAGACGGTCTGTGGGCGATCTGTGGATGTGCTGTCTGAGGCTGAGGTTAGATATAGGATAACTAGTCTAACAGATTAGAAAACTAGGTTTCATTTACAATCACCTCAAAGGACTGGAAGCTGAGGCCCACATGGAACCCCTGTGGCACTATAATCTTCCATATGCACAGTTTATTGGGCCGATAGTCGTCAGGGTAATTAGGTGACTCAATCTGGCCACTGTCTCTTCTCATTTCACCTCCGCAAATAGCTGAAATCATCAACAGAACATTATCACAACACGTTAACAGTACTGCTCCAATAATCACAGCCTCTCAGCTAAACTGAAACAAATTCATATAGAGCGAGATGGTTTTATTCAGAGTTCATGTCATTTTGGAGCTTGTAAATAGACTGGTGAGTACAATCCAAAGCAGATATGAAAAACATGAGTAAATGCACTTGCAATAAAAATTAGGTGACGAGAGAAGCTCACTTAAAACATTGTTTTTGCAGTGCAACATCAAAAAATCTTTTTTTTCCTGTTTTTCCTACAGAGAAATCTAACAAAATGTTATGAGGTTTATGCTTTAAAAAAATGGGATATATAATCTGAATATTTTCAAATTAGCAAATATTGTATGTCATTTTGCTTCTTTAGTAAATGTATGTAGTTTTAAGGATATTTAAATATGTTTTACCATAAAATAAGACAAAATTACTGAGTAAAAGAAAGAATATATATTTTGCATTACATAATCACAACTGGTGGATCTGTACCTTCATAGATTGCAGAAAAGCCCTTTCCCACCCAATTACTGCTGCTGCGGAATTCAATCCACAGTCGACTGTCAGTAGACACGATGGCCTCGGGAATCTGGTCACCACAAAAACGGCCTAAAGCAAACATATGCTACTAAATATATCAAAGCAGGATATGATAAAAATTCCTAAAGAATACATTAGACAGGGTTGTAGGGATATTCAATCGTTTATTATTACACATGGCTTGCATTTCCTTCCTCCCAGTAATTGTAATGCCAAGAGAGGTTATTACTTATAAAACAAAACGGCAAAGTAAAAAAGAATAAAAATCATTTCAAGACAAAAAAGCTAGTGGTAATATCTGAAATTCTACTGATCAAGAGCTAGATAGAACCTTTCAGTGGTGCATTTCTCCAGTATCCATCACGGATCTCCAAATGGTCGTACCAGCACAAGTGACTTCTGTACAAATCCATTGAGGTAAAATTCAGAATGATCTAACAGAGAAAGAGAAACACAGACAATATTTCAATAAAGAAAAAGACAGTCTCAAAAAGACATTTGGCAGTATGAATATGAATGTAAGTACAATTTCCTTCTGCAGGCAGCAAGAAATATATCACTCTAACTATAGGAAAGCTATTCTCAGAAAAGGTGCCATTAGTGTCCTCATGACTTACTACCGATATAATTAACAGGATACTAAAGTCAGTCACATTATTAGCTTGATTTGACTCTGTGTGTGTGTAATGCAAAATAAATTCTAAATTAACACATATATAAATATATTTTAAATGCTTTGTGCATTTTCTGAAAAATTGAGAATTTTAATTTGAAAGGGGGACAGTGGTGGCTCAGTGGTTGAGGCTCAGGCTTACTGACCAGAAGGTCGGGGGTTCAAGCCCCAGCACCACCAAAATGCCACTGTTGGGCCCTTGAGCAAGGCCCTTAACCCTATCTGATACAGGGGCACCATATCATGGCTGACCCTGCACTCTGACCCCAGCTTAGCTGGGATATGTAAAAACTAATACATTTCACTGTGTGTATATATATACAAAAAAACTGTGTGTGTTCTATTCTATTCCCCCCTTTAAATAACAATGGTTTGATTTTTCTGACATCATATATAAGGTAGTGACTCAAGCTCAGTTATTAAATTCTGTTATGGGACAAAATCAGGTAAACCTTTACAATAATGTTCCATTAGTTGACATTAGAAAATGCAATATCTGTTTTAGAGCATTTATTATTCTTTGTTCATATTAGTTAAAAAAATACAATTGTTCATTGTTAGTTCATAGCGCATAGACTAATTTGAGAATGTATTAGTATATGTTGAAATTAACATTAACTTATAATAATAAATGCTTAATAATTATTGCCCATTGTTAGTTCATTTTAACTAATGTTGTTAACTAATGTTAACAAATAGAACCTTATTGTAAAGTGCAACCCCAAAATCAAATAGATATTGCAACATTTCTTGAAAATGACCTCAAGAATTGACCATAAATGACAATAGACTTATTCTGCCATGGTAAACTATACTCTAACTGCTCCGTCTAACAACACAACATCATCGTTACTGCAACAGGTACAATGAAACGTCCATCATGCAGCTTGCACAGCTTCTACCTTCTCCCCAGGCGTGACCGATATCCTCCATATACAGTGAAGATATGCAGCATATCCATTCGGGAACCCAGGGGAAGAAAAGTTTCCAGTGCTGTCCTGGAGGCTCTCACCACATCCTGTACACCGAAACCACATCAAGAAACTCACAGATGCTTGACCTGGAAACCCAGTCTACTTAATGGAAAACAGTAGCAGTTTTACAGATGGCAAGGTCAGATTTTTTGTGAGAAATGACCATGTGTATCATTTCAGCTATTAAAGGGATTAAAGGAGATGACTGCAAAAACAATAGTTCAGTTTTGCAGGACTTATACGGTATGCCATTTTATTGCTCCACTATACATGGAAAATAGATCTGCTGGCTTAGTCATAAATGTATCTGTCCAGAACACTTGAAACTTCAAAATTGCTTTGGAAAGGAAGAGCAAAATAGGAAACCTTAAAAAGCTGGGTGCATCTTCAAATTAATGGTTGTGCCATGTCGGAACAATCCACTATGGTACAGACATGCCATGGACATAAAGTGGGCCACTTACTTGGACACTTGTATAATTTTCTTGCTTGAGCGATGTCCCCTTTGCTCAGTTTTGTTCGCTGTCCGATAGGAGGTCGGACTCCATCAACATCATATTTTGGCAGCATGGTATCAAGATAGATGCCCCTATTTTGTAGACACAAAAGCCCCCAAAATGAACCTTGAGTGAATTCTTAGAAGCCTTTTAGATGTTCTAAGATGCAGCAGTAAGGTGAATGCAACTGAATTTGCACTAGAGTACAGAGAGTAACAGTCAGCAGCATATTTTAAATTGACAATGTTGTTTATTCCTAATAAGACCACATCCAGTGGCTCCAAAATGTATTTGGACACATACAATTCAATTAAAAGTGAATGTGTTTTATTACATTAGATAAAACATCAAACCAAGTGGGATTAATTTTAAAGGGAAAAACATTTAATATTATTATTATTTTAATATGATAAAAGAAAATGGAAACAGGTATACTTTTCAAAATGAAAAGAAAATAAATATTTTAACCAGCCGGGCCCAGGGTATGAAAAAAGTACTTGGTAAGTCACAATTATGAGATACTACTGTACATTATATTTATCATATAAAAAAATCATAATTATGAGATAAAGTCAATTACAAGATATGGTCAAATGATGAAATCAAAAATCTAAATGTATTACAGAAAATGTCAAATATAGATTATGGAAGCCCTGAACTTGTGTCTCAATTCCCTCCTGAGCCTAAGTCTTACATTTTTTTTCTCTGTTCAAAAAATGTTTTTTCTCTCTTAAAATGTTTTTTTTCCTCTCTTCAAAGATTTTTTTTTTCTCTTCATAAATTGTCAGTTGAAAGTGCGTTTAGTTTACAGACTCATGCATTAACATTACCATGAACCCCTAACACCAGAGAATAAATCAATTTATATGTAAAATTAGACGATCATTTTATAAAATATATATTTTAAAATATATGTGAAATATAGATTATGGAAGCCCTGAACCACAAGGTGAATAAAAAAACGTGTCTCATGTAAATGTAAAATTAGACGATAATTTTATAAAATATATATATTTTGATAAAAATCTTCCCCCCGGCGGAACCCGGGGAGCGATACTATAGGTGATTCCTCACCCCTCACCAATTTGTTTTGGATGAGCTTTTTACATCGGCGTAACTGTCAACGGTATTTTGATTTTTTATAAATTCATTTTTGAAGAGAGAAAAAAAATATATATATAAAAAAAAAAAAAACATTTATTTGAAGAGAGAGAGACATTAGACGTCTCGGGTGTGTTGCGTCATAAACATAAAATGTTTAGGTCACTGTGTCAAGTTAAATATAGTTTAATACTCAATCTTTAAACACATCTTGAGATCCCTTAGATCGCATTTGCGCTCCTTCGAGTGTTTTGAACGCAAGAACGTAACGCATGTTTGTGTTGTTCTGCCTACTGAAGTATAAACTGCGCGTTGCTCATACAGCTGAAATTTCACTTACTGCCCTCTGGAGTAAACAGGTTGTACTACAAGCTTGCATTTCTCAGGAATCTTCCTTATTATGGTCCGTGGTGATGCGATTAATTGTGTTAAGTTTCTGAATGCCAAAACGCATAAATGTACATTTTCTTAACGCGTTATTTTTTGTAAAATGAATCGCGCTGAATTAACACGTTAAATCGACAGCCCTGATTTGAATATCTATCAAACTCCTTAAAAATAATTGGCAGAAAATATGCTTAGTACTTGTGCTATCTTTCTTTAAAATAATGCCACTTGGTTTGATATTTTGTTATCTCATTCAAGACATTCATACATTTTTAAATTACTTAAAGGTGCACTCAGCAATTTTTTGCTCATGTCATCTTGGACTTACAGTGACACCTAGTGGTGTGGATGCAGCATCATTAAAAATAATTTTCAGTTACAGATGCCATTGTAGAAATTCACAATCAGCCATGATTAATTTCATCCAAGTATGAAAGTTAACAAAAACAAAACAGTTACTGAGATTAAGCGAATAGTATTCAGCTATCTTATTTATTTAAGATTACAACTTTTTTAATGGGGAAGAAGTTACTGTGTGCACATTTAAGTTTCCAAATACTTTTTTGAACCACTGTTTTTGCTTGAGACTGAAACACATAAAAGATCCTGTTTACATTCCAATCAATGAAAATATTTTTAAATATTTGCTGTTTAATTGACGTGTCTCTTTGTCTCCGAGTCTCTCTTTCGAAAAGCAGCACGATTAGGCCTCGCTCTCATACAATTCCCATGACGACAGCACCCTGAATGGCCAGCATGTGCAAGTAAAGAGGTCAGAGCGGAGTTTAAAGTATTGCCCACAGACTCGCTGGAGCCCACCCCTGCATGCCAGTGAACAACGCCACTCCAGCCCTGCAATTGTCCTGGACAAAAAGCCTGCAAGGGCTTTATTTGTTTTGGCCCAATTCCAGGATCCCCTGACTGCAAAGTGTTGGAAGTAAAACCACACAATGTGAATATTGCTGAATATGGCAAGCCAATAGGAGAGGAGCCACAGTGCAAAACACTTAAAATAACAACTATACTGAAATTCCGCCAGCTTCCCACAGTCCATTGTGATACAAATTGCTCCAGTAACATATGATCAAACTCTAACCAAACCTGATTCTATCAGCGGTCAGAGAAGACCACATGTACAGTACAGTCTCTTGGGCTGTTAGGGGGATATCTTTGTTTGTTTCTTCTTGACCCTGTTCCTCCAATGTAACTTACTCTATAAGCACTGACAGTCCTTTTAAAACAACCTGGGCTTTAAAGGGATAATTCACCCAAAAATGACAATTCTGTCATCATTTACTCACCCTCATGTGCCAAATATGATGCTCTTCAAAATGGTTACGCTGCTCTTTTCAACAAATGTATTGTATTTACAAGAAAATTGAATAGGCAGAGGGGCTGTCAAGCTCTAATAATGCCAAAAAAGCACCATTAAAGTGTCAATTAAAGTGTCGTGGCCCCTAACCACATCCTCCAGTTTTTGCAATAGATGCATTAAGAGTTAATATGCGATATTAATAAAACGTATATATCATTTCTTATATGCTGAAATTAGAACTTTCCTGACCCCTGACTTATAGAAAAAAAACATATTTTATATATTTATATTTTTTATCTTTTCGATTTTTATCTCCTTTAACTTATTTATGTATACTTTTTGGTTGGTTTATACGTATTTTTTTCTTCCTTCACCTGTACTTGTCTTCATGACTCAGTGATTGTATTCATACATTGTTTGATCTAGTTTTAGCACAATTTGTGGACTTTTCGGATGGTCCTTTACCCACCATAGACACATTTTGCAACTTATATAAATGTTAAATTAGCAATCTAATTTAGATTTTGGGTCAGGGAGTAGTTCATAAAATATGGATTCCTGTTGACTGGATTACATCATTTACAACTAAAACTCGCTTTTGGCTCCACCCTGTGGACGTTTCAGCTCAACACTACTTCCAGCTTCGGCCACTAGGGGCAGTGGTTCAAATTGCAGCAAGCACAGAAACATTTCAGCTGTAGAACTTTGACCCTCTTTTGCCAAATTCACAGTCAGTCGGCAATAAATGAATTTCTGCATTGTTTGTATTTTATAACATAAATATACTCTGGCAATAGCATCAACTTAAAGAAGCTGTAATTGGCCACATTAATCTTGAAAATGAACACTGCATTGTTAAGAGTATACCTAATTACTTCTTAAAGGATTCCAGATGGTTTGAAAGTTTCCAAAATAGTCAACTCAAGAGAGCTTTGCCTTTGAGAACCCCAGTGGGACTGACCAAAGGGCACTCTACCTACACAAGACTTCTGCACTTGTACATTGGCTCCCTGTCTGGATTCCTTCCTGCTTGTCCTTGCGACTGAACAACAAACCTCTTCAAAGTAGCTGGCTGGATCTCCATCTTCAATCCACTAACACTACTCAAGTCCTTCTCTGCCCTATCAGCTCAACACTTGCCTTAAAACTAAAGGACTAACACATGCAATGACTTTCATGTCATGTATAATTGATAAAATAATAATAAATGTGCAGAAATGAATTGGAGTGCTCCATTTTGGGATTTTTGCTTATATTTTGCTGCAGGGTGAATAATGATTGATGATCTGTTGCAGTCAATATGTACTCAGTATAATTAAAGGGAAATTGACAAAAGTGTCAATAGGTGGCTGTATAATAAGATTAACCAGAAATTGTATCCAGTTTGTTCCACATGTTACATGGTATACAATTACTCTCTAATCATGTAGCAATCACATTATATATGTATATGTCCAAACCTGGAAAATGTGTTTCTGGCGTAATGCATGATGCTGTCAAAGTCATAAACCTCGCCAAGGGAATCCACATCATCTGGCTCCATTTTAACAAAATTGTACTCCTGACCTGCAAAATGCAACAGACAAACTAATAAGCCCAACCACATTGTCTACCCAGTTAAACCACCTAAGCACCTGCTCGGCCAGACAGGAAGTCCATCTTAAAACAGCAAAAACCAGCTTAGACTGGTTTAAGTTTTTTTTTTCAGCAGGATATTTAGAGTGTGAAAGTTAAAATACCAGTAAATATTAACTATAAACACACATACAGGAAGTGCACTTTACAGGAAGTTATTCTGTTGTTAATCAGAGGCTCAGGTGAATATTCAACTCAGTGAAGTACTGTACCAGGCTGGATGTTTTCTCTAAATATATCCACATGCTCATCCCGGTCCGGTCGCGTGTGCTCATGCCAGAAGCCAATGACATGTCCTAGTTCATGCACCACGATGCCAAACTTGTCACAGTTTTTGCCAATGGAGATAGCCTGGGGACCTCCACCCCTCCTTCCGACAAAAGAGCAGCACCTTCAAAGGAACAAATAAAGTGTGATAAAACACTTTTAGACCTCTTTGGTAGACATAAGTGTGAAATTGATGCTTGAACTGGATTTGCATTTTTCTCTGTTTAGACAAACAACATCAAACTATGTTATGTCTGATAGAATTTCAGTCAAAAGCAAATTGACTAGTTTTATTTAAAACATTTCACCATAACATAATCTGAGTGGCCTAATTTTACACTGACTAAGCTGACTGAGTGGTCCAACGTGTCAATTTCTTGCTTAACCAATTGCACGAGGTTGGGGCTGGACTATGTGTTGGAGAGTGTTTAAAAGCAGAGAGAATGGCTATGGTAACTCAGATCACCCCTCTCTACAACTGTAATACAAGTTTAGTAAGCAGAATAGCATCTAGAATGCATAATATGTCAAACTAGGGCTGGGCAATATGGAAAAGAAATTAAATCTAGATTTTTCAACTTTTAAATGTGTTGAAAATCGAAAAATCGAATACTCCAACATGATTCAAATGTTATAAAAATGCAAGACAACCTGTTTACAGAAATCAGTTATTTTCATTATAGTAAACACAGGCCCCATTTACACATTGCATTTACATGCGTTTCATCATGATATTCCAATGTAATAATTCACAAGATATTGTTCATAGTTCTTATTAGAAGATTGCAAGACAGCAGTGTCAGAAAAAGGCAAGAACCTGCAACTCAGCACTTTCTGTTCCTGGCTGATAGAAGTGGAACCAGACATGGACTTCTATCCGCCTTATGGTTCATGATTTCACATGATTGACTGATTAGATCATGTGTATATATCAGTATTGTGAGTATATATATATATACACACACACACTGTTTCTGAAGGAAACTGGTACTTTAATTTACCAAGTGGCATTCAACTGATCACAAAGTATAGTCAGGGCACTACTGTTGTAAAAAACAGCACCATCACTATTTGAAAAAAAATATTTTTTAGATTTAAATCTAGATCTAGATTTTGATAAAATCTTGGTTTATTAAACGAAGCTTAACATCGTCTTTGTGTTTGTTTTTGAGTTGCCACATTATGCAATATACTGGCATGTCTTAACCTCAATATTAGGTTAAAAAAAAATGGCAACAAAAAAAAGAAACAGCTTTCTCTAGAAAATATAGAAAGAATGAAGGCTATACAAAGCTTGAAATTGCCAAAAAAATGCTGCAGATTTCATCCAAAGGTGTACACTACAGTAAAAGATAAAGGACAACTGGCTCTAACAAGCACAGGCCAGATGTACAACTAAACAAGAGGATAAGTACATCAGAGACTCCAGTTTGAGAAATAGACGCCTCACGTGTCCTCAGCTGACAGCTTCATTGAATTCTACCCGCTCAACACCAGTTTCATGTACAACAGTAAAGAGAAGACTCAAGGGTGGGGCTTTATGGGAAAAATTGCAAAGAAAAAGCCTCTTTTTAATTAGAAAATTATATATATATATATATATATATATACATACAAATATATATATATGCATAGAAACTCCATCTCCAGAAAAGTTGGGACATTTTGTAAAATGCAATATAAACAAGAATCTGTGAATTGTTAATTCTCTTGAACATTTATTTAACTGACAAAAGTACAAAGAAAAGATTTCCAATGTTTTCACTGACCAAATATAAACAGACATAAAAAAAGAATTGAATTGGTAACAGGTGAAGGTATCATGACTGGTTATAAAAGGAGCATCCACCAAAGGCTCAGTCTTTGCAAACAAAGATTGGTCTTGGTTCACCACTTTGTGCCAAGCTTCATGAAAGTATTGTCAATCAGTTCAAAAATAACATTTCTCAATGCAAGATTGCAAAGAATTTAGGTGTTTCACTATCTACCATACATATTATTGTGAAAAGATTTAGGGAATCCAGAGGAATCTCAGTCCAGAAAGGCCGGAAACCACTGTTGAATGTGCGTGATCTTTGAGCCCTCAAGATGGCATTGCATGAGAAACCGTCATGCTACTGTGCTCTATATATAGCCGCATGGGCTCGGGAGTACTTTGGAAAACCGTTGTCACACCTTAACACAGTCCACCGCTGCATCAAGAAATGCAACTCGAAACTCTGTTATGCAAGGAGAAAGCCATACATCAATTAAACGCAGAAACGCAGCAGAGTTCTCTGGGCCCGAGCTCATCTCACATGGTCCAAAAGACAGTGAAAATGTGTGCTGTGGTCAGATGAGTCCAAGTTTCAGCTTGTTTGGGGAAAAACGGATGTCGAGATCTCTGTGCCAAACACGAAAGGGACCATCCAGACTTTTATCAGCGAAAGGTGCAAATGCAAACATTTTTCATTTTATGGGGGAGCATCAGTGCCCAAGGCATGGGTGACTTGCATATGTGGGAAGGTACCATAGACACGGAGGAGTATATTACGATTTTAGAGAGACATATGCTGCCATCAAGATGACGTCTTGTCCTGGAAAGTCAGCAAGACAATGCCAGGCCTCATTCTGCCCATGCTACAACAGCATGGCTTTGTAGACACAGAGTGCCTGTGCTTGACTTTCCTGCCTGCAGTCCAGATCTGTCTCCTATTGAAAATGTATGGTGCATCATAAAGAGGAGAATCAGACAATGACGACCATGGACTGTTGAGCAGCTGAAGTCTTGTATCAAGCAAGAATGGGCAAATATTCCACTTGTAAAACTGCAACAATAAGTATCTTCAGTTCCTAAATGATTAAAAAGTGTAATTAAAAGAAAAGAAGATGTTTTTTTACAGTGTGTTGTAGGCATCAAATTCTACATTTGTTTATATTTACAAAATATAATTAAATTGGTCAGTGAAAACATTGGAAATATATTCTTTGTACATTTGTCAGTTAAATAAAGGTTCAAGAGAATCAACAAAATCACAGATTCTTCTTTTTATTGCATTTTACACAATGTACCAACTTTTCAGGAAATGGCGGTTGTAATATATATATATATATATATATATACACACACTGTTATTATCCAGTATATGCACTGGACACTGTATATAATTACCAGTATACATTTTCTGTAGAACATGATACTATAGTGGTTGCCAGGCCATTGCTATTTGGTAACTAAGGTGTTCTGAGTGGTTGTTAGAGTATTGCTATGTGGTTGCTATAGTGTTCTGGGTGGTTGCTAGGTGGGGTCTTACAGGCTCAAGTCAAAGTGCCCACCCCCAAGTCTCTGAAATTCTAGTCCCTACATGTTTGGGTCTCTCTTGCATGTCTATAGGATTTGTTCACTTTATTTATCATACAGCAAGTGAAAATCATAACTCTGATCACTAACGCTTGTCAGTTATATATAAAAGTATACAAGAATTATCTCTTAAAAAAGCAATAACATAACTCTTTTTAACATGCCACAAGATTTGATGTATCATTTTCATCTTTACCACAAACGGTGCAAAAATGAATATTTAGGCTTCAGGTTTTGTTTAAATCCCTAACCCTGAAGTATGGTAAATAGCTTGCCTAAGCAAACTGCACTTATAAAATAAAAATGTACTGTGTAAAATAAATATTTTTTGAAAGACCCTGAGACATGACCTATGCACAATTACATATTTTGATCTGAATGTAGACATTGAATGCTGAAAAAGAGGAGCATCTTCCACCACACTGTGACAGCAACCTTGAGCCAACTTAACTTTAAAACAAAACTAGCAGTTAGTGTGCATAGAAAGCCAAATAAAGAAAATCGTGTTAAAATGACACTTTTGAATGCTAGCAGGGAGCTGCGATTTGTGTGCTTTATGAGACTGAGTAGGAAATTGGAATAATTAATATCTGTAAAGTATTTCAATTGTGCACAACATTTATCTTTCTATAGGGACCGCACATGGACATACCCACATGGCCGGATGGTAAAGACGATGTAGCTTTCCTCTGTGGTTCTTTCCATGAAGGTCACGCAGGTGTACTTCTCCCAGTGTCGCATGGCTTGCTTGAAAATGGCTCGCTGGCTGCCTACAGGGGTTTAAATGAACTCATTAAGCATCTGGGGTTTTCAAGGTAAAACATTGAGTTAGAGAGCATCAGCTCACTAATCCAGAATTGAAGAGGATCTGGAGACTTACTACTACTTACTTTCTTTTTTACTACTCAGCAGAAAAAAAGAAAGAAACAATTTAGGATTAGTATTAAAAGAATAGTCCATCCAAAAATGAAAATTCTCGCATTATTTACTTACCCTGATGCCATCCTAGAAGTGTTTGATTGTCTCTCTTCAGCAGAACACAAATAAGATTTTTAGAAGAAGATGGAGCTCTGTCAGATCCTTATAATGCAAGTAAATGGGTGCCGGTACTTTGACAGTCCAAAAATTAACAACTAGGCAGCATAAAAGTAATCCACATGACTCAAGTCAATTAATGGTAATCGACAGGTTTATGTAAGAAACAAGTCGATAATTTAAATATTTTTACATTTAAACCGCCACTTCCATCAGGGATCTGATGCTGTTTGAAATGGCCAAACTCTCGCATGACGTTCGTTCTTCTGTTGTAAATAAGCGCGCTTCCGAATTCTCAAGTGAACTATCCGATGCACTTATGTCACATGATGTAATCGAACTGCTGGCAGGAATTGCTTTTTAAATGTATTTCATTTTTACACAAACGTATCGATTTGTTCAGAAGACATTCATTGATCGACTGGAGTCACATGGATTACTTTTAAGCTACCTAAATGTGACTTTGGACCATCAAACCCATGTACTTGCATTATAAGGACCTGACAGAGCTCTGTCATCTTCTAAAAATCTTTATTTGTGTTCTGTTGATGAAACAAGGGTTTTTTATATTGAATGTTCTAAAAGAACAAGGATAAAAAAGTATATATACAGTATATATTGTAAGGCTGGCACCAGGATATCTACACCCAAAAGGCTTTGTGAGAGCCAACGTCATAAAGCTCTCACACAGAAATGTAAGCGCAGTGCAGTTCTAGCGGGAAGACTAGCAGCTGTTCATCATCACACCATTAGCTGGGTAATTCCTAGCCAATCGCATGTAAGTGATTGCTTTATAAGCCATTGCTCACAATCTATCACATTGCTGTTTCAGTGTGCTATCACAGCAACCTCAACCACCCCACCACCACCAGTTGAGCCCTGTCCCGCACGGGGGTAGGCTCCTCGTCCCTGCCTCCTATCTCCGGCAGGACATGACGGTTCCGGGTACAACTCCCTCGGACCGCCAGATGGGGCCTACGCCAAAGAGAGAGACATTACTTTCTGTTTTACATTTATCAAATAAATGGCATCTTAAACTTCACTCAAGCCTGCGTGTCTTCCCGATTGAAGAGCATCTCCACCAGAGACAACACACCCTACTGATTAAAGACCATAAAACACAAATCTCACTCACATCTGCCCCCTCTCTTACCTCAGGTCCCTTTAGGTTATGACTTATCCTGTTCTGTAATGTAAAAGGTTTTCTGATCATACATGTTTGGTATCATTCAAGAGGTCTCAGTGCCAGTGGTAAAACGGTCTCATTCCCTTTCAGCAAACACAAATCACAAGTAAGATTTAAGAACTTAGTCAAATACTGTATTCTATCAGGGGCATGTCCCTCCTAGGTCTCTCACAGGAACCATCAGATTTGGTGCATTCTTTGTAAGACATCAAACAACCTATTCAATCACAAGTTTCAAAGGTCTACTTACAAACCCCCTAAATTGTAAACCAAATCCTGAATAACATCAAACAAACACATCTGAAATAACAATAGAATCGTTTGGTATTTAAAGAAGGTTGGCAAAGAGCTCGGGGAGTCTCTAGTCAGATATCCCATACAATTGCTCTGTGTAGTTTTCCATTGCCAGGTATGTTTCTTTGACTTGTCTTTTATTTTTAGGAATGTTCGTTCATTTTGATAATGTGTGAAACTGGATTTGATTGATTTTGTAACTTACATTTTAAATCCTACCTGGGAAATATATTGTTACTTTATGATTTATTCTGTATTCCTCCGAAATCATTTATCACCGGTAAATTCGAAGGACGCCTTTTGTTACCGCAAATGTATGTCCAGGATAATGACATTACTGGAGCTAATGAACAGGAGAAAACCACGTAAGACCACCAGTCACTGCTTATCACTGTCTTTGCAAGTTGTATGAAACGTGACTAATAAAACTCTCATCTGGTTAAGAGCAAGCAGTAGGCGGCCAAACCAGATGATATTAGTAAACCCAGCAACCGCTGACTATGAACGGGACTGGCAATTTTTTGTCTGTGAGACCTATGCAATTAATCAGCCGGCATATGACTCTGAGCGACAATCGGGACCCGAATGAAAGGATAATGGAGGATAAGGAGTGGTGGTGGCGTAGTGGGCTAGAGCACTGAACTGGTAAGCAGATGGTTGTAGGTTTGATCCCCACAGCCACCACCATTGTGTCCTTGAGCAAGGCACTTAACTCCAGGTTGCTCTGGGGGGATTGTCCCTGTAAGAAGTGCACTGTAAGTCGCTTTGGATAAAAGCATCTGCCAAATGCATAAATGTAAATGTAAATATTGAAAGTTAGGATGATTCATAGTAATCAATAACTTAAAAAGATTACACTAAAGGGAATGATCAGAACTCAATTAGAGCTTAAATCGAAATTAGAGGTTCAGATTAATATTAAATTGGAGTCAGATAAAATTAATAAAGGATTCAACTGATAAAGTACAAATTAATAATGTTTTTGGTTTAGCACTCAGTAAAGACAGAACAATGCAGAAACCTTCAGGGGCCATTCTATTGGAATCAAACATCGGACCAATAGTTTGGTTTTACCCCTTTTTTACATATATATATATACAGTATATTTATTATACAGTATGTACATGTATGGACAAACTAAAAGTTTAAAACTAAAGCCTTTGAGGACCAAAGTATACTTCGGTTTTTCATTTGCCGCTATGTCTCGCATGAAATGTCATCATTAGCACAGTATGGGCGTACTCTTCCCATTCAGCCCAGTTTTTTTTTAACACGCAGACAGTTTGTGTCTGTTTGCATCATATGTAAATGCAACTGATGGTGACGGTCCTATAAGAGTATCGCAAAGCATTCCTTGTGCAAATGCGACAGACATGTCCGTGCATGCTCGTGATCAAGATTATCTCAACCTTGCACGAGGCATAACAGCAAACGGAAAAACAAATTATACCCTAGCCTTAAGACTAAGATGGAAAATAACTTAACACCATTCATATATATATGTATAAAACAAATAAAATACAATTTATTTAATTAAATTATATCAAATGTAGTTCAATAAAAATACTGTAGGAATTTACCGCTAAAGTTGCCACTAATAATATAGGGGATTATGCCATCTGGCCAAACTCTCTCAGGCCTGGCTGTCGCGGCTCTGCGTCTGCGTAGGAAGCTTCGACTGGCCAAAACTGGGTCACCCTCTGTATTGCTATTGGCTGAGGATCTGTTTTCTAGGACAAAGACAATGCTTTAGACACATTTATTTACCCACTTTTGCAAAAGTTTACAACCAAAACAAACTTAATTTGGCTATTTAAACTTGGCAAAATGATGAATTGCAAATTAAACTTGGCTAAGTGCCCAACTGCACAGAATAATTTATGATTACTGATTATACATTAGATATTTCTGCATGGTAGAAGCCTGTGCTTTAAAACCATACTCACCTGATTCAGGTAAAGAAAAGTTAGAAGAGGTGTTCAGTGCAGCAACCATATATTTCACCTTTAGCAAACGCAAGTCCTCCTTGTCTAAAGCTATGTCCCCCAGAAAAGCAGCTGCAACAAAGATATTAAAGGAAATGTTCACCCAAAAATGACAATTCTCTCATCATTTACTCACCCTCATGCCATCCCAGATGTTTATGGCCTTCTTTCTTTTGCAGAACACAGACAAAGATTTTTTAAATAATATTTCAGCTATGTTGGTCCCCACAATACAAGTGAATGGTGACCAGAACTTTGAAGGCCCAAAAGGCAGTATAAAAGTAATCCATAAGACTCCAGTAGTTACATCCATATCTTCGGAAATGATTTGATAGATGTGAGTGATAAACTGATCAATATTTAAGTCCTTTTATACTGTAAATCTATAATTTCACATTCAGTCACCTACTGGGTGGGGGTCAAAGGTGGAGACTGATAGTAAAAAAAAAGGACTTAAAAATGTATCTGTTTATCACCAACACCAATCATATCACTTCAGAAAATATGGATTTAACAACTGGAGTAATATGGGTGACTTTTATGCCACCTTTATGTCATTTTTGGACCTTCTGAGTTCTGGTCACCATTCACTTGCATTGTGAGGACCAACAGAGCTGAGATATTCTTAGGATAATCTTCGTTTGAGTTCTACTGAAGACATAAAGTTAAACACATCTGGGATGGCATGAGGGTGAGTAAATGAGAGAATTTCATTTTTGGATGAACTATACCTTTAAGATTTAACAGTACCATCAAAAACATTCACACCTTACAAAGGTCAGTTTTAAATCGAAACAATCTTGAGGTCTAATTCACTAGTAAAAAAAATATATATATATATATTTTGGGTAAATTGGTTTTATTTATTTATTTTTGCATATACAAGTCTGTACACTGCAGACACTGCACACACATACTGTATAAACTACACATAGAGAAGGAAAAAGAAAGACAGTAGAAAAGAAGCAGCTTATAATGCTTTGGTAACCAGTCTAAAACAAGTTTTCTTAGGATGCACCTTCATATAAAAATGTTACCTGTTAAATCGAGAAACTGGGCAGCAAGGCAGCTGCCTTCCGTTTCTCGTCACAGCCACTATGGACAGCAGCACCAACAACCCGATAAAGACTCCTGAGACTTTGCCTGAAGGCTTGACTCATTAGCAGTACAGAAGCCATAGTTATAAAGCACAGGTGTTGTGGATTTAAAAAGGAGGGATTTAAATGAAGGATTATTTAATGTGCAGCCTATTCTAAGAATTTGTTAGCTGGCTTTAAACAGATGCTTTTCATTTAAATGGATTTACAGCTCACTAATTGCATGGATGGTCCTTTTGAACCAAAGTTAAGTTGTTAGTATTTTTTTTGTCAGGGGTAAATGAGGTAATAGAACAAGTTTGTGATTTTTAAAACTTTTTGGTGTCTGTTTGGGATTAAATAACCTCTGTAGCTTCTTTCATTGTTGTAAATATCGTTAGATCTTAAAGCTTCCACCCCCTCAAAACAATTTATTTGCATTTTTATTAATGAAAGTTATCTATAAGTGAGAAGGAGTGTTTTTTACAACAAGAAACGTTCCATAATTGTTAATTAGGCACACAAACCCTTGCCGTAAACTTCAAAGTCTTTGAAGAAGTGTAAAAAAGTGCTGACTTTAAAGATGGGCGAAACACAAAACATGCAATGATCAATGAGTCGTCTGTCAGCAAAAACTTAATCTTAGAACTTTCTCATACACTTTTTATCTAAAAGTTGCATATTTTAAAGGACAACTCGTGTTACCTTGTGAATAAAAGCCTATTGTCCAATCAATTTAATGATCCATATTTCTTGCTAAATGTATGTTCAATTTAAGACCCCATGAAAAGGTCAAAGTGCAATTTTCTTGTCCTTTCTTGTATCTGCTATTGAAACAGTATGTTGGTAGGAATATGAGCTCAGTATTTTTGGTTAATTTTCCTGGAAGAGAAGTTTTGTAACTTTTGTGTATACTGTACCTGCTAGGTTAATTGAGTTAACTTTTAGGACACACAGACTAAAAGCCATAAAACAGTAATAAGTACTTTTGAAAGAACCGACTCGTTAGAGTCATTAATTCAGGAGATGGCCCTGTGTGTTTTACGGCAGATATTTAAATGAACCGGTTTGTAAGCGTTATTAGTTCAGGAGGCAGCCTTTTGCGGTGTAAATTCAAAAGAGCCAACTGGTAAGAGTAATTTGTTCGGCAGGTAGTGCTTTATTGTATGTATTGTGGTGTTGATTAAAAAGAACCGACTCAAAATAATCATTAGTTCAAGGGGGTAGCAATGTGTGTTTTTCAATGTAGATTTAACAGACTTGTAAGAGTCATTCATTCAAGAGGTTGCGCTTTATGTTTAGCGGCATAGATTCAAAATAACCAACATATAAGAGTCATTGGTTCAGAAGCTGTATATATATCGAGGTGTACATTAATATGAATTGACTGATATGAGTTATTCAAGGTAGTTCTGTATGTTTTGCGGTGTTGATTCTAAAGAACTGATTGATTAGAGTCATTTGTAGAAATTTGAATATTTGCGCTGCTCATTTTGGGCACCTACTGTAAACAATAGGGCAGTATTTAATTTCTTAGAGATTATTTTCATCCTTTATATTCTGTAAAAGAAATGTTAACTGTACTTGAGTTAATTTATCAGGTCAAGAATGTATGACCTACTGGCAGAATTCTTTGTTTTAGTGACATTTTTTATTTTACCTTTGTTCACAGCACGCCAGGTGACCTTATTATGCCTGAAACATTGCCTACACAATCTAAAAACAAATCCATGCTTGTATGAGCATGCTTCAGCCTTTCTTGTTTCTTACCCAAAGCTGTCAAATAAACATGCACATAAAGACATAATGTTCACACCCTCCTGTCAGGCTGTTCTCTAAATGTCAAAAGAAGAAAGAAGCAAATTACAGCAAACCAACTTTTCAGGTGAAGCCATTCCCCATTAAATGTTAAATATAAATTTGAGGTCTAGCCTTTTTGACAGACAAATGACCATGTGTCTCCATTAGCATCTTCCCAGTTGTTTTGCTCAAGCCCATTGTGAAAAGAAAAACAGCAAAAAAAGGCATCAAATCTTGAGTCTGGTCGAGATGATCATACACTGTAAATACACTGACAGAAAAGTGGGTTTTAAAAAATGTCTAATGCATGAAAACTTAAAAACTTTAAAGACTTTTTAAAGATAAAGCTGAAGTTTTGTAGTTTTCCACCATTTTCGCCTTCTGTCACTAACGTCATTCCTGTGAAGCAAGTTGGAAAATATAAAACTATTGATTTTAAGTTGTTCATTATAAGTTTCTAAACAATATATTTTAATTTTACAGCTTTTTTACTTATTTGCTAATTTAAAATTAGTTTAAGAGTGTAGGGAGACCGACTCAATTGCATCATTTACAATTCACCATGGAAGTGGGCTGTCCCTGCCTCCACGTCTGAGACCGTCAACCCATGCATCTTATCACATGGCTTGTTGAGTGCGTTAATATAGCACATGTGGATATCCACCGCAGCATCCATGCACAACTCACCACGTGCCCCACCGAGAGCAAACCACATTATAGCGATCACTAGGAGGTTACCCCGTATGACTCTACCCTCCCTAGAAACCGGGCCAATTTGGTTGGAGTCACTCAGCACTGTTTTATAATTTTCTATTCCTCATGTCTCGCAGGCACGGTGGGCATGCATGATCAGAGTTTCCATAGGAACACTGATTGTTCCCGGGGGAATGCTGATCATGCCACTGATTAGCGTGCCGAGCAACATCTGTTCTCCCCTAATTCACTCCCTTCTTTAGCCTGTTGTGTTCTCAGTATCTTTGATAGATTGTTGTTTGATGTTGATTACTAACCTCACTCTCTCTGTCTAGTTGGTCCAGTCTCATGTATCTGTTGGTTGCAGGCTGTATTTGCTCTCGGCTCCCGAGAGGGAAGCCATGAACAGCTATATAAATTTTTCTCTGGCAGCCGGTCTCATTCACCCTTCCTCTTCGCAGGCAGGGGCGTGGTTCTTCTTCATGGAGAAGAAGGATGACTCGCTTAGACCCTGTATAGATTATTGGATTATTAACCATCCCGGTGAAGAATTGCAATCCTTTGCCATTGATGTCCTCAACCTGTCAAATACTGCTTGCTGAGGCATCCATCTTTACGAAGTTGAATTTATGCAACGCTTATCATCTTGTTTGGATTAGGAAGGGGGATGAGTGGAAGCAGGGCTGGACTGGGAAGAGAAATCGGCTCGGGATTTTACATAGCAACTGACCCAATAGTTAAGGGAGGGGGTGCTCGTTGTCCTTTTCTGCATATCGTGGCACTGTTTTATATTCCGTTTTGCATAACGGATCATTTTAGCTTATCGTTGCCGACCAACCAGCCCGCTCGGTTCACCCGATGGCCAGTCCGCCCCTGATCGACCCCAAAGTGCTTCGGCCCACCTGAAAAATACCCAGTATGCCAGATTACCAGTCCAGCCCTGATTGGAAGACAGACTTTAACACCCGTAGCGGGCACTTTGAATATTTGGTTATGCCTTTCGTATTGGTCAAAGCCCCCGCTGTCTTCCTGAGGCTCGTGAATGTCGTGCTTAGAGACACGGTCGATCGTTTTGTGTTTGTCACACAAAACGATCTTGATATCTTGATGATATTCTGATCTTCTCCCAGAATATGCAAGTGCATGTGCAGTACGTTAGGCAGGTGCTTCATCGACTGTTAGAGGGTCGGCTGTTTGTCTAGCCGGAGAAGTTCGTTTTTCATGCACAGTCGGTTCATGTTGGAGTTGGATGCATCTGAGGTTGGTGTCAAAACAGTCTTGTCACAGCGCTCCCCCTCGGACAGAAAGATGCATACATGTGCTTTTTTTCGCACCGCTAAAACACAAGCTGAATGTAATTACGACGTTAGCAACTGAGAATTATTGGCTGTCTGCTTGGCCTTGGGTGAGTAGCATCATTGGTTAGAGGGTTCGGGGGTACCTTTCATGGTCTGGACAGATCATTAGAACCTAGAGTATATTCGTAGTGCCAAACACCTCAACTCTAGACAGGCTCGCTGGGAACTATTTTTCACGCATTTCAACTTCATGCTGTCTTATTGCAGGGGCTCTAAAAATGTCAAGCCCGACTCCCTATTTCAATGTTTTGAGGTCGATACCTCCACCGCCCCAACCGATACCATTCTACCCGGCACTTACGTGGTGGGCATGGTATCCTGGGAGGTGGAGGCTAAAGTCTGTGTGGCGCTAAGAAACACCACGCCCCCAGCAACATGCCCAGTGGGACAGTTATTTGTTCCGCGATCAACCCGGACGCACGTTCTACAATGGGGTCACTCATCCAATGTCGCTTGTCATCCAGGGGCGACTCGCACTCAGACACTCAGATTATTAGATTCTGGTGGCCATCATTAGCGCAGGACTTACAACAATTTGTAGCCGCTTACCCCATTTGTGCGACTAATAATATGTACTGTAAACCTCCAACCACTGCCTGTCCCTTCGGGACCCTGATCACACATAGCCATGGATTTCTAACTGGTCTCCCCCCTCCCATGGCAACACAGTCGTTTTGACTGTAGTGGACTGGTTCTCGAAGGTGGATCATTTTATTCCCCTCCCCAAATCACCTTCAGCGAGGGAGACAGCGGTAGCAGTCATTAACCACGTCTTCCGCATCCATGGCCTCCCGGTCGATGTCGTTTCTGACAGAGGCCCAATTTGTGTCACGTTTTTGGACAGTATTCTGTCGACAGCTGGGGGCTACTGTGAGTTTGTCCTCTGGGTTTCATCCACAGACAAATGGACAAGCTGAGCGGACGAATCAAGAGCTGAAAAAGGCCCTATGCTGTGTGGCCTCCCATAATCCGTCTTCTTGAAGTGATCATTTAGTCTCGGTTGAGTACGCCCACAACTCCTTGCTGTCGTAGTCTACAAGGTTATCAAACTTCCAGTGCAGCCTCGGATATCAGCCCCCTCTGTTTCCCGGACAAGAACTCGACATACAAGTCCGTCCACCCACGCCTTTATGCAGAGGTGCCGACACACCTGGAAAGCAGCCAGAGAAGCTCTCATATAGACTGGTGCTCACGTTAAGAGGTCAGCCGACTGCCACCGGGCTAAGACCTCAGTTAACATGTGCGGGCAGAAAGATTGGCTGTCCTCTAAAGACATCCTGCTCCAACTCCCCTCACGTAAGCTGGGTCCCAAGTTTATCGGGCCATTTCCCATCCCACCTCCTCTGAGTCTTGTTGATGGCTCTCAGGCCTACAAGGTCAGAAGACTGATCGACATCTGGCGGAGGGCAGAGGATTCCAATACCTGGTTGACTGGGAGGGTTATGGACCTGAGGAGAGATGTTGGGTCCTGGCTCGGGACATCCTGGACCATGCCCCCATAGATCAGTTTAATCTCCAGCAAGGTATTTCTGCCGGGGATGCCTGGAGGCGTCCGGTGTACTATCATGGCTCTTGTGAGTTTGTTTTGTCATTTTCTCTTCCTCATGTCTCACAGGCATGGCCGTCATGTATGATCGGCATTTCCATGGGAACACTGATTGTTCCCGGGGGAATGCTGATCATGCCACTGATTAGTGTGCCGAGCAACACCTGTTGTTCCCTAATTCACTCCCTTCTTTAGCCCGTCATGTTCTCAGTATCTTTGCTAGATTGTTGTTTGATGTTGTGTACTAAACTGACTCTGTCTGTCTAGTTGGTCCTGTCTCGAGTAGCTGTTGGTTGCCCGCATGTCGGGTGTGTGGTTGCCTTCCAGTTTTTCTGCGTGTCAGATGGTCTTCCACGGAGGATACCTCGTCTCTGCCTGCGTGTCCCATCTCAGCTGGCCGTTGTTCTGCACCTCACTAAGCTTCAACGGAGGATTCTATGAATCTGTGCCTGACTTCCACAATGCACACACTTATTCTACAAACACACTCTTCACGGATTGCCCCTTGTTTGGCCACGGCACGCACGCTATCTGAGATCGCTTCCCGTTGGTGCAGCCGGTGCCGGGATCTTCAACATTCCACAGGCAAGAGACTGCTCATATATGTTGCTAATAAATCCTGAACATTTCCTCTGCTCTTGTGTCTGTTTGTTCTCGCTATTGCGCGTTACACCAAGACTTTTGAAACCTTTACAGACCTTTTGACACCTTTTCTTACATTTAGTACAATTATTATTTAGAGTAGAATGTTCAATTTGCTCTTATTCACACAATCAAGATGAATGCCGATCTCAGCTGTCAAGTCAGATTTGGCTGCAAGTATGGCTGCAGAAAACCTGACAAATAGTGCATATGCCATATGGACTACACTTTTATGATGATTTTGTGTGCTTTCTGGAGCTAGACAGCCCCTGGTCCCCATTCACATTTATTGCATGGTAAAGCAGCTTGGAGATTCTGCTAACTTTCTCTTTTTAGTGTTTTATGATAGAAAGAAGGAACGTCATACATCACTTTAAGCAAGTGGATAACGTTCTGAATGAATTTGCAAAATAATTCTACATTTCCAAATTCCACTCAAGCAATAATGAAAATAGTGTTTATGTAAATTCAATTATAAGATCCAGCCAAAAATTAATTGACTGTCTATTCAGTTGCCAGCTGTCTGTATAAAGATTTGCCCACACTAAATCGGAGCTTTGTGTATGATGGATGTTAGTTTAATTTTACAGGCCATCAAAATTTAAATAATTAAAAAGTATTTGTAAAGGGCATTTCAGGCTGTGGATTAGGCAACATGTTAGTTTTACATTCTGTGCCTAAAGGATGCTGTTTTCTGGAGAGTTGGAAAAGAGAGAGATCACCAGGATTCACTTGTCCCAGAATTCATTCTGTCATTTGTTACACAGCATAAACAAAACAAAACAAAACAACACAACACATAAAACAGCACAAAAAAAATTTAATCACAAAAAAAAAACACAAGAAAACAAAAACTAAAGACATAACCAAATACAAAACGTAAACAAAACAACATGATGTTATCCAAAACACCAGACAGTTATTAACAAAAAATAAAAGCAAACATAACACAAGCAACTTTAACAAAAAAACTAAACATTTAAACAAATCAATACAACATTTATATATATATATATATATATATATATATATATATATATATATATATATATATATATATATATATATATATATATAATTATAATTATTATTATTACCAGCTTTGCATGGGTCCATGTAGTCGACTACAACCTCTGCTGAACCTGTGTAATATTTTGTATCCACTTGCAGTTCGATCGCTATTAAAATTCGAAGACTGATCACAAACGAACATGTCCTCAGGGGATTCATGACGGGAATGAGTGCGGATGTGGAGTTGGGACCGGCGGAGGTAGAGCTGCGAGCTGCGGTGGGATTTTGGAAGGAATTGGGGAAAATGGGAGCTCCCGGGAAGGCGGGTTTAGAGAAGGGAGGCTTTGCTCTCTTCAATGTCTTTATTGTAGTCCAGTGATTCGCTAACAGACCCGGGCCCCGTTCCAGCATAAAGCTTGCAAACATTACAGATCGGAGGTCAGTGCGCTCAAAGCGCTCTGAACCCCCGGTGTGTGTGTGTGTGTGTGTGTGTGTGTGTGTGTGTGTGTGTGTGTGTGTGTGTGTGTGTGTGTGTGTGTGTGTGTGTGTGTGTGTGTGTGTGTCAGTGTCATTCAGAGGAGCAAAAGAATCGTTGTGATGTGCGAAAATAGGCAGCAAAATAGTCTGTCTGTCTATCTCTCTCTCTCTCTCTCTCTCTCTCTCTCTCTCTCTCTCTCTCTCTCTCTCTCATCTATCTATCTATCTATCTATCTATCTATCAAGATTAGCCACCACATTCAAATCACCTGCCTAATATTGTGTAGGTCCCCCTTGTGCCGCCAAAACAGCGCCAACCCTTCTCACCACGATTGTAAAGAGTGGTTTTCTGTGTTTCCGTAGACTTTGTCTGTTCGAAACAGTCTGGCCATTCTCTGTTGACCTCTCTCATCAGCAATACGTTTCTGTCCGCAGGAATCGCTGTCCTTTTCTGCATATCGCGTTCCCTTCGGCATATCGTGGAGTCATTTTGTGGCCCGTTCTGCATAATGAGGCAGCTCATTTCAGCTTATCGTGGCCCATTCGGCGCATTTCACAGACAGCCTGGTTCTCCCGATGAACAGGCCACCCCTGATCATCCCTAAATTGCATCGGGCCACCGGGGAAATTTCCAGGTATCTCAGATTACCAATCCAGCCGTGGCAGTGCAGTGTATAAAATCATGCAGATATGTTCAGGAGCTTCAGTTAATGTTCACATCAACCATCAGAATGGGGAAAAATGTATCTCATTGATTTGGACCATGGCATGTTTGTTGGTGCCAGATGGGCTGGTTTGAGTATTTCTGTAACTGCTGATCTCCTGGGATTTTCACCCACAACAGTCTCTATAATTCCCTCTCTCTCTCTATTTATATGTACAGTATTTATTTATTTATTTTTGTACTTCAAAGCCAAGGGTAATTATACTTTTAAAGGTCCTCATTTAGGGCCATTCACACCGAATGTGTTTTAGCATCTGTCCACACTGGTTTTTCAATTATGTTCCAATGTAAAAATGTGCTAGACTAGACGGACATCTTTTACCGTTGTGTCGCATCTCACTTTTATTGTGTTTTTTTTTTTTTAGCTCCCTGTGTTTTAGATGCAGTGTAGTTAAAAAGAACGTTAAAAGTGCTGTAAACTATTTTTTTTTTCATGAAAAAGCATGTTCCTACTCCCTTAAAGATATTAATGAAATAAGTGTCCTGAGATATCGCACCAGTCTCTGTGATAACTAACAAAAATATGTAGCAATTTTCTTTTAAAGTTGAGATCTATGCAGTCTAATTTCTATTAGTTATTTTAATACTTGTTCTGTAAGCCATACGAAAAGCAGACTGCAATGTTGCTTTTCTGAAAATCTTCCCCTCTGCTGTAGCTTTCAAACCTCATACCTTAATAACCCTTATTATAGTTTGGGATTTTTGATTTAGCTTTTAATTATACTTTATATTCAATTAGCCATTTAAATTTAGTTTAGTTTTCATCACACTATGTCTGTTAGTTTTAGTTTAGTTATTATTGTCTGTGTTTTTTAGTTTGAGTATAGTTTTTATTAGTTTTAGTATTTTATTGCTGCCAAAGCTGAAGCATATTCTGGTATCATTTAAAATGCCTAACGTCATTCGATTTCTAAGGGCAGTCTTGTGTTACCTCTATCTAGTGGCATGTTCTTATGGCAATGTTTTTATAATATAGTATGAAGATGGGTAAAGTGGGACGGTTAAGCTTGACTCCTATTTTAACCATATTATTCCCTGAATAGTTAAAAATCCTTACTAAACTAATCTAGAAGTAATCAATTAACTTTAAATAGATGAATTTACATCAGAATATGTGGCAAAGCTTTATTTCATGACCACCGGTGGGGAAAAGCAATTGTAAAGAAAATGAAGGAGGCAAATATTTTTAAGGTGATAAAAAAGTAAAAGTTTACTTAATGTTTATAAATGTTATTGATAAATTGAGGCGTAAAAGTGTGTAAAAACTGCAATTAATTTGTAGAAATTTTCTATTGAATAATTTTTCCTCTGTCCCACTTTACCACTGCCTGAAAAAATCAATCTAGGATTTGGTCAAAAGAGGTTCTTCTGATCTTCCCAGTATTAAGTATTTCTAAATATTTGCTTTTTACTAAGGTAGGAGACATCCTAAGATTTTTTTAAAGGTACAATGTCAAGTTATGTGGCATTTGGATCATGATTAAAAGTGAAAAGTAACATTTCCAAAAGTGTTCCACTTTGCCCATGTTCACCCAATGGTGATGTAAAATGTTTTCATGTAGTTTTTGTTTTAGTTAACGATAATTACATTGCCTCATTCACCATTGCACATATTTCAATTGAGCATGACAAGGTACGTCATTGATGTGAAACGTCATAAGATATTGGTTTCCTAACTGGAACAGTGATGGGAGAGTATGAAGATTCATTTTAGAGTGAACGATCATACAGTAAATGCTTTTTTGAGACCAGTTCCGAGTTTTTAAAGTCATGACCTTAAAAATCAATGTAGAGCAACACTATATATCTATTTTGTAATATCCTACTAAAAAACATCCTACTGTTTAATAATTCATTACAATTCGTAAAAAAAAAAAACTTATATATTGATCTCTGAGTCTGTGGTGTGAAAGACAAATTACCGTGACTAGTTTGTTGCCATTTAGCAGATAGCTTTTTATTAAAGACAACATGTCCACTACACATATGACAGTATCCCCATAAAGCAGTCTGGGTGGATAGCAGAACAATGGTTAGTTTTAGAACAGGCTAAGGGTTCCTCCTATTCTTTGAACACCTCACCCGAGACTGAACACAAAACCTGAGTATTAGTAGCCCAATATCTGAACCATTAGGCAGTACCATCCCATTAAAATGTGTAAGACAAAAAAAAAATTATAGATGGGACGGACGGACGGACATATATATAGTCATGCTTTTTTTTGACAAAACAAAAACATAATTTTTACATTTACTGTTTTAAAAATGTTGCTTTTTTATCTAAACACATATTGGGTATGTTAAACATGTAAACATCCATAACATGTTTCAAACATTCAATTACTGTCAGGTTATGTTACTCCTGAGTTATGATTCCATGAACACGTATTACTTAACATAACGTAAACATAACACCAAAAACACAACATTTGACAATTTCCAAGGAATTAACACTTTTTGAAGTAAAGCATAAAAAGGTCAGCAAGGCTGGATTAACACGGATTATAATTCATATTACATCAACAGCTTGGTCTTACCATGCATGAAATAACAACCTTAAAAATATTTTATGTAGCCTTTAGTTGTTTTTATCTGTGCCTCTACTTTCAGTATGACATTTAGAGGAATGGGCACAAAATACCTGCCACAAATCCACACATATACATAGATGTGCAGGTTTGCTGTTCTTCGGTTTCCTTTGGCTTCTTAACAATTTACACATTTACAAGATGGAAAAGCACAAAGTAATTCTGAAACACATAAAATAAAAAATAAAAACAGATTAAAAAAAAATCATTCTAAAATGTATATAATGTATAGAGATAATTACTGACAAAATAGAAAGAAACAATTGAACATTTAAATGAAAACTGGGTTGAATTCCTCAGCAGTCCTGCTTAAGAAAGCCAAAAAGCTTTTAAAATCCACTGAGTAGTCTCAATATTCTAACAGTAGTAAAATAAAGTCATAAAATTACAGTAAAAGGTAAAACTAAGGAAAAGGTTTCCTAAATACATGTTTGTTACAAATATACAATCACTACATACTGTACTTCAAGGCACTCAAATTCTGATGAACCTGAGAGTATTATATTTACAACACACAAACATTGGGAATTTTCTACATCAGTGGTTCTCCATACAGTAGGGAAAAACAATACTAAACGCAAATAATAAATTGCATCGGGCCATATATACTGTTTTTTGTCATTGACGTCAAAGTCTGTGCATCCACACAAAATCGACCATATTTTGGTTCAAATTCTTTGGATTCATTCAAATGCCGTCATCAGCCTAAATCATGATTGGACAAATACCTTCCCAAACATGTGTAGTATATTTTGTTCTGTGTATCTGTCATTGGGGTCTTTGAGTGACACTTCAGATGGACCCTTCAGGCTGGTACAGAGAAACACCTCTTGAAATGTCACTCAGCACACCACTGGGGTTTATTTGCATGAACAGTTTTAGGCTGTGTGGATTTTACATAATCCTCCATGGCTGCAATGTCCCAAAGTGTACATAAATAAGAAAAACCTGTGCCCAGTGGCAAATCCTCCAAATGAGACCATTCAAATTGGGAGAAACACAATTTTATTAAGAGAGAAACCAAAGTAGGAATCACAGCTGTTGTTTTGATCCCCACTTCAACAACATTCCAAACATTAAGGTTGTAGCCTTCATGCTGTCCAAGCCCGCAGATGTTCTTGTGTTATTTTAACCAAGGGGTAAAGATTTGGCTGGTTAGCTTTAGCTGTTAGACCCTGTTGGTAGATGGAATAACTACATCATTATGAGTGCCAAAACAGTGTATTCTGACAAATAGTGACCCACTTTTGAGTGCTCTGAATGGCATGAAATTGAGTTCTAACATAGAATGATCAATAACATATAACATTCCAGCTTTCCATAACTTTGATTTCAAAACTGAGTGCCCATGATGCAAAGATGACAGCATCCAGATCTCCTATTTCCAATGCTACATGGGCCAGCCAAGCAACTGCCATTGAGATGAATGGGAATGCTAGCGGATAGATCTTTCCAGGGATATTAGAACTCATTCACTCCATCCAGGCTCCAAGCACTCTATGGGAGTCTGCAATTCCATTCACATCCTTAAGCAGAATTCCTTGAGTACCATGAGCTCGGGGCATTACAGAAATACAGCGCTCTTTCCGCCCGCTGGTCACACCTCTGTTCTCATCGGATACTTTGTTAGATGGCGGAAGTACAAAATGCGTGTGACGCATCTCTGACACGACTCTGTTGCACGAACTGCAGGCCATAGCTGCCTGGAAGCCCCTGCGGAAGTTCTCGTTAAAGAAGCCGTAGATGATTGGATTGACGCCACTGTTGAAAAAAGCCAGCCAGTGAGCGACAGGGAAAAGATAGCTGCTCAAGAAGTCAATCTGTTGCCTGTCCAGATCCTGATAGTCAGTAAGAAGCATCAACGTCCAGAGTGGGAGCCAAGATATCATGAAGAGAGTGGCGACCATAATGAGCATCTTGATGACCTTCACCTTTCTTCTGGAATGAACCCGGTTCTCACGTAGGTTGTTGGAGAGTTTAGAGGCAATGCACCCATACATGATGCTTATGAGACCCAACGGGGCCAGGTACACATGGACGAAGATGATGGTGGTGTAGACTCGCCGCATGTCTGCTTTGGGCCAGTCCTCGAAACACACGAAAAGTGGATAGAGCTGGTTATCCTGGACCATGTAGATGTCCTCCAGGTGTGTGACAGTCAGTGTTGCAGCTGAAGGGAAGATGATCGCAAATGCGAACAGCCAAATGAAGACGATGGCAAAGAGCGCAGTGACAGGCCTAAGACGATGACGGAATGGGTAAACAATGCCAGTAAACCTGTGTCAAGAGACAAGTTTAGTTATGAAAATCTGTTCAAAATACAAGTCCTAGAAATATTCAGATATTGATATAATTAACACTGATAATAATTTTACACAACTTTGATTAAAGAATTAGCTTTGCAACAGAGCTATTATGGAAATACTTTTGAAAATTATTTAAAGGTAAAGTGTGTAATTTCTGCAGCCTGACTACGGAAACATTTTCAAACAATCCACAATTACATGCTTCATTAATATTTAACATAAACCTAACCTGCCTTAGGGAAGTGTGTAAGACCCAGATGTAATGGGCAATCTACCTTATGGCTCCGTGGTACACGGTTTCTGGATGCTCCGCAGCGCCACCTAGGTGATTTTTGCAGACGCCTTCCGCATCAAGAAAGGTGAACATCCTTACCCTTAACCTCCACCTTTACCTTACTGATAGTATTTTAAAATGCAAATGCAACACGAAAAGCACATTTTGTGTTGCTTCTATGACACTTTCTTTTCACTTTCACTTTAGTTTCGAGATTCCTTGGCAAGACTTGAGCCTTGGTCTCCCAGTCCGAATTCCAACACTCTATCAGGTGAGTTTCCGGGGAAACTAATCAGGTTGGAATAAGTGTGTAAATGTATGTGGATCTCTAATACAAGTGTTAAAATGTATAATTTTGCAAATACGTGTTAGAGTGAAAGTGTTTCGATATGATAATGTAGCAGTGTGTGAGTAAAAGTGTGAAAAATATGTTTTTATAAAGTAATAATCAGCCACTGTAGTTGTGATTTCTGTGTAATTTCTGAATAAAACGCTCAGTTGTTGTAGTGCCTCTAGTGTTTAATTCACCAGGAAAATGCAGCAAAATGTAGAATGTGGAACGTAAAACTCAGTTTGCAAAAATTTTGTTACAGTAACATTTATTATATGAGACTGGGTTGAATTTCCGAGCCACTAGTGTCAACAAATGTAATTACTAAAATTATTATTTTTAAACAGGTTTCCTGAGCACTAACTCCCTCCTAAATTGCTGGCATTTCAGATTTTACAAAAAGATGGCCCCGCCCCAAACTCACACCATTGGTTGAGCCTATGTTGCTGTGTTGAGCTGTTCGATGTTTTGAAAATGCTATATTTTTACACTTTCATATGAAAGTAATATAGGAGAAAGTATTTTGACATGAATTAAATTGCACACTTCACCTTTAAATATATATGTGATGGTAATAATGATATGATCTGCACCGTCATTTTCCCATTGCTTCTATTTTGCTGGTGTTTCTGGCCTTGTTTCTGATCTAAATGAATATCAAACTATTTATTTTTGCCTTGGTTAAAGGGTTTTAAAGTTACTTAATTTCCCTTAGTTTCTATTGAGTTTGATTATGTATTTCATTTTGTGCATCTATTCAAAATCAAAGCAAACTCTTATCTTGTCTGTTGGTTATATGAAAACATTTCCGGTATTTTCGTGAAGGATAAAGATTTGCGACTTGACATTTAAAATGGTAAATGTCAAAAATAAGTGATAGAACATGGTGTCTTTAACCTTTGCTTCTAAGACCTGATTCTCGGAAACATGCATTTAGTGGTGACTCCTTTGATGCAATCACATTTTTTTTTAAATATCTCCATTCCACATAATATCTCTTCACCATCAGCATCTTCAAAGCATTAGCATGGATTTCTTTTCATCTTGAGTCGATGTCAAAAAAATAAATAATAGCCATATAAGTCAACTTTATTTATATTATTTTAAGACTTGTTTGAGTCCACTGGAGCTGTGGAGCTGATTTGAACCTTACACTTGACGTTGCTGCTGATTTGAGCCTGAATTATAAAAAGAAATCCAGTTCACATACAAACAGGCTATTAAATTAAATGAACAGGAATTCATAAAGAACAAAATAAGTGTGTATGTTAAAGTTATAATTCACCCATAAAATGATAATTCTGTTATCATTTACTCACTCTCATGCTCTTCCAAATCCGTATGGCTTTCTTTACTCCATAGAACACAAAATGCATATGCAGAATGTTTGCCTCAGTTGGCATTTACTCAAATTTTTTTCCATACAATGAAACTGAATGGTGACTGAGGCAAAAATTCCACCTAACAAAGACTCTGATTGCATCAAAGGAGGCGTCACAGTCTGGCCTGCCCAATCTACCAACTGGGCCCCTGAACAATTTTGCCTAATAGGCCCCCTATAGGGAGGGGGGTGGGGTGCTGTTCACTGGATGATTTTTGTTTTTGGCACCATTCTGACTAAATTCTAGAGACTGTTTTATGTGAAAATCACAGTAGATCAGCAGTTACAGAAATACTCAATCCAGATCGTCTGGCACCAACAATCATCCATACAATTATCTAATCAGCCAATTATGTGGCAGTTGTGCGGTGCACAAAATCATGCAGATACGGGTCAGGAGCTTCAGTTAATGTTCACATCAACCATCAAAATTGGTGGGGGGGGGTGGGGATTTTTTATCTGTGATTTCGACCATGGCATGATTGTTGGAGCCAGATGGGCTGGTTTGAGTATTTCTGTATCTGTTGATCTCCTGGGATTTTCACACTCAACAGTCTCTCGAATTTACTCAGAATGGTGCCAAAAACAAAAAACATCCAGTGAGCGGCAGTTCTGTGAACGGAAATGCCTTGTTGATGAGAGGTCAACAGAGAATGGCCAGACTGGTTTGAACATCGAGTGAGCGGCAGTTCTGTGTGTAACATGAAGTGAATCTGTTAGTCATTGTTTACATAGAACAGTGCTCTCTCTCTCTCTCTCTCTCTCTCTCTCTCTCTAACACACACATCCATCCATCCATCCTTGTTTATCCAATAACTTGTTAGAAACAGCACAAGCAATGATACTCTTTCTGAAGTGACATTTTTTAATTACTAACGAAGTTTTGGACGCATCATTTGTTTTGAACCAGCAACGGCAGATTCTGATCTGTCGCATAAGAAAGTAGTTCCATGTACAAATGCTCTTTTTATGACCGTACTTAGTTTTTCTAAAAAAAATTTTATTGACTTCTTAATTGAACTGTTGTATATAAGTAATATCACACTTGCAATCATGCTATATGGCCCTAAATCAGTACTGCTGTGATTACCTGGTGCCGAATCACAGCAGTACTGATGTAGGGCCATATCGCACTCTAGATCTTCTGTAATATTGCATATATATATATATATATATATATATATATATATATATATATATATATATATATATATATATATATATAATTATACTTCATGTATATAGCAAAAACAGCAAACAGATACAGTACAGTTGTTGACACCGTACAAAAACATTTAAGCTTAATCAACAGCATTTGTGGCATATTTTTGATTACCATAAAAAAATATTTAGACTTTAACTTAAATCCCTGTGCTTTTTTGAAATTCAAAATAAATTTTTGTAGTCATCAACGTTACATTTTAAATTTTTATGCATTTGCCAAACGCTTTAATCCAAAGCGACTTACAGTGCCCTTCTTACAGGGACAATCCCCCCGGAGCAACCTGGAGTTAAGTGCCTTGCTCAAGGATACAATGGTGGTGGCTGTGGGGCTTGAACCTACAACCATCTGCTTTCCAGTTAAGTGCTTTAGCCCACTACGCCACCACCACTCCCATTCCGTTAAATGAGTGTTCAATAGTATCTAAATGATCATGGAATGCTCTTTGAAGTTGGCTGTTACAATAATTTTATGAATATCAGCACCAGCATCTTTTTGCATTCCATGAAAGAACTCATTTTAATAAATGATATGCTAATGATATGATTCCCCATTTTGAATATGTTTTTTAACCCTAAAATGACTCTAGCCAATCTCATGATGCAAATATGCATCTTGGGTTGCTGTGTTCAGCATGATTTGTAGCTTACAGCTTTTCTATTTCACCGCACTGCTGTGAAATACAAAAAAATCATGCCTTGTCTTTATGGAAATGTTTAATGACTGGTCATTACCTGTCTACTGCTATGGCAACCAGCGTGAAGACAGAAGCAGACACTGACATGCCCTGGACCAGGTTACTCATCGTGCACGTGATCTGGCTAAAGGGCCAACCTGTGGTAAATTCAAGAAAAGGGGCTTATATGATGCAGAAAGCTCAATTAAAAAATAATAATAAATAAATAAATGCTATAAGCACAAAACAACTTTTCAACATGCTTTACATTTCATGAAGGTGAGAACAGAGATCAGATTTGAGTGCCAAATAGAACCAATTAAAATAATGACCCACATATCACAATTAAATTCTCCAAAGATGGTGAATATAAAGATTATAAAAATTATGATATAGATGATTATGTAGATAACGATGAATATGATGACAACGATGACAAAGATGATACTGATATTTATGAACATGACTGTGATGATGACTAAGATGATAATGGTGATATTAATTAATCTAATGAATATGTTTATCATGATATTGAAAATTATAAAGATGATATTGAGGATTATGAAAATAATGATGATGACACACTGACCTGAGATGAGGCTGTCAATCAGTGTTGTGGGCACACAGAACACGCCCACCAACAGGTCACTGATGGCCAGGTTGAGTATGAAGAGGTTAGTGACTGAACGCATGTTGCGGTTCCTGATGACCACTAAGCAGACGAGTCCATTGCCCACGACACACAGCAGCAGCACCAGCAGGTAAGACAGAATGTAGCTGACTGCCATCCCTGTCGAGTGGATGTAATATGGCAAGAACGTGCAGTTGTCCAGAGTGAGATTTACAGCAGAGTAGTTCAGAGTCATTTTGTCCATTTCAGAACTTGAAAAAAGAGAAGACTATGAATCCTGGGCAAATATTCATTTTGAATCTTCAAATGAAACTCCAAAAAGGGGAAAGAAATGGAAGTATCTCCTTTCCACTGGTCACATAAATATTAAAACTAGAATGCTAAATACAGGTCCTTCTCAAAAAATTAGCATATTGTGATAAAGTTCATTATTTTCCATAATGTAATGATAAAAATTTAACTTTCATATATTTTAGATTCATTGCACACCAACTGAAATATTTCAGGTCTTTTATTGTTTTAATACTGATGATTTTGGCATACAGCTCATGAAAACCCAAAATTCCTATCTCAAAAAATTAGCATATCATGAAAAGAGTCTCTAAACGAGCTATTAACCTAATCATCTGAATCAACTAATTAACTCTAAACACCTGCAAAAGATTCCTGAGGCTTTTAAAAACTCCCAGCCTGTTTCATTACTCAAAACCGCAATCATGGGTAAGACTGCCGACCTGACTGCTGTCCAGAAGGCCATCATTGACACCCTCAAGCAAGAGGGTAAGACACAGAAAGAAATTTCTGAACAAATAGGCTGTTCCCAGAGTGCTGTATCAAGGCACCTCAGTGGGAAGTCTGTGGGAAGGAAAAAGTGTGGCAAAAAACGCTGCACAACGAGAAGAGGTGACCGGACCCTGAGGAAGATTGTGGCGAAGGACCGATTCCAGACCTTGGGGGACCTGCGGAAGCAGTGGACTGAGTCTGGAGTAGAAACATCCAGAGCCACCGTGCACAGGCGTGTCCAGGAAATGGGCTACTGGTGCCGCATTCCCCAGGTCAAGCCACTTTTGAACCAGAAACCGCGGCAGAAGCGCCTGACCTGGGCTACAGAGAAGCAGCACTGGACTGTTGCTCAGTGGTCCAAAGTACTTTTTCGGATGAAAGCAAATTTTGCATGTCATTCGGAAATCAAGGTGCCAGAGTCTGGAGGAAGACTGGGGAGAAGGAAATGCCAAAATGCCTGAAGTCCAGTGTCAAGTACCCACAGTCAGTGATGGTCTGGGGTGCCATGTCAGCTGCTGGTGTTGGTCCACTGTGTTTTATCAAGGGCAGGGTCAATGCAGCTAGCTATCAGGAGATTTTGGAGCACTTCATGCTTCCATCTGCTGAAAAGCTTTATGGAGATGAAGATTTCATTTTTCAGCACGGCCTGGCACCTGCTCACAGTGCCAAAACCACTGGTAAATGGTTTACTGACCATGGTATTACTGTGCTCAATTGGCCTGCCAACTCTCCTGACCTGAACCCCATAGAGAATCTGTGGGATATTGTGAAGAGAAAGTTGAGAGACGTAAGACCCAACACTCTGGATGAGCTTAAGGCCGCTATCGAAGCATCCTGGGCCTCCATAACACCTCAGCAGTGCCACAGGCTGATTGCCTCCATGCCACGCCGCATTGAAGCAGTCATTTCTGCAAAAGGATTCCCGACCAAGTATTGAGTGCATAACTGAACATAATTATTTGAAGGTTGACTTTTTTGTATTAAAAACACTTCTTTTATTGGTCGGATGAAATATGCTAATTTTTTGAGATAGGAATTTTGGGTTTTCATGAGCTGTATGCCAAAATCATCAGTATTAAAACAATAAAAGACCTGAAATATTTCAGTTGGTGTGCAATGAATCTAAAATATATGAAAGTTTAATTTTTGTCATTACATTATGGAAAATAATGAACTTTATCACAATATGCTAATTTTTTGAGAAGGACCTGTATATATACAGTATTGTAGGCTAAGCCTATACACCGATCAGCCACAACATTAAAACCACTTGCCTAATATTGTGTAGGTCCCCCACATGCCGCCAAAACAGCGCCAACTTGCATCTCGGAATAGCATTCGGAGATGCCATTCTTCTCACCACAATAGCACCCCCAGATCATTACTGATCCTCCAACAAATATTTTAAAGTGGGTGCGAGACAATGTGGCTTGATGGCCTCCGACTAACCATTAGACGACTAGGTGGAGGATCGGTGATGATCTGGGAATGCTTCAGCAAGGCTATAATAGAGGAGATTCGTCTCTGTGAAGGACGCATGAATCAAGCCATGTACAAGGTTATCCTGGAAGAAAACTTGCTTCCTTCTGCACTAACAATGTCCCCCAACTCTGAGGATTGTTTTTTCCAGCAGGCTCCATGCCACACAGACAGGCCAATCAAGGTCTGGATGTAGGACCACCGGATCAAGACCCTGTCATGGCCATCCCAATCTCCAGACCTGAACCTCATTGAAAACCTCTGGAATGTGATCAAGAGGAAGTTGGACGGCCACAAGCCATCATACAAAGCTGAGCTGCTTGAATCTTTGCACCAGGAGTGGCATAAAGTCAACCAACAGCAATGTGAAAGTCTGGTAGAGAGCATGCCAAGACGCATGAAAGCTTTGATTGAAAATCAGGGTTATTCCACCAAATATTGATTTCTGAACTTAAAATATTAGTATTGTATTTTTTAAAAAATATAAATATAAACTTGTTTTCTTTACATTATTTGAGGTCTGAGAACACTGCATATTTTTTGTTATTTTGACCAGTTGTCCAAACATTTATTTTGGTTATTTTCTCCAAAAAATGCCCTTAATGACAATATTTTTATTTGGAATTTGGGACAATTGTTGTCAGTACTTTATAGAATAAAACAAACAAAAAAATAATTTTACTCAAACACATACTTATAAATAGTAAATCCAGAGAAACTGATTTTGCAGTGATCTCGTTTCCAGAGCTGTACATACCACCAGCCACACCATTAAAACCACCTGCCTAATATTGTGTAGGTCCCCCTCGTACCGCCAAAACAGCGCCAACCTGAATCTCACTATAGCATTTTGAGATGCTATTCTTTTTTCCGCAATTGTACAGAGTGGTTATCTGAGTTACCGTACATTTAGTCAGTTCGAACCAGTCTGGCCATTCTCGGTTGACCTCTCTCATCAACAAGGCGTTTCTGTCCACAGAACTACCGCTCACTGGATGTGTTTTGTTTTTGGCACCATTATGAGTAAATTCTTTTAATAGAGACTTTTGTGTGTGAAAATCCCAGGAGACCAGCGGTTACAGAAATACTCAAACCAGCCTGACTGGCACAAACAATCATGCCATGTTCCAAATCACTGAGATAATTATTTTCCCCATTCTGATGGTTGATGTGAACATCAACTGAAGCTCCTGACCTGTATCTGCAAATTTGTATGCACTGCAGCCAAACAATTGGCTAATTAGATAATCACATGGATAATTGTTGGTGCCAGACAGGCTGGTTTGAGTATTTCTGTAACTGCTGATCTACTGGATTTTCACACACAACAGTCTCTCGAATTTACTCAGAATTGTGCCAAAAACATCCAAAGAGTGGCAGTTCTGTGGACTGAAATGTCTTGTTGATGAAAGAGGTCAACAGAGAATGGCCAGACTGGTTTGAACTGACGAAGTGTACGGTAACTCAGATAACCGTTCTCTACAACTTTGGTGAGTAGAACAGCATGATGATATTCTGATGCATGTTGGCACTGTTTTGGCAGAACGAGGAGTACCTACACAATATTAGGCAGGTGGTTTTAATTTTGTGGCTGATCGGTGTATATATCTGTGTTCATTCAACTTCATTTACTTAAAGATGTCACGCCAAAATAATTAAACAAATTTTGGCAAGTAATTTTTAAGATTTTTAAATACAGCTCATTTACATTACCACGGTTAAGACATCATGTTGAACCAACATAAAATTAGATTGATTTTTTTTTTAAAACCTACAAATATACTGGTCTTCTCCTTGCAATCATCCAGATCAAAGTACTGAAATAAACACCACAAAGACAATTACAACTTTAAAGTGTTCTTTATTTTTAAAAGTATATCAATGTGCAGCATAAGCAGTATGGGAAATGTCTCAAAGATAAATGACAACAGAGTAAATTATTATAAAAAAATAAAAAAGTACATTTCACAAAAATGTATTTGTTTTATTCCACTGCCACCCTCCTAAATAATGTATCTCCAACATTAAGAACACAAAGCATTTTCTCATGAACATCCTTTGAATGTTTGATTCAGTACACGTTAGGCCCAGTTGACAGCATTTGTGACATTGTTGATTACAACAGAAAACAATTGACGTTCCTTATTTAAATCATGGTTACAGTTAGGCACACACAATGGAAGTGAATGGTGCCTGTCAATAAACATTAAAACATATAATGTTTCAAAAGTATATACACTAAAGGATTTTGTACGTTTGCCCACTGACAAACAAATGATCAGTCTATAATTTTAATTGTAGGTTAATTTGAACATTGAGAGACAGAACAACAACAAAGTCAAAAATGTTATAAATTGAATTGCATTTTAATGAGGGAAATAAGTATTCAACCCCCTCCCAATCAGAGACTTCTGGCTCCCAGGTGTCTTTTATACAGGTAACGAGCTGAGATTAGGAGCACCCTCTTAAAGGGAGTGCTCCTAATCTCAGCTTGTTACCTGTATAAAAGACACCTGTTCACAGAAGCAATCAATCAATCAGATTCCAAACTCTCCACCATGGCCAAGAGCAAAGAGCGGTCCAAGGATGTCAGGGACAAGATTGTAGATCTACACAAGGCTGGAATGGGCTACAAGACCATCGCCAAGCAGCTTGGTGAGAAGGTGATAACAGTTTTTGCGAATATTCGCAAATGGAAGAAACACAAAATAACTGTCAATCCCTCGGTCTGCGGCTCCATGCAAGATCTCACCACGTGGAGCTGCAATGATCATGAGAATGGTGAGGAATCAGCCCAGAACTATACGGGAGGATCTTGTCAATGGCAGCTGGGACCATAGTCACCAAGAAAACAATTGGTAACACACTACGCCGTGAAGGACTGAAATCCTGCAGTGCCCGCAAGGTCCCCCTTCTCAAGAAAGCACATGTACAGGCCCATCTGAAGTTTGCCAATGAACATCTGAATGATTCAGAGGAGAACTGGGTGAAAGTGTTGTGGTCAGATGAGACCAAAATAGAGCTCTTTGGCATCAACTCAACGTATTTGGAGGAGGAGGAATGCTGCCTATGACCCCATGAACACCATCCCCACTGTCAAACATGGAGGTGGAAACATTATGCTTTGGGGGTGTTTTTCTGCTAAGGGGACAGGACAACTTCACCGCATCAAAGGGACGATGGACGGGGCCATGTACCATCAAATCTTGGGTGAGAACCTTCTTCCCTCAGCAAGGGCATTGAAAATGGGTCGTGGATGGGTATTCCAGCATGTCAATGACCCAAAACACACGGCCAAGGAAACAAAGGAGTGGCTCAAGAAGCAGCACATTAAGGTCCTGGAGTGGCCTAGCCAGTCTCCAGACCTTAATCCCATAGAAAATCTGTGCAGGGAGCTGAAAGGTTTGAGTTGCCAAACGTCAGCCTCGAAACCTTAATGACTTGGAGAAGATCTGCAAAGAGGAGTGGGACAAAATCCCTCCTGAGATGTGTGCAAACCTGGTGGCCAACTACCAGAAACGTCTGACCTCTGTGATTGCCAACAAGGGTTTTGCCACCAAGTACTAAGTCATGTTTTGCAGAGGGGTCGAATACTTATTTCCCTCATTAAAATGCATTTCAATTTATAACATTTTTGACAAGCATTTTTCTGGATTTTTGTTGTTGTTATTCTGTCTCTCACTGTTCAAATTAACCTACCATTAAAATTATAGACCGATCATTTGTTTGTCAGTGGGCAAACGTACAATATCAGCAGGGGATCAAATACTTTCTTCCCTCACTGAATAACATGTTATTATCACTAACTGGGATTACCATTATAGCATCATGACAATCAAGTTGTAATATTATATAAAGCTACAACCAAAAAAGGTTAGAAAGCAATTTATTACACTAGTATTATGTTAGCGTGCATTTTGTTTGTATCTTTTGGCTATACTTAAACAGTGAGTATTTGAAAGTTTTTGGATTGGCCCCATTTACTTTCATTGTAAGGGATTTTTGTGTTAATCAACATTATGCTAAAAATGCTGTCAATCGAGCCTAACTATTTAACACATTCCTTTTAATATGGCACAGTTGAGAACATCCAAACAGTGTGCAACCAATGTCCATCCAAATCATCGGACACTAAAAGCAGAATGAAAAACAAAGAGAAATTACAAGTCTTATTAAAAGCTTCATAGTGCAGAACTTTTCAGTGGAGGTGGAAACAGAATCAGAAAAGTCATGCTCAGAGCAGACAAACTGCCCAATTAGCTGACAATGTCTGAACACAATAACAGGCAACTGTATAAAAATACATAAACTAAGGGGGTGCACCGATCGAAATCAGCCGATATTCATCTTAAATCTGTGATCGGCTGATCGTGCCTAGATTTAAGGCCGATCTTTTTTGCAGCACACAGGGAATCACACACTGCTCATCTAATGAATGAGTGCTTGCTCAGCCCCTGATGCATGACAGAGTGGCCTTTGGAGGGTGAGTTGTTGGCAATTCTAAGCATTCACAAATTTAAACTTTCAGACATGCTGCAATTTAGATGAATATGGCAGTTTTTTTTAAACAATTTTTTGTAAGAATTACACGTGTATGAATATTAAGCAGCCCATTTTCTAGAGTCATTACGGTAGTAATTCTGACTCGCTGCACAGTGAGCAGGAAAAGGATAAAGAGGCTGCTAACGGGTATAAAAACATATTAAACTACAAATAAAAATGTAAATGCATGATACATGATGTAAAAAATAAAAATTGGTAACGGCCGATCTTGGTGTTAAAAAAACAAATCTGAGATCTTATCGGCCTCAAATTTCCTGATCAGTGCACCACTAGTGCTTAATATGCATTTGTTATCTCTAATTTCACATAGCTACAGATATTTTTCACATAGCTTTCATCTTGTCTTTTGCATAAAGAAAAAAAAAAATCAGCAATCGGTATCGGCCATAAAACTCATGATCGGTGCATCCCATATATTGTTACCTCTGAATGCTTTTTTCCCCACAGGATTACAAAAGTTGCTGCAAAACTTGTCTTGAGGCTGTATGGAAAGATGGATATTCACATGTTGTTAAAGAGAAAAAATGAGAAAAACCCATAAAGGGTTTAAATCAAACTGCACTCCCTGCACACACACACACACACATAATTAAATGGAGGAGACCAGGAGCGGACGCGTCACACAAGGAAGTTGTCACAGGGGCTACAGTATAGTGCATCCGGAAAGTATTCACAGCGCTTCACTTTTTCCTCATTTACTTATGTTACAGCCTTTCCAAAATTGATTAAATTCATTATTTTCCTAAAAATCACATGTACACAAGTATACACAGCCTTTGCCATGACACTCAAAATTGAGCTCAGGTGCATCCTGTTTCCACTGATCATCTTTGAGGTGTTTCTACAACTTGATTGGAGTCCACCTGTGGTAAATCCAGTTGATTGGACAGGATTTGGAAAGGCACACATCTGTCTATATAAGGTCCCACAGTTAACAGTGCACAAACCTAGCCATGAAGTCCAAGGAATTGTTTGTAGACCTCCGAGACAGGATTGTATCGAGGCACAGATCTGGGGAAGGTACAGAAACATTTCTGCAGCATTGAAGGTCCCAATGAGCACAGTGGCCTCCATCATCCATAAATGGAAGTTTGGAACAACCAGCACTCTTCCAAGTGCTGGCCGCCCGGCCAAACTGAGCAATCGGGGGAGAAGGGCCTTAGTCAGGGAGGTGACCAAGTACCCAATGGTCACTCTGACAGAGCTCCAGCATTTCTCTGTGGAGAGAGGAGAACCTTCCAGAAGAACAATCATCTCTGCAGCACTCCACCAATCAGGCCTGTATGGTAGAGTGGCCAGGCTGAAGCCGCTCCTCAGTAAAAGGCACATGACAGCCCGCCTGGAGTTTGCCAAAAGGCACCTGAAGGACTCTCAGACCATGAGAAACTAAATTCTCTGGTCTGATGAAACCAAGATTGAACGCTTTGGCCTGAATGGCAAGCGTCATGTCTGGAGGAAACCAGGCACCGCTCATCACCTGGCCAATACCATCCCTACAGTGAAGCATGGTGGTGGCAGCATCATGCTGTGGGGATGTTTTTCAGTGACAGGAACTGAGGGACTAGTCAGGATTGAGAAAAATGAATGCAGGAATGTACAGAGACATCCTTGATGAAAACCTGCTCCAGAGCGCTCTAGACCTAAGACTGGGGCGAAGGTTCATATTCCAACAGGACAACGACCCTAAGAACACAGCCAAGATAACAAAGGAGTGGCTACGGGACAACTTTGTATATGTCCTTGAGTGGACCAGCCAGAGCCCAGACTTGAACCCGATTGAACATCTCTGGAGAGATCTGAAAATGGCTGTGCACCGACGCTCCCCATCCAACCTGATGGAGCTTGAGAGGTCCTGCAAAAACGAATGGAAGAAACTGGCCAAAAATAGGTGTGCCAAGCTTTTAGCATCATACTCAAAAAGACTTGAGGCTGTAATTGGTGCCAAAGGTGCTTCAACAAAGTATTGAGCAAAGGATCTAAATTCTTATGTACACGTGAAATTTGTTTTTTTATTTTAAAAATTATTTAAATACATTTACAAACATTTCAAACGAACTACTTTCACGTTGTCATTATGGGGTATCGTTTGTTGAACTTTGAGGAAAATAATGAATTTAATACATTTTGGAATAAGGCTGTAACATAACAAAATGTGGAAAAGTGAAGCGCTGTGAATACTTTCCAGATGCACTGTATATCTCAGCAATTAAGGTGGAGTAAAAGGTACACACACGTGTACCTTTTTTCTTTGTAATAATGGTTGAAATGTTCTAGAGTTTTGGTAACCAATATTTAATGGTGCCTATGCAGGAGCTGATTTAATTAAAAAAATTACCCCAAAACATATTATCTTAAGTAAAAAGTGACAACTAACTGTTTTGCCTACTCACATGAAACTCAATGCACAGTTTCACACACACATGCGAGCAAACACATAGATGCACATATACTTACAAAATACTTACGCATTAATGTCACTCGATGGATGATCATGTACATGTGAAATTGTCTCGGTTACATACGTAACCTCGGTTCCCTGAGATGAAGAGTATGACACGTTGCGTTTGCTAATGCATACGGCGAGTGTCCTTCCACACAACCTAGTTGAAACCTCTCTACAATAACACCAATATTCTAATAATGTCTACGGTGTTTGAGCCCCACCATTTTAGGTGCAAAGCTGTCCGCTATAAAAGCAGGCGTGCAAACACCATTCCTCAGAATTTTCAGACTGAGGGACAAGGAAGGCATCGCTCGCACTTCAGAAGAACTCTGAGTCCTAGTGCAGCCAGCATTCGCAATGTCTAGTTTCCCTTCATCTCAGCTGATTATCTGGACAAACTGACAGCTAGAATCCCAAAGATCTGCAAAGCTGTCATTGCTGCACGTGGAAGATTTAGTAGATCAAGTAGTTTAAAAGAAATGCAAATGTAATAGTAATTTTTCACGTTATTAATGTCCTGACTATACATTGTGATCAGTTGAAAGCCACTTTGGTGAATAAAAGTACCAATTTCATTCCATAAGAGCAAAATCGCGGAATCAGGAAGCTGAAGCATCCCGTTCCCCAGCAAAGCATCAAGGTGGAGTAAATGTTCGCCTGAACATTGCAGGGGAGCTGAGAGTCTTGAAGATCCCGTTCGCCGACTCGTGTATGTTGGCGGCGAAGTAGTAGAGGACTTCTAGACAAGAGATGACTCGCTGATGTGAAAAAAGTAAATTCTGAGGAATGGCGTTTGCACTGCCTGCTTTTATAGCAGAAAATGTTTGCGCCTAAAAGGGTGGGGCTTAAACACCATAGCCAATATTAAAATATTGGCATTATTGTAGAGAGGTTTCAACTAGGTTGTGTGGAAGGACACTCCCCATATGCCTTACCAAATGCAATGTCAAATGTACTGAATCATAAGGGAAACACAGAGCATGCACATAGCCCATACATCCCCAGGTGCAGTTTGTAACAATTTTCATGTAATATTCACCTTTTTTTTGCCAATGTGTGAACGGCTTGTAACACAACTTAAAAAAATGTGTCCTTCCCGGACTACCTAGGTTGCCTATTAAAGCCTGTAGACCGATTTTCATGCGAAGGGAGCGGGTCGTTTTTGTCAGGAAATTCCAAAGGATGCAACGTTTATGCGCGCTCCCGAGGGCCTTGCCTCAATAATAGCTTCTCTTAAGCTATTCAACAGCGACAACAAACTGCAACACTAGGTAACATTATTTTAGAGACACCGACTCCTACACAAACTCTGAGTAAGCCAAAAAAAATAATTATGTATCTACCGAATCCCATTTGGCTAAGCGGGAACGTGATCGTGGTCAAGCGAAAACTAGAGTGAACATTGGCAGGGCATTTGATTCCTGGAGGAACCTTTGTTCGGTTTTGGGGATCAAAACCGACCCTGAATTGCCATTCTTCTTATTGGACAGGTAAGCTTACATAACTGCAAAGCATGTGAAATATAGTGCCATAAGGATTGATCTGTGTAATTTTAGCTAACATGATGCTGACAGATTCCAAGCTACCTTGCTTTGTAACTTTCAAATAATTTCAACGATCTCCCTTTATACTAAAAGTCAGGTATACAGGATCAATTTAAGCAAATAAGCTGGTTTCTTAATCGTATTAAAACATATGACATACAAAACATACAATAGTGCAACATAACAGTTCATTGCAAAAGTAAATTGTCTAGTATAGTTGCTGTATGTGGGTATCAGTATGCTATATTAGCTGATAAGTAGTTTTAGATTATTCTCAATGTTTGTAGTAAAACAATCATAACTGTGTGATTTTAATTATGCTACCTCATCTGTCAGCATGATGCCAGTGAATCACTTTCAGTCTCTTTTTATGTTACGTCATTGTTTTGGCTGTTGTTCGCTTGCTATGGAGTGTGTACACCAGCGCGAGCACAAGCAACAGCTAGCTGGCTGTAGTTCACTTAACGGCCACAGGTGTCATTAATAACAAGGGATTCTGAATCTTACATACTGCACCTTTAAGAAAAACTTGCTTACATAGTCTGTGCAGGTAAAAAAAAAAAAGCGACCAGCCACTCCCTCTCGCGGATATACTAAAACGCACTTATCCTTAAAATTTGAAAATTCCCATTCAAACGCAACTCGAAAGATGCACAAATGCTACTGGTTAAAGGCTTATGTGTTAACACGGTGCATGCATACAGCCAACACTTAAGAAAAACTCAAACTTACTTGCATGCAGAGTTGATGGATGTATAGGCAACATGAATTTTACATTCAAACTCGATATTCACGCTTATGAAACACTCTTGTTCAAAAGACAAATTCCAATATTCCATAATTTAATTAGACAGCTTACCTGAAAAAGATTCCGCCGTCGTCACAGAGCTTCTCAAAATGGCGTTCTTGATCGTTGATGCGTATCACGTGGTTTGTAGTAAAATGCGTTACAATGTAAGTTTGCTTTATTTTAACTGACAGTTGACACCGCTCATAATTATTTGTTCATTGTTTGCATTACTTTGTTTCATCCTGCTATTTCAGTTTTTGTGGTGCACACGTTAATGCATTTTAAGTAAAACTAAAAATGTCAGAAATATGGAGAAAATGCTAATTATTTTAATACGCTGTTATTGTTGTTGTTGAGCCAACAAATCTTTTCTTTTTTTCTTCTTCTTCTTTTTTCCCCCAGTGTTGATTTGACTGTTTTAAATCTGATTGTACTTCTCCGGAAAAATACCTTATTGTTCAGTCCGACAGTAATTATGTTATATTAATTAAGCAAAGTTTGACTGAAGGTTGAATGATAGATGTCAATTCAAACAGGCTAGGCTATTTGATTTATTCAGTGCTATGGAGCTTGCAATTAATACGTCGATGCATACGGGTCTGATCACCATACTTGTAAATCAAGTATAATAAATACATCGAAATGTAAGTGCATAAGCATCTGTGTTGAGAATTAAACAAAGACACTAAATACGAATTATTGCTGCTTTAAAAGCTCCGCGTGTTTAGGAACAAGATCTTTATTAAAATAAAAGATTTTTATTTATACCACAATTAGACATGTCAACTACATGACAACACTAAATAATTTAGAAAGAGAATGCTCACCTGTTGCTGCGGAGACATGAAATACATGTGTTTTAACCAACTCTTCTGATGCACGCAGTCTGTGTTGTAGATCTCCGGTTGCGCTCCGCCAAGAGCAGTGCGCAACTGTCACTTATTGTAAATAAGTGTAGGCTATTTATAAGTGTATGTAGCCTATATCTCATAGCCACTTCACAAAGCGTAACACAGTCAATTAATTGCAATATTAAATTAGTAAATTAACCCGAGAGTAGAGTCCACTAGTGCTGTGCGCGTGTTGTAAAATATGGTCTTTGGAGCGTGACCGACGTCACCGTCTCCAAGTTTGCAATAACGTGACCTGTATGTCTGTGTGTCTGTCATAAATCTGTTTACTTCAAGCAAATAAACTGCTTCAGTTTTTGAAATTGCAATCAGTAGCCTAATTTTACCACACTGTGGCAGTAGAGGAGGAAAATACCCAGAGTGAAACACACACACGCACACTGGCGCAGAAAAAGGGGGAAAGAGTGGGCGAGAGACTAAGGGGCAGAGAAGAGTGAGTGTTAAAATGTTGAGCGTTTTTCCAAACACTACACGTCACTCCCCCTTCCTATTCAAGATAAGCAATCATTTGCACACAGAGCCAGACAACAGCGGCCCAAATAAAAAGATCTTCCAAAGTTTTCAAAATAACCCAAGTGACTGTCAACACATCTTTGGGGCCAGCACATCTACAGTAGAAGCCTGGCATGCATATGTGGCTTTATTAGTGTTATTTGAGCGTGAGTCTTTTGAAAGGGAGAGCTTGGACTCCTCCTGGTTCAGACTGGTCTAACTGAAGCTTCTCAGGATATGGGATCTGACTGTAGCTCTTGAATTCTGCCACAGACATGCCTTCCCATTCTCTGAGCCCAGACCTGCTCAAACCTAGATGGATTTGAGCGAGAAGAGGCTGTTGAAGAAATCATCTCCACCAAAGTTGGATGTCTTGCTTTAAGACTTGGTTCAGAAGTTCCACTGAATTGCATAAGGTTGCAACTGCATCTACAAAACTGGAATAATGTCCATCGGCTGGCGTGGGATTGCCAAGCTACTAACAGGGTTGTGTGTGGTGCTTTTCCTGAGGGTCGTCAGCTGTGCTGGACAGAGCTATGAACGCTGGGAAGCTGGTTCTTCGTGCTATGGAGGGTTTGACCTATACTTTGTGCTGGACAAGTGAGTTGGTCTCATTTCAATGAGCATTGCGAGTGTCTTTAGGCATTATGATGGCACATGAGAATGATGGTAGCTTGAAGAAGAGGCAGCTTTAAGACTTGAAGGCTCAGCTGTGTCATTTGAGTTTACAGTTAGAGGACCAAAGGTCAGGGCATCAATTTTTATTGAGTCTCCAAAGAGACTCATCTGCCAGTGATCAAAGCTTTATAAGAGCATCATAACAAACCCCCATGCTCTTGTTGTTGCAAATCATGCACAAAATATGAGGTTTTGAATGTACCTGCACACCTAGTGTTATATATTTACTGACAGGTCTATCAGTAATCTGAAGATCTTTAAAAGTTTATAATTTATATTTATGTGCATGCTACATGGCAATGGTTAAAGAGCCACTCTCCAAAATCCCACAGAATGAATTTCAACTCGGTGCCTTTGGCTTTGCATCTGCTCTTACATTATCACAGCAATATAAAGGAAAGCATGAGCACATAAAGACAAGGTCAATGTCATTATTGCATCTGCCACTTTTGCAGTACTGTACATATATGTTAGTCTGTATAATCTGCTTCATATACTGACAAAATTCTTAAACAGAACTGCACTGCATAAACAGTCTTGTATTGCATCTTTCATAAGCTATGTTTATGCATATGTAAGCATTTACCATAAAAATTGTTACTACGAAGACAACAACCCACTTCCATAAATAGCTTGGCAAGAGACAAAAGAAATCAAGGAGCTAGAATCTCTACCTGCACTTGCGCATGATGTGAAATGTTATTTAAAAGGTCTTCTAATGGTCTTAGAAAGTCTTTGATACAGATAATATGTTTGATAAGACGGTTTGGGTGTAAAATGATAATTCTGCTTTTCCTTTTCCTTTGTCTTGCTTTAAAATGGTTTGCTTTATATTGAATGTGTTTGCATACTTATTATTTAATATATTTAGTTGTAGAACAAATTCTGCAGTATGAGTTCATTTTACGGCCCTTACTTCAAAAGAAACCCCAGGAGATTTTATGTGTCTGTCATAAGGGCAAGGTGAGGGTAACAGAATGAAATGTTCAGGAGTGTTTTGGTCTCCACATGTTCTGAACCTTTTCACCAGCAGGGCCAGATATTCCAAAACCTAAAAGCTCTATTGGCACAAGAGGCTCATATTTGAACACAAATGATATGTGGAAGAGAAAGAAACAGGGGGAGGAAGAGAAAGAGAATGCAATTGTTTGGTCCTGCCAATTCTATTCTTCATGTGATTTGCATTTAAAAGCAAAGATACACTTGGGGGAAAACAATGCAATGTGTCATGAATTGCATTGGCTGAATTTAATATGCATGCAACTCTTTGGATATGATTTTTGGCAGTGAAATAAAACAATGTCTTCATTGTGCAGGACAGCTGCCTGGATTTTTGAAAAGTGTTTTGAATGATGGTAATAAGTTCTTATCATAGAAAAGACTTGGCTCACAATGCAAGTTTCTTTTTCCTGCAGAAAGCATTACGCTGCAGTGTGCAGGCACTTTTCTGATATGAAGCTGTGAGGTCTCTGTGCTATCAGATATCTGCCCTTTTCAACTGTAATACTTGAAAAATTACTCAGCTAATGGACAGTGTCCCAGAAGGATTTTATTTTCTTCTAATAATCTTTATACACATACACCGATCAGCCACAACATTAAAACCACCTGCCTAATATTGTGTAGGTCCCCCTCTTGTCGCCAAAACTGTGCCAACCCGCATCTCAGAATAGCATTGGTACCAAAAACAAAACCCATCCAGCGAGGGGCAGTTTTGTGGATGGAAATGCCTTGTTGATGAGAGAGATCAACAGAGAATGGCCAGAATGGTAATAACTGAAAAAGCCTACAGTAACTCAGATAACTACTCTTTTCAATTGAAGTGAGAAGAATATAATCTCAGAATGCTATTTTGAGATGTGGGTTGGCACTGTTTTGGCAGCAGGAAGGGGACCTACATAATATTAGGCATGTGGTTTTAATGTTTGGTGTATTTAATATGCAATGATTACCATTTCAAACTGTATCATGCTGCATATTTGACCTCATCTTCACACTGCATGTTAAATTCAGTAAGCGGTGTTCAGTTTGCATCTTGCAAATCAAAAGGGATATTTTGCATTTTTAATCTAATATCGTATAGAAATAAAATATTTTGTCTATCAAAGCAAAAAACGAATCAAGAAACAAAAAACTGTGGCTAATATTACTACTGGACGCACTGCACATACTGTGCACCTAATGCATACTGTAACTTTATTGATTGTTTTACCCTTATTTTCTGCACAACTCTTCAGGTTTCTTTTTGCTCGCAAACTTGCAAAAATGGCCGCAAATCAAAGCTCTCCAGTCCATTCTGTTCACAGCAGAGTTGGAGTCTTGATCTTGTGGTCTTGGTCTTGAGATATCTTGAGGTCATATAAACATGTCCTTAGTCACAACTTATGGTGTCAGACAAGACCACAGTCTATTTCCATCTAATTAAAGGTGATCATTTCCTCATCCACAAGGTGACCAGGCATCTTTAATATTACAAAGAATTTGCAAGAAATATATAATGTAAATCTGAATACTAAACCACTGCAAAGTAATTCAGCAATTTGTTTGGTGTTAAGTTAGATTTTGGCCTGGATCTGGGCCTTGAGAGGATTAGTCTTGATGTGGGTTCAGGTCTTAGGTATTGGTCTGGTTCCGGATCTGGGCTTCGAGGTGTCTAGCCTTGGACTGGTTCTAGGACTCAAGGAGTCTAGTCTTGGTCTGGGTCTAGCTCTTAGGGGGTCTGGTATTGGTCTAGGTCTTGATCTTAACTCCAACCCTGGTTTACCTCATTCATCTATCCAACCTGGTCTTTTGACAAGTCGTAATAATAATAATAAATGGCAAAATCGAAAGAAATCAAAATGGAGTTGGCTTTTACAAAAACATTTGACTTTTACTCCCATAGAGAAAAATAAATGAACCAACAAATGATTATTAAGAGTTTTCCTATGTTTGACTCCTAACCCAAACCTAAACCTGACCATAATGTCTAAACCCTCACCTGAACCTAACCATGATTTTAATAGGAAAATCACTATTTTGTACCACAGAAGAAAGAGAAAGTTTAATCCTTAACCTAAATCGAACCATGATTTTAATGGTCAAAATAACTTTTATGTACCACATAAGAAAGAAAACATCAGGGTTCGGAACGAAACAAGCCAAGCGTATTACAGGTTATTGACATGCATCAGTCATTAGTATTGCATAAATAAATGTGGAATGGGAAACCACATTTTTTAACATACAATTCCTGACATTAAGTTTTGGATAGGAGGCAAGCTATAATGTCATTCTTGGATTGTATTGTATATATTTGAAATGCTGTTTGTTGATTATTTGGTCTCTAAGATAATTAAAGGCTTAAAGTCTTTTTACGAGCCAAGTCGTACGTTATTTAATGATTTTGCCACCTCGTACGATTTATTATGAATTTTCATGAGACTTTGTTGCTGGATCACTTGGAACATTGTCTGCATCCAGTATTTATGTACAGTCAAGAAAGTTCAAATAAATTAGATTTAAAATAGAATGTCTTCTACATTTGAAACCCATCTATTGTCTAAGTCTACATTCTGAAAACAAAATGTGTATCAACATCTGTTGAATTTATCAAGACCGAATTAGCAGCACGGGTGTTGGTGGGTGGATATGCACAGAGGAAAGTTTACACTGGCTTTGGACGGGTGCAACGTCTCTTACGTAAGCCTAACATTCTTTTTGGATTTGTCTTCACCGCAATGGCCTGGCCAGATGAGCTATTACACAAGCTCAGCCATTAAAGAAGACCACTAAACAAAGAGTCAACGACTAGCTGCTTTAATATCATTATCTTTTTAAGACTGCTGTGGACAGTGAAATGTTGCCATGCCTCAAAACCCAGACAAATTTCTACTAACTCTTGAGATAATCCGTAACTAGATTGTCAATGGTGTTTAATTTTGCAGTGAAAACCCGTCACAACTCTTGAGCAGCCTAAGTCTCTGTGTATTCAAGTCATCATGTTAACATTTTTCTTTTTGCAAAAGAGATTCGAGTTTCTTTCCAAATAGAGTCTGTATGTTACTATGACAACAATCATAAAAGTCTCACCTTTGGCCATTAGAGCATTGATGCAGATCTTTTTTTTCTCTGAGAGGTCATGTAGAACCTCAAGGTGTTTCAAATCAATGCCCTCTATTTCAGTGACTGTATGGTGCAAGATGTTTTTAACAAGAAAATTGAAGACTGCATTCATTGAAATGAACCGTTGCACTGCCTGAAAACTAAATCCATCCAAAATATTATTTTGAATCAATAAACTTCTTAAATCCTTGTTGAAGTTTAATATATTCTTTCCAGTTGTTGATTTTTGTATTACAGTCCTAAGTATTTGTATACTGTAGCCACACTTACAAATGTATGAATTTTAAGCCAAGTGTCATTTACTTTAAAGAAAGATATTCCAAGAAGTTTGTAAGATTTCAAATTATATAAAATCAGAAGCATTGTTCAAAATTAAGATAAAAAAACGGGCACTAAAGCTCAAAGAAAACAAATGTAGATGTTGTATTTATCGTTTTGTGCAGTCCTAATACTGATTGCTTGGCTGAGTCCAATCTATATGGTTTTTGATTGACTTCATAACCTCTCTTCATCCTCAGGTCTGGAAGTGTACAGCACCACTGGAATGAGATCTACTACTTTGTTGATCACCTGGCCCACAAGTTCATCAGGTAATTATTTCAGAAACTCAGATCCTGGTGTAGATATTATCACTAGTATAGAACATTGTCATCATATGAGATACAGAAAGATGCAGCTATGCAACCCACAGTTTGAGGAAATAGATCTGTATTACGTGAGCCAAGAAGTTAACCTTTCATGGACTGTACCACCTCTAGTTTTAAGAGATTTTTGCCTTAGACTGTCAAAAAGATCCAAAAGGTACAATTAAAAGGGCTGAACAGCCAGTTTAAAGGTAAAGAATCATGACAGATTTTATGCACAGGAATAGTAGGCTAAAAATGCAAATCCTAGTCGACCCTATTAATGTCATCCAGTTGGAGCAAATGAAAAAAACAAGACATCTTACATATTACTCTCTCTCAGCCCCCAGCTCCGCATGTCCTTCATAGTGTTCTCAACGGAGGGGAGGATCCTAATGAAACTGACGGAAGACAGGCAAGATTTATTAGCACATGCTGTGATTTAATACACCCAACATCTCTTGCTGAAAAGCTTTCAATTACTTTGATTTCTTTCTACCTGCTCTCAGTCGGTGAGCTTCAGTTGAATCTTATGTTGGTCAATCAAATCAAGAAAAGCTGTCTTGACTCTACTGAAAATACCAGCTAAAATCAGTAGGCCAAGTAATTTCCAAACCGATCCATGCTTAGCCACAAAATAAGTGTGAATAGGTTTGATAATTTGGCTTTGGGAAATCTCTTACTTTTGATTGTAGGCTTTGACATCTTGCCTAATCTGAGCACAATTTGAGACATCCGAAACCCTAGATTAATGGGGTCTTTTGGTGTCTTGGAGAAACAATCTCTTCTGTGATTTTTCTTCCCTATGGGCAGCTGGTATTTTCAGTGGGGCATCTGGGTATGAAAAATACTCATATTCTGATGTTGCTGGTTAAGTTATTAATCAGCATTATCAATATTTCCACAAGGTACGTTGAAAGGTACATATATAATGTGTAAAGTATCCAGAATATCTTTAACCTCTGCACAAGTTTACTGTATACCACACTTAAATATGGGCAACTGGTGTTCATTGGTCTGTTCTATGGTCTTTAATGTGTGTGATCAGGGACCATATCCGTGATGGGCTGGAAGAACTTCAGCGAGTGCAACCAGGGGGAGATACCTTCATGCACAAAGGTTTTCAGAGGGTAAGAAGTATTTTGCTTTCAGTGTGACTTTGGCGACATTTATGCAAAATGATATTACGTGGATACTTGCACATTTGAGAAGAATATATCTGCATGCCAAGCCAAGCTGGAGTAACCCCGCCCCCCTCTGAAGTGACCCCACCTTCTTTTGGAGATTCAGCTACCATTAGGAGATCTCCGCAAATAGGTGTAGCTGCAGGCCGGAGACCTTCAAATGGGGTGGAATCTCCAAAAGAGGGCGGAGTTACTCCAAATTCTATGACACCTTCGGATCACGTGTCGATTCGTGTACTCTTCGGGACTCATTCCTGGTCCTTTGCAACAGTTGAGTTACCGCTAATGTTAATAGTACTTGAACAAGCTTGTAGTTGATTATTTAATGCAAAAGTGTTTAGATGTCATAAGATAGCATTGTGTAAGGAAGTTGGTGAAAAGTAAGTGTTTATGAACAGATCTACTGCTTTACTGGTGATTTGTGTGAAAGGGAATAAGAGTCATTGTTGTTTTAGCATCTCAATTATTTATTTCAACAACTAATACTTTCAACTTTAATGCCCCAGAGGGCAATTCATTATGCTACAGTGAATTGCCCACTGGGGACAATAAAGTTGAAAGTTGAAGTTGATAAAATTGGAAACCAGGAAACTGCCACGATTTATACAATGAGCCATATGATTCTGTGAGACCAGGTGGTCCACAGGAATGCAATACAAATGCACTGTTCATTGTAACTAATATTTATGTGGTTTTCTAGGCAAGCGAGCAGATCTACTATGGAACAGGAGATGGTATGTGGGTGAGAATTCACGTGAATCAAATGTGTCTGGTGATATTGAGTTGATATTGAGAAAACAAAATTCAGAACTTTACCAGACTGATTGTAAGACCTTTTGGCCACAAGGAAGATCCCGTTTATTCTTAGATTTTTATTTTACATTTTTTTCATTGAGATGATTCTTGACAGTATTAGACTCTGTGGACTTCTGATTTGCATACTTTCTCTCTGTCTCTGTTAGGATACCGCACAGCGAGTGTTATCATCGCTTTGACAGATGGAGAACTGCGTGAGAATGAATTTGACTTGGCAGCCAGAGAGGTGAGATCTTGTACCTTAGATCTTGTGATTGAACTATAATTTTCCAGTTCTTTTTCCCCTGTTGGTGGAAAAAATATATATATTTAGCACATATGATGAAATTGATCCTAAAAGGAATTTTTGTTTTCTCTCCCTAATTTCTTGTAACCTTTTAAAACAGAAATCATACAAGCTGTCCTGTAGTGAGTTGGCACTCTTAACCGTCTTTGTTTTTGTCTGTCTCTCTTACTATCTAGATATCTATTTGCATAATCTGATATTTAACCAGAGGTGGACAAAGTTCACAACTCCATTACTTGAGTGAAAGTACAGATACAACTGGTCAAATAATACTCCATTACAAGTGGAAGTTGTAAATACAGATTTTTACTTAAGTAAAAGTACAGAAGTATCAAAAGTACATTTCCTTTTTTATGTCAATGCATTGTTTAATTATTGTTGTATGTAATACTTACAATACCTTATACCTCTAAAGCAACCTACCGAGTACACTGACTAGCTTGTGGAATAAAGAGCATTTAGAATGTTACAAAACCTATAGAAATGAAACAACTGAATTGACAAAAAAGATATAATTATCTTCATTTTTTTATTTATCACTCCTACCCACCCCCACAAAAGCAGCATGGTAGTGTTCTCACACAGCTCTGGCCGTGTGCACACATCTATGTGTATACATTCATCCACATTTGAATGTAAATACAGACATGACCACGCATATTGGCTGGATGTCCAGGACTAGAAAAGACTGAAGCCGTTTCATACCTATTCATTATAACTGCTCTCTCTCTGGCTCAGCGGCAGCACCAACGGAGATTTGAATGTTCCAGTATGATTTTTGTCAACGGTTTAATAGATAGGCGAATCGTTATCATTTAGAAAAGAGATCGTGTGGGTGTTTGAATCGAGATTGCAATCTTTTTATGATTTAATCGTGCAGCTCTACACATATTAATTATGCAAGGTAACAATAACAAAAAAATTAACTAAAAAAGTTACAAGATATTAACTTATTTAACTCTTAAGCTCATTTACATTTGAATTCACGCTTTTGCATGCTAACTAATGTCATTTGTCAAACCTTATCTATGCGTTAGCGGTGTATCCACAGGGCGATGGCAACTTGTTGGGCAAATCCATAAAATATTATTTGACCGACCATACTTCATACTGAAACTTTAGCTCTTAAGCACAGGTAGTTTCAAGCTTTCACAAGAAATGTAAAGTTTACATACCTCAATATGCTTTCGCAAGTTGGAAGGCGAGTTTTTGAAGGCTGTGATATGGTACGTTTTAGGCAAACAAAGCAAACATTTCAAACTAAACGAATCTTTAACATTTTCAGAAAACTGGAACATATTTTCCAAGTATGGCCATGGGTGCGTGCACTGAGCCGAGGAACCACCGTCTTCCATTTTTCCAACTCCATCAGTGTTCAAAAAATGCTGGGAAATCATTGAACTTCACAAAACGTGACCCTACAAGAGTGATTATTGATAGGCTGTCTGTCACCTGGGTACACATTTTTCACATCACATTTTTAAGAAGAAAAAAAAAAAATCATCCACTGATTTTCAAAGCTGCTACATAGTAACGACTTTCTACTCGAGGACCTTAATAGAAATGTAGTGGAGTGAAAAGTACGATATTTGTCTTTCAAATGTAGTGAAATTATAAATAATAATCAAGTAAGGTACAGACACTCAAAAAGTGTACTTAAGTACAGTACTCAAGTAAATGTATTTCATTACTGTCCACCTCTGTATTTAACCTAACAGGATAGTATATGTACAGTTTTGAACCTCTTTGATGTGTGTTCAAATGGCAGGCCGACCGCTCGCGTCAGCTGGGAGCTTCAGTCTACTGTGTTGGAGTAAAGGACTTCAATGAAACCCAGGTGAGGTGACACCTGACCAAGGGTCAAAATGATTCGTCCTCTCATTATGAGTATGCCACCACAATCAGCTGTTTGTGGGAAAACAAAATCTTTATCTTTCAGTAATCAAAATTTCTCATTCTTCCACAGTTGGCGACAATAGCCGACAGTAAAGACCACGTCTTTCCGGTGAATGATGGTTTTGAAGCACTACAAGGAGTCATTGATTCGGTGAGTGGATGGAACAGAATTGGAACTGGTGACAGTCGCTCTTCAACCAATATATTGATGATGGGCTATTGTGATATATTATGGAAACTAAATTTACAGACACTTCTGGTTGTTTGTACCAATAATGAATATAGATGAAGTCATCTATCAAATATAAGCATGTCTTTTCTTGCTACAGATTCTGAAGAGATCCTGTATAGAGATCCTTGAGGTGGAACCCTCAAGTATTTGTGCAGGAGGTAAACTATCATTAGCTAAGAAGCTAAAATGCAATTTTCCTGTTTCGTCATGGATATTACTCTTAATTTTCACTTTAGAAATGAATGGGTAACCAGGTTACCATGATTCGTTTTTTCACCAAACTAGTTTGCTTGTCTTGTCTGGTCTGGTTTGGTTTGGTTTGCTGGTTTTAGACGGTTTTCGGGCACTTGAAATCAAGGTTGGCTGGGAGACCAGCTAGACCAACTTAAACAAGCAAACCAGTTTTAAGCTGTTTTATTTACCTTTTATTATTATTATACATTTTCTGTTCCCTTTGGGAAAAAACTGCAAAATGGCAACCAACTGCTGAACAAAATCTTACATAAAGAGTTTTCGGCAGGCAAGTTTGATCATTTGTAGCACTTTGCCACGTTTTGCTGTCAGACCATGGGGAGTGATCCCTTCTTTGAGCGTATCGCCACCTAAATGCGGTACAATTGATGTCCTGTAAAGGCAGTGGGAAGAAATCATTGCTGGTACTCTCCATCATGGGGTCCCTCCTAAGTATTTCGCCATCTGATTGGTTGGGGATGTCTGGGACCCCCTGAGCGTTTCGCCAGACCAGTACCCCATACTGGCATTAAAAAGCTGCTCACTTTGTGCAAAGCAGGTCGTCTTCATTTCAACCAAAATACATGGTTGTCATTTGGCAACCGTAACATACATCAGTGCACAAAACTCAATCCTTTATATTTAAGCAGAAAGAGTTATTTCGTTGGAAGTCAGACCATTATTACTTCAGTAATAACTCTCCACAATCTCTGTCTCTCTCTGTCTTAGAATCCTTTGAGGTGGTGGTTAGAGGGAATGGATTTCTTCATGCTCGTGATGTGAACAGAATCCTCTGCAGCTTCCGCATCAATAACACCCTCACTGTCAGTAAGTTAAAACAGCAGAGACAGATTCCTATTCCTTTCATCACCAGCTGTGAGCCACTGATTAATGGTCAAAACTATCTTAGAACAAGATGCTAACAATGACAGCCGCTACATTCATTAAGCAACAAAATTGTTAGATTGTTGAAATTTTTATTATTGCAAACATCATTAGGTTGAGTGTAGTGGAAATTGATAGGCCTATCTATTTCAGGCCCATTATTACTGGACAAACACCAGATTCCTTCGCTAAATTTGAAATTGTATGTATATTAAAGATACCTCAGAGTTGTCTCTAAACATGTGACTATTGTTTTTTGTAACACTGAAGAAGCCAATTGAATTAAAATGTCAGTATGGCTGTTATGTTATTTCGAATTGGACGTGAGCTTGCATGGCGCTTGAGAAAGGTTGGCCGCAGCACTTGTAAATCACAAGACTTGACTTCAACGCTAACCACATGTGCACAAACACACATTCACTCTCCATAAACGAGCAGTGAACACACCATGGAGAAATTCTAAGAAATAATAGATGTTATTGATTTGAATTTGTTTATAATTTATATGACTATGTTTGATTTTTAACATGGTTAAACTATAATGTCATGCAACTATTCAAAGGTTTTTATTTGTAGCTACAGCCCCCTTTTTCACATATGGGTGAACATCTTCAATAATGTTAGGTTATAGCACTAAATTATACTCCCCATCATATGATACCAGAATAACTATTAGAATGGGTAAATAATGAATTGGTTTGACGCACAGAGCTGAAAAGCTGGATTTATCTTGGGAGTGATTGGGGAGAAAATGGTCTTCTGTGGTGTTCATACACGTCCTGATGATTTCTGAGCTTGCATCTTTCCTTCGCTTTCAGCTGCCATTTTACTTAGAGAATAAGTAAGGGCCCTTCTCACCAATGTGTGTGTGAGTATGTGTGTATCAAAGCCAGAGTAAATAGGCGTTGGAGTCAAACATTTTCCACTTTAATCTTTTTCATTTGGAAAAATGACATGATAAATGAAAAATCTTGCTCTTCAGTTTCAGTCTAAAGCTGAATGTCAAGGATATGCAATAAAGTTTTGGTTAAATGGAAACTTGTGTGGCATTTCCAAGTTTCTGTGCATGCTATCATATGACTGAAATGTGCTAACTGCTGCTACTTTTTTAATCTGAATATAATAATTATGGAACAACTGTCTTTCATCTCATCTTTAGTCTTGGTAAATTAATATGGATTTGGTGAAAGATGCAAAAATTGATTATTACTAATAACGTACTACCATAATAATATACCAACATTCTGTTATTTTAAAGGCTTTGTTTTTTTTAAATCACTAAATCTAGACAAAAGTGATCAACTGTTACTCCTCCTAGAGCTTTCAAACAACATCCAACAAACTTGGCACAGACCTTCAGATTTTTCTGACTAACTTGCTATAGCTGTGTCCCAAATGACACACTATTCACTATGCACTTATATAATAAACTGCAATCAGCCATGTAGTGTTTGAATTTTCAAAGAGACGTATCATCCCAAATCATTCTTTTTTTGCTACATGGAAGCATTCTCCTTTTATCAGTGGATGTGACGTTTCAAGCGCACATGATGTGTTGCCGCTAGCTTTAGCGCTTTAGCCAACCTCAGTTCAGCACTTGTATCTTAAACAACGTACTTATTCACACAGCTTAGGGTAATGGTAAAGCATTCAACTCACATTTGTAAAGTGATGGATCCACTGAAGTTTTGCTAGCTGCTACATTCTTCAGTATTTACAACAGTTTTTTCAGACCAGCAGCGCAGCCAGGTAACTCCGCCCCTTCTGCTATGTACAGCAAGCCGCGAGCGCTGAGTGCATGAAGTGTCCAACATTCCACACTATGTTTTGACGGTTGAAAAAGTGCATCATTCGGGTACTTAAAGTACACTTCTTTTTGCTCTGTTTTCAGTATTAACATACTACTCACTACTTCCACTACAAAATGACATGGAATAGTGCAGAAGTGTGCAGTTTAGGACACACCTCGTGAGTTTTCCAACTGATTGAAATTACAGTTTTTAAACACAGCGGACAATCAAAATTCTGAAAAAACCCTTAGACTTGCATTGATGGAAAGTTCAAATGGGCCAACGCTATTCAATCTCCAACTGTCAAAAAATTCAAATGTAAACAAACCCACACAAAGCTTGCTTACTACAAAGCTTACTTTAATGTCTGTATAATCATCAAACTTTAAAATTTTAAAACTATTCTAAAGTTTAAGACAAGGCTTTGTTTCAGATTGTTATCAATTCTAAATGAAGTATCCACATCATCAAAATATTCTTATTTTCCTGTTTTGTCATTGTTAGTGAAAAGGCCGCTTGTCGTCGAGGACACCTACCTGCTCTGCCCAGCGCCTGTACTGCAGGAGGAGGGAACGTAAGTGTGGAAACTTTGTCTCCAACAGAAGTAAATAAATCCTGAATGGAAAGAGAACGCACACAAGCCAAGAACCAAATTAAAATACAGGGCAGAAATATGCCCATCTGCTGCTCACAGTCATACTTCATATAGTTATACCTTTTATTCCTGGAACTATGGCACCTTCAAATGAATAGTTCACCAAAAATACATTATCTTTCATTATTTACACACCCTTTGTCACTCCAAACCTATTTGATTTACTTTTTTCTGTGGAACACAAAATAAATTTTTAAGAACACACTAGCTCCTTTTTTTTAATTAAACAAATGACAAAAAAGTTCTAAATGAATCATGCTCTACGTTCCAAGTCTTCTGAAGCTATACGCTATTAGCTTTGTGTGACGAAAAGACCAAAATTAAGTAATTATTCACTGAAAATCTTTTCCTCTGCCATATCTCTCATATATAATATCAACTGCCATTCACGATAATGTCGAAAAAAAAAAAAGTGCAATTTTTGTAGTCCATTTGACTTTTTGTAGACAGTTTTAAAGCTTCAGCGGAGGGGAAGATTTTCAGTAAATTAAGAATAAAATTTTGTTCTGTTTTTCACATAAAGCTATCATCTGGCTTCAGCAGACTGAAGTACTATGGACTACTTTCATGGTGCTTTTTCGACATTTTGGACCTCAATAGGCCCATTTACTGTTAGTATCTAAAAATGTGTGGCCAGTACATTATTCAACGTGGAAGAAACAAAGTCATCCAGGTTTGGAGGGACATGAGAGTAAGTAATTTAATTTTGGGGTAAATTATCCCTTTAATGAAAGTGTTCGTCTATCTTTGGGTTAGTCTTTTTTGAGAATTTGACTATTTGAAACAAAAATGAGTCAGCCAATGTTGTCTTTCTCTCACCCATAGATCTGCCTCTCTCCATGTCAGTATGAACAACGGCCTGAGTTTTATCTCCAGTTCTGTGACCATCTCGACAGTCAGCTGTGTGAGTACAGTAACCCTGCAGGGCAGCAGTGTCAAGCCCAGTACCACTGTTACACTGGGCAGAGCCACTCCCAGTACCACAACACTGTGCAGTACCTCTAGTTCAGCACCATCTTCAGTCTGCCCTCTGAACACAGTCAGTATATTCTGTCCTACTTGCCATCTCTAAAAATTAACTTTCCTCTGGTGGGTTGCCATTCCTAGAGCAAACTGGTAGATTGCAGCTGTTTTTGCTGTGAGGCAGCCCATTACAGATACCAAAAGCATACTAATTGATTGAAGATGGTTGTTGAGATGTGAGAGCAGCAGATAATTTGTGAACGAGATAAGTGTTGTTATTCCCATATGGGTGAATCTTACAAAAACATGCAAGTTCACATTTCACCCCAATATCAAAACAACAAAATAAGAAATTATATCTTGCGTAGAAAGATACATTCTTATTTTGTTCTTTTGATTTTGGGGTGAAATGTGTCCTGGACGTTCATAAGTTTAAAAAGATACACTAAAACCAAGAATCTTTTTTGAAAGAGTTCCTGGCATAGAAGTCATTTATAATCAGTCTTAAGATGGTGATTAAAACTTCATTGCTGGAGCCAATCTTTGCCAGATTATTTCGCTAAACCACATGACACCGCAAATGCTTCAGTGGAATCCCATCCAGAAGGGTTCGAGTGTGGCATCAGGATAATTATACAGTGTTTACTGTATTTACTTTGGAGCATAAAACTCCCCCGTGTCTCTGATCTGTCCTTCAGACTGATGGAACGTTCTTGGCCATAGCTCTGCTGATACTGCTGTTTCTGATCACAATGGCGATTCTCTGGTGGTTTTGGCCCCTCTGTTGCACTATAGTAAGTCTTGAACTGCAGCTCTTCCCATGTCCTTTTCCTTTCAAATATTACCCCAACCAGTGACCAATGAAAACCTGGCTTAAATAACAGCTTAAAGCAGCCTAAGGTGGTTAGCTGGTCTGTTTTGATGGATTTAGAGGTGTTTTGGGCATAAGGCAGTTGGGTCAGCTGGTCAAGTAGACCAAGCTTGGTCAACCAACTGTGGCTGGTTTAAGCTGTTTTTGGGGGGGTTGTCAGCAGATAAGTGGATTTCAGTAATATCTTTTCTGAAATGCAAATTGCAGCTTGATATACTGAGCCATGGGAAAAAGGGTAGAATTTATAAAATGCCACTTTTATATAACCAATTTCCATTCTTTCAACGATGATACCTACCACATAAAGGACTGTAAAAACAATTTCTTCTCACTCTCATCACAACAGATCGTCCATGAGCCGCCGCCACCCATGATGGAATACAGTTCGGTGAGAATTGCTTTTGTTTAGTCTTTCTTCCATGCTTCCCGAGTCCTGAACCATGCCAAGATCGTATAGCGTTGTCAGAACTTGGAGTCCAGTCTTAAAACCCGAAATGGAAGACCATGTTGTTCGTTGATCCCCTCATAGACCTAAATCACATGGTTTAAAAGTACATTAAGGCTTGAATTACATATTGTTAGTCTATCTAGTAACATTAAAATAAAAGTTAATCCAAAATTACAATAATTTAATAATTTTCTCACCCTAATGTCATTCCAAATCCATTTGATTTTCTTTCTACTGTGGAACGGAGTCATCTAACAAAATGTCTAGGCTGATCTTTTTTTTAAGAATCAAAGTGGATAGTAACTGGGGCTGTTAAAATGGCATCCAAATGTGGTGTCTAGAGAATAATGACATTCAGTGCTATGCCTCAGTTTCTCAGTAGGATCCACAGTGTGCATTTGTTCTTGAAATGTTTTCCCTCAAACAAGAGGCTTTTGCTCATGATTCGACTACTGAGATTTGTTCCAGACATTTGCTCTTCAAAGTTTTCACAGATGTGACCACTGATGCCAAACTGATAATGACAAAAGACAGATGCGATTCTGTGGTTTAAGGTTGTGAATTTTATCTGAAAATCCTCCCAGTAATGTTAACAAATTAGAATTATTTTCTCCTTTTTTGACTACGAAAAATATAAACATCTAGAGACAACACATAAAAAAATAAATTTAAAAAATTAAATAAAAAACAGATCCACTGTCAAGGAATAGTTGTGCTTTCTCATCAAATTTTATTAACAATTTTATTGTCCAGATTACATTTCAACCTGGACACGTTTTAGCTCTTCATCTGTTCAAGTATCTGATTGCCTGACCCTTCAAAACAGGAAATTCCAGAAGCTTCAGGCAGGTCTTGCAGGGTCTGAGGTAACAGTCAGCAGAGGAAATGCAAACTGAACCCTGATTCTTGGCCTCGGGACTCATCATTCCAATATTTATATAAACTTTTATCTCAGGATTGGTCTGTTCTCAATTAACAAATGTTGAGCACATACGATCAAAGTATGGCAGTCTTGCTGAGACTTTCAAAACTGACACAAACCAACCCTTATTTTTTGAAGGAAAAATTGTGTCGTACATGCAAGGATAATTATTTGATTATAATCATATTGCCAAGTGTATCTGTTTCTGCAGAAGGTCATTTGGTGTAATGCACACAAAACAATCAGTGTCTCTGGGTTCCTTTTAGCCTCTGATCTCAAATGTTGCAGTCATACTGGGGAACATATGGAAACCCATTGTAAAACTGATTTCTTGTGAGCTATATAATCCAGAACTATGTAATCCATGACTGGAAGGTTTTAGATTTAGTCATTTCCTGCCTGTGCAAGAAAGGAACATCATTAGATTGTGATCGGTGTAGTCCCATTCCCAATTTAATGACTCTTATGAGCCGGTTCTTTTTAATCTACACCCCAAAACATACAGGCACAACGCTATTTTCTGAAGAAATTACTTTTATCAGCCGGTTCTTTTTAATAAATGAAAAACTTACTGAACCGCAAGATGTTTTATTTAATTTTTCAAGGTACTTTTTTCTTGTGAATAAACAGTTTCACTCAGAAATGCATCATTTTATGGAAGTAAAATAGATGGAAAACACCCATGCATGTTGACTTTAATAAGACTCTGTCTATAGGATGAAGAGGAAGACGGTTACCCAAAGAAGTTGTGGCCGACAGTGGATGCTTCATATTACGGTGGGAGAGGAGTTGGTGGCATTAAAAGGATGGAAGTAAGTAAAGAGGATTTGGAACCAGAAGAATAGCTTCCATTTGCTCCGGTCTACAGCAATCGTGTGTGTGTGTGTGTGTGTGCCACAACTCCAGGTGCGCTGGGGAGATAAGGGGTCCACTGAGGAAGGAGCCAAACTAGAAAAAGCAAAGAATGCTCGGGTGAAGATGCCAGAGCAAGAGTTCGAGTTTCTGTCCACAACGACCCTAAACAACGGCATGAGGAAGCCCATCTTGCCTCAGAAGTGGTACTCACCAATCAAGGTAGATCTCAGGCTTCTTAACTAGCTTAACCAGCACAAATTCCTTGGCCAACCAGATAGGTTTTGCTGCTGAACTGCATTGCAAGGCTGTTTGACTAACTATACCAGCACCAAACAACATGAACCCATCTGGACCAGAATGGAAATTCATGCAGGTCTAAGCTGGCCAGGGAAGGCATTATAAAACGTACTGAATTAACAAAAATAAACCCAGAAACTTTCTTTACCTTCCATATCCCAGTTTCCTCAAAACATATTACATAACAGATATGGTTGGCTCAATACTTGCTTACCGTTTTGTCATTTGGTGGACAATGTCCACAGTGACGTGGTCTGAGTATGGAAGAACTTTCTCAATCCTCCAATAACAGAAGAAGTGGTGCTATTGTGGTGGCCTCGGGCCGGTCCTGGAAAAGGCTCATGCATTGTTTCATAATGTGCCTGTAAGCTGCAAGTGGAGGGTTAATTTAAACCAGACATTGAACTGAGCTGACCCAAGGGAGATGAGCTTTGCCTTGCTGGTCCCTTTCCCAACAAAACATACTCTTTTCCTCCTTCTCCTCCACCTTCTTTTCTTGGGAGTATTTCGGGTGATCGTCCTCATTGAGAGGCAGAAAAAAAACAGGCAGTTATATAGACTGCCAGATAAGAAGAGGCGACAATTTAGATGAAGCTTCTGTGTATAATTTGATTATTCCAGATTCTTCAAGAAATCTATTAGGTCCGCTGGCTACCACCCCTGACTCCAGCCAGGTCTCCTAAGCAACCATATTGACCTGGTTGATAGGGAGGGTAGAGTCACATGGGGTAACCTCCTTGGGGTCGCAATTAGGGGTTTTCGCTCTCATTGGGGCATGTGGTAAGTTGTGCGTGAATCGCGGAGAGTAGCATGAGCCTCCACGTGCTGTTAGTCTCTGCGGTGTCATGCACAGCGAGCCACGTGATGTGCGGATTGACGGTCTCAGAAGTGGAGGCAACTGAGACTTGTCCTCTGCCACCCGGATTGAGGTAACCACGCCGCCACGAGGACCTACTAAGTATAGAGAATTGGGCATTCCCAATTGAGAGAAAAGGGGATAACATTTTTTTTTTTTAATCTATTAGGTCTGAATTCAAGCCAAATAACCTTTCAAGAAATTAAAGGAATTGTTCACCCCAAAATTTTAATTGTCTTATTATTCACTTACCCTGATGCTATCCCAGATGTGTATGGCTGTTTTTCATTAGCAGAAGATGGAGCTCTGTCAGATCCTTATAATGCAAGTAAACGGGTGCCGGCACTTTAACCGTCCAAAAGTCATATTTAGGCAGCATAAAAGTAATCCACATGACTCCAGTCGATCAGTGAATGTTTTCTTAAGTGAATAGATACGTTTATGTATAGAAAGTTGATAATTAAAACATTTTTAACTTTAAATCAGCTCTTCCATCCAGGGCTGTGATGCTGTTTGAAATGACCAAACTCTCGCATGACGTTCATTCTTCTGTTGTAAATAAATGCCGCTTCCGTATTCTCGCGTGAACCCACTGATGCACTTACGTCACGTGACAGCTACGTGATGCCTCAACTGCTGGAAGGAAGCGTTTTTTAAAAGTTTAAACTTTTTAATGATCGATTAATTTTTTACACAAATATATCGATTTATTGATTGACTATGTATTACTTTTATGCTGCCTAAATATGAATTTTGGACCGTCAATGTGCTGGCACCCATGTACATGCATTATAAGGACATGACAGAGTCTGTTGTCTTCTAAAAATCTTCATTTGTGCTCTGCCAAAATACAGGGTAAGTGAATAATGTGAGAATTTTCATTTTTGGGTGCACTTTAAGCATGAGCTCAGCCAGACCAATGTGTAGCAAACGTTTGCTAATAATTGTTTCCTAGGGGGCAAAAAAGATATATTCTTTAGGGGGCACTTGTTCAAAAAGTCAATTGATCAATGGTAGATGGGGTTGTGTTTGAAAACAGAAATAATGTTTACAGTATTTATTTATTTTTTTGGTCTTTACTAGCCCTTGTGTATTTGGATCTTTCAGGGTAAATTGGACGCCCTGTGGGTGTGGCTTAGGAGAGGATATGACCGTGTATCTGTGATGAGGCCTCATCCTGGAGAAAAGGTGAGGAATATTTAATGTCACACAAAAACTCAATGACCCTATCGGCTGTTTCATGCCTGAACTTAATCATTATATAAAAATTGTACAATCTTATTTTTAGGGCTGTCAATCGATTTCAACATTTAATCGAATAAAATATATGGTCTGCCAAATAATTAATCGAATTAATAACAGAAATAATTTTTTTCTGAAATAAATAAAGGCCCTAAAATAATTAGATTTAAATAATAAAACTATATATTATAAGTCAAATCATAAAAATGCATTACATTATTGTGGCAGACAGGAATGCATTGAACAGACAATAAGTGAATTTAGAAGGCAATATCCATATTACTGGACATAAGCCTATCACTGGTCTACAGTCTATAGCGATCCATTTTGCATTTGCAATTGATTTCATCAATCTGTCCGAGATAGATTTTAGAAGGGCTTTTCTAAAGATGCAGCAGGCTTCAGGATGCTTTTATAGACCTCACTTTGGTTGCGTAACGTCATAAACAGAGTTTGAAAGTCACTGTGTCAAGTTAAATGTAGTTTAAAACTTGAAAAACACATCTGGAGATCCCTGCATTTGAAATCGTGCTCCTTCCAGCTGTGTTTGAACACATGAACACGTCTCATCTTGTGCTGTTGATCACTACTCGCTAATGTCAACAAGCAAGTCTTTGTTCTGCTGTCCTGCTGTATTTACAGCTAGAGTTTCACTTACCTGCAGGTGGTAGTAGAAGCTTGAAATGCTCCTATAGTAGGAATGCTCCTCATTATGGTCCGGCGACATGATTAAGTGTGTTAATGGTTTTAACGTGTTATTTTTTTCTATAATTAATCGCACTGAATTAATGCATTAAATCGACAGCACTACTAGTTTTTTTTTAGCTTAGAAAACCACTACATTAAAGAGGATTGAATATGTCCGTTTCCATTTCCACATAGAGTAAAATAATGCATATAAAGTGTGCATGGTTTCTTTCCGAAACTGTTCTCATTATAAATGTTGTAGGCAGATTGGGAGGAACACATGAAGAAAACTTTGAGGTAGACTGAGGATGAAAGCAGAACAGCTGTTAGCAATAAGGCCAGTCAGAAACAGAGACAGAGACAGAGGAGAAGGTACTCGAGACCCTGGCTCTCATTCAGACCAATGGGACTCGTTTGCTAATATTGCTCCTACCTAAAGGAATGCTCCATAGTCTGCTGAAAGCATTAAGCACAGACGATAACTACCCTCCTCTTTCCCACAGAATGCAAAGAGGGGAGTTTTTGGGTGTCTGATCTGCTGTGGTAAATAAAAAAAGAAGGTTGGACAGATTTCTGAAGGCCTTTTAAAACAAAAGCTATGGGACTGGTTTGGATCTTCACAGGCAAACAAAAGCTTCTGTGGACTATATAAAGCAATATTTAACTGCATTAAACCCATCACAAAGGCTTTCGTGGAATATTTAACACAAAGCAGTGAGTTGAACCCATCTGAACCCATCGTCTCACGAATGGGATCATTATAATTCACAGCTTTCAGGGAAAAAAATCTTATGGGAAAAAAAAACTGATTTTAAACAAGCAGAGACTCTTCAAGCGGTCATATGATGAGAATGCTTATTTTCATTGATCTTTTGAAACAAACAAGTTTGATGAACTGTTTATGAATGCTGTTCATTTCAGAACTCAAAACCTCCTCCCCAGTCCAAAAAAGACTAAACCTTTACATTTACATTTATTCATTTGGCAGACTTACAAAAGAGGAATACACTGTAAACAAATCATCTTATGGAGACAGTAGCCTAGTTTCCATCCACTTTTTTTTTTTTGCAACATTTGCCGCCTTCTGCCCGTTTCCATTCAAATGGCCTTTTATCGCTGAAATGGTGTGCGTGATGACGTCATGCCTAAAAAAAACACTGTCGCATAGGTTTTGGTTTAGTGCAAAATCTGCCCTAAGCCTTTTCCATTCAGAAATGTGAGTTTATCGCTAATTCACCTCCCAGATGTGCCTAATTGTTTCCTCTGAAGTTTGGGTAAAATGGGGAGATTATTGAGACAATCCATTGAAATTAGTCATTTTACTGTCATTTTAATTAACAAATAAAAGCAATCAGAAGATGAGGAATTGCAATGAAAAGGGAGCAGTTGCCCTTCTGATAGGACTGTAATATTGGTCCTGATGTTGCGCATATCGCAAAGTGAAAGCGGATCGTCATGGCCCTGTTCAAGCTGGCAACCTGCCGGCAAAAGTAGTGGGGGAAATGATCTGTCTCAGTATAAGGACCATCAATCGATGTGTATATGCGGTGTGCACAGCTATTAAAGAAAAAGAAATGATGCAGTGTTATATCAGGATTTACATATGATACATTCCTATATTCAATATTTGGAACAATCATCTAATCAAAAGCATCGCCATCACAACTGCATTATGTCCCGCATATTTCTCCAGCAACTGAACTTGATAATCACCTCAAATTTATTTTAACTTCATAATGCAAATTTACATTTCCTGAAGAAGGTAAAGATGGTTAGATTTAAAGTATTTAAAGCTTGTTTTCTGAACGTGAACTCAGCATTGGACAAATAGTTCTGATAGTTTATAGTTTTGAAAAAAGACTAGACTCTAGAACATTCTGAGAATGTCATTCAGCCGACTTTATTCATCTACAAAACAGGGTAAAGGTCATTTAAGTTTGTGTAGAGAAAAGGAATATAAAGGTCTAAAATATATATATATATTTTTCATTTCGTAATTTTTTTTTTAATTTAATGCTTTTTTCGTTTGGTAATGTATTATAATTTTTTTTTTTATTTGATGCTTTTTACGTTTGCTAATTAATGTTTTTTAATTTAATGCTTTTTTCGTTTGGTAATGTATTATAATTTTTTTTTATTTTAATGCTTTTTTGTTTGGTAATTTATTTTATTTAATACAGAGAATTTTGCTGGCATTTTTTCAAAAGTAAAACTAAACAATAATTTTATAGAATTGGGCTGTAAGTGTTCCAAAACAAAAGAGAGGAAAAAAAAAATCACATGCTTTTCACCTAATAATGTGTATTTATTTTTAATTTAAAACATCTTTGTGAACAGAAATTATATGTTTTTTATACTGTGGGCTAATTCCGTGACTGCCGTCTATTATTATTAATGGTGTGGAAAAGTAACTTTAATAAATAAACATATGGCTACTGCGATTAAATGAATCACAAACAGTGGCCATTCATTTGAGCAACGTGCACAAGATATTTGTGTTGGCACTCTTGGAAGTTTCCCGTTTGCAGATCGGCTCTATATGCGGTAAAGATCAATCCATAATCATGTACAATAAATTGGCTTTCAATACTGTCGTCATGATAACACAGGCTAACGATTGGGACAAACTCATGTTCCACTCATGTGACACAAAATTTTGCGTTAATGCCAATTTTATCGTCAAAAAGTGTTTCCAACCCATTTTTCAGTGACATTTCATGTAGCGACATTTAGCGATAATGTGCGTTTCCATCAGCTTTGTTATGATGCACAAAACATCCTTGGATGGAAACCTAGTTAATGGTACATAAAGTGCTGCATTACAAAGTTTCACTAGCATTAGAATAGTAGTAATCAAGACAGATTAAAGTGCAACAATAATTATTATTTTTTTATTTAGTGACTGGTTAAGTGCTCATGGAAAATATCTATTTTTAGCAGTTTTTTGAAGACAGAAAGTGAGTCAGCTTCACGGATGGAGTTGGAAAGGTCATCCCACCAATGTGGTATGATGAAACCCGAAAGTCCATGAAAGTGTTTTGGTGCCTCTTTGTGTTGTTTCAACAAGGCGCCGTTCTTTTAGCTGACCGCAGGCTTCTGATGGGAACATAGCTCTGCAGAAATGATTATAGGTATGCTGGAGCAGACCCAGTTACTGTTCGGTATTTCAGCATCAGAGCCTTGAATTTGATACGTGCATCAACCGGTAGCCAGTGGAGAGAGAGACAAGGATTAAGGGTTAGAAAGAGGTTGGAAAATGATCATGAGTAAAATGGCAACACTTTAGTAAATGCATTAGGTATCAAGAACTAACAATGGACAATATTTTTACTGCATTTATTAAGCTTGGTTAAAGGAATAGTTCACCCAAATAAGAACATTCTCTCATTAATCGCTTACACTGAAGCCATTCCAGATGTGTATGACTGTCTTTTTTCAGCAGAACACAAATTAAGATGACGTGACATCCGTTCCTCTGTTGTACACAAAGCGCGTGCTTCTCAAAGTTTCTCGCAAGATCTGATGCGTCAACTGCTGGCAGGAAGCGATTTTTTAAAGTTAATGACGTTTGAATTTTCGATTTGTTTCTTCTATCAATTCTTTCTACCTATCAAATTGCATCAGAAGTCATTAATTGATCGACAGGAGTTGTGTGGATTACTTTTATGCCACCTAAATGTGACCTTTGGACCGTCAAACAGCCAGCAGCCTGATGGCACCCGTTTACTTGCATTATACAGTAAGGACCTACAGAGCTTAACATATTAAAAAAGTCTTAATTTATGTTCTGCTAAAGAAAGACAGTCATACACATCTGGGATGGCATCAGGGTAAGTGAATAATGAGATCATTTTCATTTATGGGTGGAAAATTCCTTTATTATGAATTTATGAATATTCAGTTGATCATGGTTAGCTCATGTTCATTCATAATACAACTTATAATTTTAAAAATGTATCAGTATATGTTGAAATTAAAGCCAAAGTGTGTAATTTCTGCACCACGTCATCACCAAACAGAACTGCAAAAATAAGCATTGTTTCCAAACTGCTTTTTTGAACACTTCCCCCATGTACCATTTATCCAACAAGCGTATAGTCCCGCCTCAGACTCAAGCCACTAATCGATTTGACGGGTCACTCAAAACAAACTAAGGAATTATTATAGCCTCAAAGAGACAGAAGCTTTGTCAGAATATGCATATTTCCCTACTATACATGCCAAAAACATTATTCCAATGGAGTAGTATGTCCGAATTCTTGGTATACATGAGAATAGCAAGAGCAAGCGTGAAATACCTAGATGACCTACTTAAGTGTGTATCGACTGGACACTTTACTGTCCCATAATCAGTGTTTACAGTTGATGAAATCAACCTACATATATTAATCTGGTATAGGAGAAAGTATTTTCACAGTGAAGAAGTTGCACACTTCAGCTTTTTCTGTACTCAAATGCTTTATCCTATCCCAACTTAATATGCAGAGACAACTACATTTAAGCCATTGATATGTTAATCATTCTGAATACTGTAAACACTGTTTCTGTGGCATTATTAAAATTCCCATGTTTAGTTTGAGTGGCCCATCCAGCCCGACACAACAACATTGTCTCAACCATTGGTGTGAGTTGGGGGTGGGACTATCTGTTTGTTCGATCAACAGAAGACAGTGGTATAACCAAGATGAATAAGTCCTGTAAAAGGACTAATCATTATTAATTCATGATATCTAATGTAGTTAACCAATGATATGACCCCTATAATAATTAACTTTTATATTCTGCTTTACAAAATGTTACCCTAAAATGTATTTTACAGATGGACGTTTATATATTTTTTTTGTTCTTTAGGGACGATGTATGAAATTTACCCGTGTGAAATCATGCCCACCCCCTCAATACCCACTCTTCAACAGCCCTTCGAGTCACATCTACAGCCTCCCCCATAGCAGATGCCCCCCTGTACCTCAGGGCACTTTGCCACCCACCCCGCGCTGCTCCGCCCACACTCCAACCACCACCCTGCCTCCTTTGCCTTCAACCCCACCTCCAGACTCCATTACCCCTTCCTCTTACACCCCGCCTCCAACCAGGGCTCTGCCTCCAACCTGTCTGAGCATCAGTGTGACTCTACCTTCTTTACCGGCCACATCGCCACCATCATCATCACCATCATCATCATCATCATCCAGCACCTTGCCACCATCTCCTCATGCTGCTCCACCCGGACGAGCCCCACCCCCTTCTCGTCCACCGCCACGCCCAGGTCTTGAAGTTCCAGACGTTGTCTAAAGAAGAACTGCAGTCATTCCACCGTGGAATGAGAAGATATAAACTTCTCTGCAGCAAGAAAGTTCAAGACCTGATTTGAAGAACAAAATTAGCCTAAAAACTGTTATGCTGGTGCAGAAATAAAAATTCTTTCATATTGATTTAGTCATTTGGCAAGTTCCGAAATTTCTCTAATTTAAAGTACCTATGCCAACGTGTGTAACCAGGGATGTAGCAAGCATTATACCCCACTTTTTGGGAGATAATTATTATATTTTAAAGATGAATTGTGCCACTAGTGAACATAATGTCTGTTTCTAAACAGGTTTCCCAAACACTCTGGTTTTTCATTGTTTGGCGCCAATCTTAGGCCAAGTTGTTGCATCTGGCTTGTCAGGATACTCGAAGAAGCAATGTTTAAAGAGCACAAGAGTTTAGTGGTAAGCGGTAATCCTATTATTGACCAACTAGGCAAACATTACGTCATGTAATTAATATTCATAAGCAAATCTCATTGGTTTTGAATTGTGTCCCACCACTTTTTGTTCTTACACTCCTGTGAATAACGTCTACAAAAGGTTTAAACAAATCAAGTTCTGTGTCACTGATACCACGCTAGCTATGCATTTCCAGCCATCAGAAAGAAGCAGCCTTTTAAATATTACTAACAACAACATTAACAGATGGCAGTGTGGTACATTATCATGCATTAAAATGTGCCATATGCGTATGCCAATTGGCATCTTGTTAGTAAAGAATGATTCTATAAATAACCAAGATTGTATCTGAATAAAATGCATCTTTAATAGCTTTGCAGATACATTTGAAGCTGCCTAAAGAGAAGCAGTAGTATACAGATCATGTTTTATATGAGAAATCAGGGTCAGTTTTTAAGGCACGCTTTTAAGCAATTATACTAAATAACATCTGAGTGATAAAACAATCAATTGTCTTCCAGAATGTATCATTCAGTATAAGGTAACATTCACAAAACTGATACAATTGCAAAAGGAAACTGTACCTTCCAAAACTCTGTAGGCACCCTTAGTGCCTACATAAGTGGTTGCCTTCAAAGTGCTCCTCACTGAGCACTTTCACTGAGCTTGTCGTGATGCATTCTGGCATCATCTACTTTACAAAGGATAAATGCAATGATGCCTTAAATGTTTTGCACAAACAAAGTATCTTGGAAGGCAGCGTAACTTTGCTTTGCTGCCTTAAAATGCTGTCTAGGTAGGCAGCTCACACGGACTTGGAATGTAACATATTTCACACCTGGAGCAGGGCCGTAGCTAATAGGGTGAAAGCTGGTACGGATTCTAGGGGCCCACAGGTTCAGCAGGGGGCCCACAACACATTTTAAACTATTTTTTAATATGAAAAGGACCCAGACCATTATACAGTCAAGGGGCCCAGAATTCCTTGCTACGGTCCTGCCTGGACTCACGTTTTTATTAAAATACAGTTGAAAGTTTCAGAAAGAAGAAGACCTTTTTTTTGTATATATGGATGCTTCCTAAAACAGCTGAGTTAACAGTACTGTATAGTAACAGATTAATAATAACGGAGTAAAAATTCATAAATGTATCATTTTTAATTTAACTTGTCTCAGCAGTGTGTTTAAGGATATGGCAGTGCTATGATTTTGGCCATTTTAAGTTTCCTATTAACTTTTTGAAATTTTGTGTTTTTGTGCTTGAGCATCAACAATTTCACTAGTTACAGATGTTCAATGTGTGTCTGGCTATTCTTTTAACGAAGAGCATGTTTTTACACGCTTCAATTAAATGTTGGATTTTTTATTTCTGTGTCATACATTTGGTCATGTACGTCAGCACAATTTATATAAGCTAATCATGAACAGATTTTTCGATCATCAAAATATGAGCAAGTGTTTCAGTAGGCCAGCATTTTTATATGAGTATAACACATATGACTCAGGCAGAGTGGAAAAACCTTACATTACCTTTGATAGTGAAAGTAAATCAACATGAACCTTGAGTCACATGCCTTTCATTTGCAAATTAAATCTAATTCAGAGATCTGGTGCCAAACCTCCTTATGAACAATGGTGAGATGACTAACTCATCTGGTGAAGTGATTAGCAGAACATTTGTATATTACTCATTTGCATTTGAATGAAACGGACGTCAATGAGTCTTTTCTTTTAAAGCGTCTCCTCTGGGACTATCCACTAGAGTTTTGTTGCTTTTGTCCATGCCTGTTAGCTTTGAAGCCATCCGTATTGCTAATATACTTCTAAATGTTGTCAAAATTCACTATTAGCAGATATATGCATTTAGAATTTACCCTTCCTTCTCTTCAAGGAAAATAGATGAAAAATATTGATGACTCATCTCACACTACATATACAGATATTGGTCCAATCAGAAAATGTATCAAGTAGGTTCTTGCTGTTAAGTAACTAAAACCTATTTGCGGAGTAATTTGCATAAAACAAACCACATAGGTCATTCGTTTTCAATTAAATAACTATGATCGGTCATATTTAACAAATTAATATTGAAGTAAAGCTGTTCAGGTTGCAGTCAAAAACCTAAAAGACTATTAGCATTTTCCAGCCATGGGTTCCCTCAGGAATTTCCTATAGGTTTTTTAATAGCAGTTTTAGATAGACGTAATATAAGGCCTGTGTGGTTAAAATTACTTGAAGATACTTTCCTGTTTTGTTCTAGAACATACATTACACACAGTCATACCTCAAACGTTCATTTTCATGCTCTTGAAATTATTTTTAAATACACATATTCCTATTATAATGCTAATTAAGGACTACAACTACCATAAGCATGGGAGCTACGTGCTTTACCTATCCACGACTGAGGTATGACTGTGTGTAATTTACATTTTAGAACAAAACGTGAATGTCTCCGAGTAACTTTCACAACAGATCTTACTCAGAATTCCCAACTGATCCCATGGCGAATTAGCCTTTTGGGTTTGCCAACAAACGGACTTCACAGCTAAATCATAGGGATGGCCGATACCACTTATTTTCTTTTCGATCCAATACCAATATTTTCAAGTCCAATTTCGTCGATACCGATACGAATACCAATAACGATACTTCTATTAAAATCGATTTTTTTACGATTTCTTGGGATAAAATGGGTAATTAATAATATTATTTTCAGTCATAATTCAAGTCATTATTTTATTAATTTGTTTTACATCTGTGAGCCTAAACAGAAAATGATTAGACTTCTGTTTTGTTTACCCTTACAAAAATGAACCATGGTTTCACTGCAGTAACTATAGTTTAACCATGGGATTTAGTTAAACCATAGTTACCACAACCATGGTTACTACAATATTATTGTAGAAAAACCATGACCCCTTTACATTTGTGAACGAAAGGGCAGGGTTTCGCGCCCCTGTAGTCCCCGCTCTGTGCACGTCAGTGTCTACAAGGCACTGATCCCTCTGAAGGAGCCTTGTGATGGCACAAGCGCTTGTGTCTTTCAGCATGCATGTTAAGATAAGTAGAAGAAGAAATAGTTCCCATCCTGCACAATTTGCTAACATAGCCTAATCCTTTAAATTTCACTTTGAAGCTTATGATTATTGTTCTTGTTCATAGTAGCCAACTAATAATATCCCTAGTTTAAAAAAATGTTAGAAACTATATTTGTGTGTGTGGATCGGTATTTTTTTATACAACATCAGTATTGGAAGTATCGATACTTTAGGATAGATTTACATTTACATTTATGCATTTGGTAGACGCTTTTATCCAAAGCGACTTACAGAGCCTTAATTACAGGGACAATCTCCCCGGAGCAACTTGGAGACACAATGGTGGTGGCTGTGGGGATCGAACCAGCGACCTTCTGATCAATAGTTATGTGCTTTAGCCCACTACGCCACCTCTACTCGGATGGGCGGAGATCCCCCTACATAATCATTGCATTCCATTATCTTTAAATGTCAACATGCCCCTACCAAAATTACAATTCGGCTACCCGGATCTCATCTAGACTTTGCTTGGTCATTCATGTGCTCTGAACTTTTAATAACAATATTTGGAACAACATTCCAAGTCACATGATGGAAGAAAAATGGGTTGCAAATGTTGTGTCATGTTGATTTGGAAATAAAGAGGCTAGTTCTCCCAGCATTCATTAGAGAATTGTGTTAAAACTGGAGACTTACACTGGCATGCATCAGCATCGACAAGCACCTTACTATATTTAAAAGGCCTGTCTTAGTCAATTTACATATGCTGTAAACGTACACTCTTACTCATAAGATAAATACTTTGATGAAAACAATTCATACAACGTGGCAGTAGAATTTGTCTCTATGAATACCTTTTATCACAGTCAAAAAGGCTTTGTGGCCTTGTGTTTGTTATGAAATGAAAATGAAATGATACTTTCAGAGGCAGGCAAGACCCACAGTCTTTTGGCTAATGTCATCAGTTATACATGATCTCAGGAGCCAAGGACTGGAAATAAAATAAATCCTGGACTGAAGTGTAGCAGACTGACCTGTCAAAATGACTTTACGGTTGAAGGCTTGATCCTTTTGTAATTCTTGGTAGCACTCAGCATTGGCAGACTCTCATGCTAAGGCAAGAACCACTGTTATTTTTTATTTTAAACAAACATCTAAGGATTAAACTATGGCAATGGGCCACATATTTTCTTTACGAAAAAAAGTAGTTAGGTTCATGATGGAATTAATGGTGGTATTATTATTGCATCTTGTATATACATTGCTATAATGAATTTCTTTGACCTCTTTCATTTTGTTTTTAGATATTGACAAATAGAGCTACTAGAAGCTGAAACTTAAAGGAATATTCCAGGTTCAATAGAAGTTAAGCTCAGTAAGTAAAGACACTGACTACCACACCTGGAGTAGCAATTTTGAATCCAGGGGGTGCTGAGTGACTCCAGTCAGGCTTCCTAAGCAACCAATTGGCCCGAATGATTGGGTGGGTAGAGTCACGTTGGGTTAACCTCCTCATGGTAGCTATAATGTGGTTCTCGCTCTCAGTGGGGCACGTGAAGAGTTGAGCATGGATGCCACGGAGAACAGCGTGAGCCTCCACACGCGCTAGGTCTCCACGGTAAAGCGCTCAACAAGCAACGGGATAAGATGAAGAGGCAACTGAGGTTTGTCCTCCACCACCCTGATTGAGGCAAATCACTACGCCACCACAAGGACTTGGAGCGGATTGGGAATTGGGCATTCCAAATTGGGGAGAAAAGGGGAGAGGGAAAATAAAGATTAAGATTCACATTTCTGCCTTTAAACCCTCCAAAAAAGGGCTCCATTCACTTCAATTGTAAGTGCCTCACTGTAATCTCTATTTTTGCTCTTTTTAAAGAAAAGGAGGGACGGCTTGAAAATAAACGTGGCCCAAAATGCTGTCGACTGAGCTTAACTCACATTGAACCTAAAATATATCTTGAAATTCAGATGCAGGATGCAAAATTTTTCTCCAAATGTGCAAAACATTAACAAGGACTATTGGTCGCAAGTAACTGGAAAAACTATTTAAAAACGACTATGTGCCACATAAGAGATAAGAAAGAAAGGGTTTAGATTTTTTTTTGTTACAAGTCCTGTACATATTAAAGCAGTATATACACATAAAGCTCAAATATTTAAATCAAGGTCAGAAATAACTGAACCTATAGCAGAGACTCAAGCAGAGGGATTTATTACTGATGTCCTTGTTTTACATTCAAAGACTGGTACCAATGTATTTACAAATGAGCCTGTGTAAGGCCTATGGGTATATGGGTCAAAAGATACTGGAGAAGAGACTGATAAATTACCATCAAATCTGAGTTAAAGAATACATGGTAATTCTACTCTGGAAGTTATTTTACAGTAAGTAGGTGTCCAAAATCTATCTAGCATAACATAAACATAAAATTGCTAAAATAGTATAAACTCTTATTTAGCAACATGTTTACTCAATTTCACACAAAACTTGACCTTGGTTAATAACCTAACAAAATTATTTTGCATTTTAAAGGGTAACTAAACACCTGCTCAGAGTCTGACTCCACCCACTAGAAATATTTGAAAATGCTGGAAAAGTGGGCAGACCCCGGCGGGGATAGAGGGAACGAACCGAGTGCGGGGCTGAGCGGGGGGGGCACCTGAGACTCGTAGTGACGGATTAATTGACAGCTGCTGTCAGACTCCATGTTATTGTTATTCCTCACACGGTCGCAAGACGACATGTACATGAATCTGGCGTGGTGAGCTGGAACCTGCTTACGTCAGCTGTCACCGCTTACGTCACGAAGTACCGCAACAGCCAATAGGAAAATTCAACTGCAGTAGCCACCGTTCAACCTGAAGAGGGCAGCACTCAGACGTTTTTACACCTTATATTGTAGAATTGAAACACTTTATACACAAATGTCAAAAAAATTACTTGAATCAATGACCAGTACTAATAAAGCCCCATGCTTACAGATCATTAACTAAAAAAAGTTGGTTTAGCGTTTAGTTACCCTTTAAAATGGTAGATAGCCGTTTCTTATGATTTATGTTTAGTCATCAAATTTTAGTAAATTATTTTCACATGAAGAAATTGTTAATATATTAGGAAGAAGGAAATAACAGTATACACATAGTCCAGCAACCATGGATGGCATGTCCACGTTAGCGATCGCATTTTCTCAAAAAATTCTGAATCAAACCAACTGCACATACAGTGCATAGTGAATAAGACATTTACTTAACGCACACGTTAAGTGCTTTTACTTTGAAGCTGCTCTCACACACTCTCTGTCAGTTTACACAGCCCAGATTGCCTGCTTGGATTGTCACAGACTGACCATCATGATTTGTGACTCAGAGGAACTTTTGATTCTAATCCTGAAGTTTTGATTCTGGATGATAGAATACACGCTTCAAAGGAGGATAGCAGACAAGTGCTCGACGGGAAGAAAACAATTAATTTTCGTGAGGTTCATGAATTGCATCTGTTTAAACAAGATATCTGTATTTTTGCAGATGGTATATAATAGAAGTTTTAATGATATTTTACTTGTATCATTAGAAAAGGAAGTTAAAAGTGACAGGGAACTGTTCAGGAGAGGCTAATAGAATATGTGCTTTAGAAGTAAATACAGTTGAAGTCAGAAGTTTACATACACCTTTGCCAAATACATTTAACTCAGTTTTTCACAATTCCTGACATTTAATCATAGACAACATTTCCTGCCTTAGGTCAGTTAGGATCACTATTTTAAGAATGTGATATATCAGAATAATAGTAGAGAGAATTATTTCTTTTGGCTTTTATTCCTTTCATTTATTTACATTTATGCATTTGGTAGATGCTTTTATCCAAAGCGACTTTCAGTGCACTTCTTACAGGGACAATCCCCCCGGAGCAACCTGGAGTTAAGTGCCTTGCTCAAGGACACAATGGTGGTGCTGTGGGGATCGAACCAGCAACCTCCTGATTACCAGTTATGTACTTTAGCCCACTATGCCACCACCACTCGCATTTCTATAATCACATTCTCAGTGGGTCAGAAGTTCACATATACTTTGTTAGTATTTGGTAGCATTGCCGTTTTAGGTAGCCTTCCACAAGCTTCTTACAATAAGTTGCTGACATTTTTGCCCATTCCTCCAGACAGAACTGGTGTAACTGAGTCAGGTTTGTAGGCCTCCTTGCTCACACTCTTTTTCAGTACTGCCCACAAATTTTCTATCAGACTGAGGTCAGGGATTTGTGATGGCCACTCCAATACCTTGACTTTGTGGTCCTTAAGCCATTTTGCCACTACTTTGCAGGTATGCTTGTTGTCATTGTCCATTTGTAAGACCCATTTTTGACCAAACTTTAACTTCCTGGCTGATGTCTTGAGATGTTGCTTCAATATATCCACATCATTTTCTTTCCTCATGATGTCATCTATTTTGTGAAGTGCACCAGTCCCTCCTTCAGCAAAGCACCCCCACATCATGATTCTGCCACCCCCATGCTTCACAGTTGGGATGGTGTTCTTCAGCTTCCAGGCCTCACACTTTTTCCTCTAAACATAACGATAGTCATTATGGCCAAAGAGTAACATTTTTGTTTCATTAGACCAGAGGACATTTCTCCAAAAAGTAAGATCTTTGTCACCATGTGCACTTGCAAACTGTAGTCTGGCTTTGTTATGGCAGTTTTGGTGCAGTGGCTTCTTCCTTGCTGAGCAGCCTTTCAGGTTATGTCGATATAGGACTCGATTTACTGTGGATATAGATACTTGTCTACCTGTTTCCTCAAGCATCTTCACAAGGTCCTTTGCTGTTGTTCTGTGATTGATTTGCACTTTTCGCACCAAACAACATTCATCTCTAGGAGACAATGAATCTCCTTTCTGAGTGGTATGATGGCTGCGTGGTCCCATGGTGTTTATACTTGTGTACTATTGTTTGTACAGATGAACGTGGTACCTTCAGGTGTTTGGAAATTGCTCCCAAGGTTGAACCAGACTTGTGGAGGTCCACAATTATTTTTCTTTGGTCTTGGCTGATTTCTTTTGATTTTCCCATGATGTCAAGCAAAGAGGCACTGAGTTTGAAGGTAGGCCTTAAAATACATCCAGAGGTACACCACCAATTCAGTACACCTATCAGAAACTAATTGGCTAATTGTCTAAAAGCTTGACATCATTATCTGGAATTTTCCAAGCTGCTTAAAGGCACAGTTAACTTAGTGTATGTAAACATCTGACCCACTGGAATTGTGATATATTCAATTAAAAGTGAAAAACAATCTGTCTGTAGACAAGATTTTTGGAAAAATTACTTGTGTCATGCACAAAGTAGATGTCCTAAAAGACTTGCCAAAAGTATAGTTGGCTAATATTACATATGTGGAGTGGTTAAAAAATTTGTTTTAATGACAACCTAAGTGTATGTAAACATCTGACTACAACTGTAAAGGATGCTGGATTTGCTCAAGTTTTGTGATGTTTATTACATGTTTAAACGAGACTGCAAATTTTTGCAGATGGCATATGATATTAGTTTTATTGATATTTGCCTTTTTATTATTAGACAAGGCAATTAATAGTTACAGGGAACTGTTGAAGAGAGAGAGGAAGAATGAAACGAGACCGTCATTAAATGAGACCGTTGCACACTGGTCTATTATTATAGTAACACGATGGCACATAACAATAAAATTAACCGTGATTGGTCATTTACATGCAAGCAGTCGATTTTCATGCCCTCAAGAAACAAATCAGCCAATCGGGAAGATTTATTGGCCTCTGCGATATATCGGTCGACCACTATATAAAACCAATCTGTGGGCAGCTCATGCTGCAGTTCTGTCCTAGAATCCCCTTTAAAGAACTTCAACAGATATTTCTATTGCACTTCATAAGTGCTTAACAACTTGTCACCTAAGAAAATGTTTTAATCACGCAAGAACTTTTTCAAGTAGCGTTACACTTGTGACAGTACATTTAATACTTAATTGGTGTGAATATGTTTTTATATGTTTAAAGGTTATTTTTCACAATAATAGCATATGCATGGCTTTCATGTCAAAGGACTGTGCACAGCAACAAGACAACTCGGGATCTTATTTATTGTGGATTTTATGTAACTAAATGTGCCAGTTTTTAAAATGTAATTTGATAACCGAATTTTGTTGTGTAATCCAAACAGTAAAACCCCACAGGTGCTTTTATGACGAAGTAAAATGAATATACAGTAGATTATATGGATTATATTAGAACAGTAATATAATCCATTGCAAAAATTCTCCAATTTATTCAACTTATGTTGTTGATGTGACCGTTAGTTAGACTTTCATTTTTCAAGTCCTGTTTCAGAACATCTACAGTACCTTGGGTTCAAGAAGCAAAAAACTTTTTTTTTTTTACACATGCTTTCATAATAATCCAAAACTTCAGTCACAAAGGTTCTGATATGAACATAGTACTTCAAAAAGCCTTTTCATAAGCTTCAAATCTTCTGCATTAGTTGTTCCCTTAGACCAAACCACTAGGTTGTAAATACATAAACAGACTGTAACAAACAGAAATAAATACATGTTTGCTTCCTTCATTTTCACATTTTATGCTTCATGTCCTTGTAATATTGGACTCAATATACACGGTAAAAATTTAAAAGTATTTTTATCATTTGGTGTTCTCTAGCGGCGAATGTGCTTTTTCCCGCTCCACGTATGTATGTCTACACAATCACTTGGCCAGAGTCTGGATTTAATTGCTCTAAACACCCTTTAAAGGAGCCTCAAATATCCAATTTATGTACTCAAGGAACTTCAAGATATAATTCAGGAGTCTCGAAGCCTTTCCCTTTTGATGGTGTTACTGAGGAAACTGTTGAGAGCCCTAAAAAGTTCTTGCAGGAATAAGAGCTTCTCAGAGAACTGAAAGGTTGTCTGGAAGATCTCCAACCCCAAACAGTGCCATGAGCATCAGTGTATGGAATAATTTCCTACATATGATATAAAAACTTGTATAAACCATATCAATAGTGTCAAAAAAAGTATTAGTGGATACATGTGGATTATAGACCTATATCATAATCAATTGATTAAATAGCACTCTACACGTATGGTGGCTTGATGCACATTGAGGCAAAATATTGTGGTGAAGCAGAGCTAAAGTGCTGCAGAGTTGCCAAGTCCAGATGGGGAGTCTTAAGGTAGTCATGGAGAGAAGAGTCTCGCTGACTACGCCAGTTTTGCTTCCAACACAGAAACGACAAGCACTAGGGGTAGCAGAAGCTCTTGATTGAAAGCTTTAACATACTCTTGTCCATTGGGAGGCACATATGTTGAGAAGCCAAAAGTTCTCAAATATTAAGGCTTTCCCAAGGGGCCCCGTGGTTGGAATGGGGCCGTCAAGAAAGGGTCCATCACAGCTTGAACACCTACTGTCCAAGAGTGAAGAGGTCCTACAGGGACGGAGCTAACAGCGGCTTGCTGGCCTATGCTGGAGACCACACGGTGGGCGGCGATAGGCTGTTGGGGCATTGGAGACTCAGCGCAATGCGGATAGCGAACTTGACTGTGTACCGGTGGATGGGGCAGGATGGGATCTTTGCCATTGGAGCACACATTTGAATGGTGGGGAACTTGCGTAGAAGGCTGTTGATGGTGAAGTTGTGGTGGGCCAAAAAACTCTTTCCTCTTGCAGAAGGGTGCCTGAAGGAAGATGTCAGGCTGTGGATGGGCTTGGTGAAATTGAGGAAAGGGGGCACTTGTGAAGATGTCCCTGCCATCTCGCCGACATCCAGGAAATGGTGCATTTGAGAAGATATCTGGGGAAGAGGATACGTGCTCTTGGCCTGCTGCTGGCGAGAGTTTGAGAGGAGTAGTGTTGAGAAGTTCGGAATCCAACAGAAGCAGCTTTGAGCCACTGCATGCATGCAGAGCTTCATCCTCCACATCCTCAACAAAGCTTTTCCAGCTTTCAGCAGAGGCTTCCAATATTTTGATACTGTTGGTTTCTGGGGCACAATCATAGCCATTCACACTAGGCATATCATCTGCAAAAAAGAACAAGAAAACTGAGAATGTTTTCACTCTTTTGAAATGAAAGAGTTTGATGTAAATATGAATATTTGCTACAATGAATCTCAATACAAAGTCCCGTCCCTTGACTTATCAAGACCATGGAGTGACATGGAGCTTATTCACATAGAGAAGTCTTACCCTTATAGCAGCAATTCAGCCTGGTTATTGTACAATAGTGCAGAGCAACGTCCCTTTAAAAAATGCCAGTAGGTGATCTTCAGACTACAGAACACCAAATTAGGTTGCTGTGTGCTTTAAAGCTTCAGGTCATTCATTTATTCAGTTTCTGTAGGAGCTCCTTTAAAATCATAATCATTTTATAGAGTGAAACACCATAAAATCAAGTATGCAACCGGAGTTGAAATACTTACAGACTTCTTGGCAATTTTGGTTGCACTGGCGTGTGAAGCATTTAAAGGATATATTTGAAAGGGAATGGCAGTTTAAGAGCTAATGTGGATGAAAAGAAAAAAAGCTTAATAAAGGGTACATACTTGAGACTAACATTTAACAAAAGGGTTTACAATTTCTTTGAAACAGAGATCTGACCACGCTGTAATAAAGAAGCGAAACATTCTCACGTGGCTCTCGAATATGCTGCCTCTTCCAACGTCTGCAACTGACTAGAGCGAAATATTTTTGAACAAGTACACTCGCTAAATGGAGACAGAATGTGTCAAATAGATTTTTTTTTATCGAAAGTGCCGTAATGCCGTTCCAAACCGTTCAGGCACAATTTAACCCGCTTATAAGTTATAGATGAAAATTCGCCAGTGGAGAACATAAATGGGCTGTTTACTTCTGAAACCAGACTGTTGCACTCTATAGAGGATCTAAACTTCATAAATTGACCTTTTAGCTGAATTATAACAGAACACAAATTCCAAAACTACATGGCTTTCGGTGTTGCAGCCAGATTCAAAGTAATTTCACATGCTCATAGCATAATGCCACCATTGCTTAAATGGAGACTTGAGGCAGTTATTATTAACATGAGCCATATGGCATTCTGTATCATCCCAGAATCCACTTCATGTCTTCTAAATGCTTTAAGCTTTCAAATCTATCTTGATTTTAATGTTCCAGATTCAAAAGATAAAGTGTTTTAAAAGGTTGAGGTTAAAAAGATTGTGTTTTAAATTATGTGCCATTTCCCTGGCCTTTCCATTTTCCAAACTAGATAAAAAAATCAAAATAAAAACTGCCATTGTACCAGTGAAAAAGGAAGTAATTACAGGAAAATAGCACAATGACCCCTCCATAGACGATTTTATTGGAGGAGTTGTATCAGCCAGACCTCCAGCTAATTTATTTAATGTGAATGGAACAAGAGAAAAGTGTTAAAACCTAAAACTTTCAATATGTAATTAGCCCTTTATGCCCACAACTTGACATTTATGCCCATCATAATTGAGGCATGGACATTGCTGTAAATAAAATAGTGAAGCTGACAATTACTCTTAGCTCTCTGGCAAAAAATGTCACTGTGCAGGATGTGTTTTCAAAGATCAATTTGTAATAATTTAACATTTCTATTTTTAATAAAAGTAAAGATGTTTCTTAGTCCATTCAAATAGTATCTCATATAACACTGAGGCTTCTTTGTCGACAAGAGGTAAGATGACACACATTTCATTCCTGTGATCACATATACTGTGGTTCACATTTAAGAGATTTGCTTGTACAGATAAAATCTGCTCAGAGTAACATGTCTGGGTAATGTTACCTCAAAATCACAAAAAAAAATGATAATCATATTTTATAGTAAATATTTTATTACTTTTATTAGTGTGATTTTTCACACATTCCAGTTACAAGAAATTACTCGCGCAAAATTTCTTCATGCTAAATCTTATTTCTTTCTTTGAAATATACAAACCACACATGTTCTTGACAGGCTTCATGAGATTTACCACCTCAAGATTAACTAGACTGTTAAGAGTGTTAAGACTTTGAATAGAAAAATAATTACCACTGAAACAATTTATATTCACATTTACATTTTTATTTAACACGCCTTTCTTTGTTAATTGGTTTTCACAAAAATAAGAAGGTGCACATGAACCCATCACTCTTGTAAAACTGGCTGAGGGGTGTTTGCTACAGAGGCCAATGAGGTTCCAACTCTGGGCATAAACATGGTCATAAATATTCTTCTTCTCTGAACAAAAAACTGCACATAAAAAGGAATCTTTGATTTTGCACAACAACACAAGTCAAACAATACCCGCAGTGCAAAGACCTCTACTGAAAGCTACAAGATGAAGCATTAGGATTGCATAGGTTAACATGAGAGTCTGCGTGTGGCTGTACAAAGGCAAGGATATAGAATGATCTCATATTTATCACTGCTGACAAAAAACATACCCCAGCAGCATCTGTTTTCCTCCATTTGAGGATTGCTGTCATGCAGTGCAAGTTCTGAGCTCAAAGTTCTGATTTTCTTTTAATTTATACAGAATATATTTATTTCTTTTTTCTTTTTTTTGTTTCTTCTTCTTCTTCTTTTTTTTTTTTTATTACCGCAGTGTAAGGGTGGGTGGTATGAAAAACAAAACAAAAAACATGTCACACTATGAGACATTTTATATCACTTTAAAGGCATACATCACAATAAAGTTATGTTTGCTGTAAAAATAAAGTAAAATTTGCACCAAAAAAAAGTTTATCAATATTCCAGTTAATTAAATACTTTACAAATTAATTAATCTCATTTTCTGGGACATTGATGTGAATAAAAGATTACAGGTACTTATGACAAATGAATGATTAAGCAAAACAAGCCAAATTTGAAGCGGTTCAATTACAAATTGTAAAATAGTCTACACCTGATGGCGAATCAACAAAATTCTCTATTAATGGATCAAGTTGCAAGGTTTCTCTGCAAACAAACTAAATAAACTTTGCTTTGTGTAATGCCATGTAAATGCATGAGCCATTCTTTTATGTTTTTGAAGAGAGCACATGTGCATATACGCTCATGTGCACCGGGGAAATCCCAGAGTATGACGTAAGAGGAAAAATTGTTACTGTTGCAGCGCAATGACGCAACAGGTTGCAATGTTAAGTCAAGGAAACAAACACAGCAGCGACAGTGGGACTTCTTCAAATAAAGTGACCAACGGAGAACAAACAATAGCGACGACGTCCTCAGACACCATGTTCTTTATTTACACCAGCATGGTGGGGAAAGTATGTTGCTGCGCAGAAAGCTGCTTACTTACCCAGCCACAGGTATACAGGAATTAAAATCTATTGCAAATGTAATCTTTAATACCACCCAGCCCTACTGCGGTTGTTCTTATACATCTTTCTAAAGTGAACATAAAGCTTCTATCTCCATCTCATTTCAGAGTTTTAAAGATTCATCCCCCAAGTATGTTCCATTAAGCATAAAAGCTGCTTTTTTTGTATCTGATTACAGAACTTTCAATTCAATATTGGCCGTTGGCTCGCTGTTGGGATGCTAATATGGTACAGTATTAAATGAAAGCGTTTTCCATGCTCTCATTCAGATAATTCAATGCCTCATGACTCTCAGTGAATGAGAGAGAACCTGTGCTTGAAACAGAGGTGCCTGCTGCGGGTCAAGCTGTCCGAACGTAGCTGATAAACCATGTTAAAGACAAAACGACCTCACCATTTTAGACAACAAAGAATAGCTATTTATTTACCTTATGTCCACACATACACACACGTATGTACAGTACTGATATGAAGATTGGCCACAGACATGTTTTAACTTCATATTCATAAACAATGTCATGCTTTGATATGCGTCTGATACACGAGAACTGTATGAGAAAGCATGGCTTGGTTGATCCCTTGAAGAGCGTTGGCATAGTCGGGAGAATGAATGGAATACGTACAGCGTTCCCTCTAGACTACAACCAGTTGATGGTAAATGTCTGCGGAAGGCAACCAATAAAAAGCAAAAACAAATCCAGCCAATTTTTTGCAATCAGCACAAATGACTTAAAACTGGGTCGTGCAAATGCACTTCACATGGTGGTTTAAAGATTGTCCTCTTTTCTTATTCAAGTCTGTTCGTCGCTGAAGATCTGGCGATTAGAAGATGAAACCGAAAATGTACATTTGCAAACACAGCTCAACACACAGAACAAAGAGATAAAGTTTCCTCTTAAATAGGTTTTGTATGACTCATATACACATATCTGCATTTATATATGGATACTTGTTTCATACATTCATTCTCAAACACACTATTCATATTCACATAGAATCTTAACTGTATATGAAATATTTATTTTAAATTATTCTCATAATGTATACTATGGTGTAGGAACAGGGATTTCAGAGGGAATTGCTGGACATTTTGAACAGATGCTTTGTACACGGGAGGAACAAATAACTTCTGATACTGCAGAGAGTCTGATACTGCAGATATACAACAATTTACATCGCTTAGAGCCCACGTACAACATCAATAGCGCTATTTACAAAGAAATAACAGAAAATGATGGTAAGGAAGTTGTGGTAAGAGTAACAAGTGTTGTTGAATGGAAATAAGGAAATTCTAGTTGTTCTACTCTATCTTTGTATGGAGTTTAAAGTGTATGGGGAAAAACTTTTGGATTTTTTGGATAATATATATTCATATATTAATGAGTTAATCTCATCTAAACATATCCAGGTCACATTCTATCCCAAAATCTAAAGAAAATCAATAGGAACTAATTTCCTTTGCATAAAATACCTTTTGTTTTTTTTTTCATTATTCCAGATGCTTTTCTCTCAAGTATGTCTGTAAATTACCATTATGGTGATTATTTGGGCATTATGTGACACTATTTCCATCACTCGATTGTTGATCGTCACAATGCAAACCATCATTATGGTCTTAAAAATGGGCTCATTTTATATATGCATTACATATTTTCTTAATCCTTTCATTTGATTTTGGTGTGAAATGTTTCCAGACATGTTCTTGACAGATTAAGTGAGATTTGCCCTCAAATCTGTTTGTACCCTGCAGTCAGTCCAGGATTAAGGTAAATTCTTGCGAGATGTGCTTGCCTACCAGCCAGTCTGCAAATATCCAGCCAAAATATTCTTCTCTGTAAACATTTGGTTCACTTTGTACTTTAATTGCAAGAAACCAACTGCATGAGTCTAAAAAAACCCATGTGTGTGTTATATGGAGATGAGCTTCCATTGTGCCACAGAAGACACAGCTAAGATTGTACGCAAAGCCAAGCTGGACTGAAGAGAACAAAGAAGATCTGAAAAACATCTGCCCTTTGAAGCGCACGTTGGACTAAGCAGCCAACAACTGCACTCTTGACTGTGAGGCAGATGAAATATGTGACACTCATGTATGCCTGTCCACAGGAAGTACAGATATGAAATGCACGGATGCCAGAAAACTGGATTAGAGCCTGTAGAATCAACACCCCAGACTCAAACGAAAAAGTGAAACGAAAATTCATCAGAAAAGAAAATGGCATAGGGAGGAATGCTGAATACGTCAAATCAAATGAGCGATGATGATGAAGACAAGAACAGATGTACACTAATGGCAAGAAAAGAACAAAAAACGTATGATGTGATTGAGGAAACTCAAGTGATGGGATGAAAAAGAATGATGACATCAAAGAGGAGGGAAGACTTCATAAATTAATAAAGAAATCGAAATGGACCATGGAAAAGTTTGATGGACGGGACAAAGGACAGCAGGAGGGATTTGTGGTTAAAGGTAGAAGACTACAGCAGTTGTCGTCATCTTCAGCAGAGAAGAAATATCGGTAAGGTCTAGAGATCGATGAGCTGATCCACCAGCAGCAGGGAGCGGGCCAGGTTGGGCAGGCTGGACTCAGAGCTGCCACTGTTACTGCGAGAGTGACCTCCTGAAAGAGGCCAGATGAATAGGGAGGTTAGGAGCAGAGGAAAGGGGAGGAGAACCATGTTGAGGTTAGGAAAAGTCAATGAAGGTGAAGCAGAAGAGGAGATAGAGAGAGAGAGAGAGAGAGAGAGAGAGAGAGAGAGAGCGAGAGAGAGAAAGAGAGGGAGGGAGAGACAGACACAAGGGTAAGTTCAGCTTCAAGAAAACTGTAGACACCACTTCCATAATCACGAGAGATTTTAAGTAGTTGCAAAGGTTGCAAATCAAGAACCGTGTTAATTAAAAAAAACATTGACTTAAAGATTTATGACATTTGGTTCTGTTAATGGTTCTTGAACATCTGCATTCCAAGGGCACATCAGCACTACCTATGATTTCGGTTGAAAACGTATGTAATCATTTCTAAAGGATGCAGTACCGAGAGTTTTTTTTCCCCCCCTGAAGTCTCCATTTTTGATGGAGGAAAAGGCCGTTCAGGTGTGGATGAGAGGCAAAATCAATGTGCTGTCATCTGAAAATGTACTAGTGTGGACATGGCCTAAATGCAAAAACAAATAAAAATAATACAACTCTTGACATTGGCAGCATAACGTCACATAGTTGCTAGGAACCAGCAACTAATTAATGCCATCTGGTGTCCTCTAAATGTAACGCATTTAATAAAGTATGGTCTAATAATCTAGAACAAAATCAAGAGTGTTTTGGCGATAACCAAGTGTATTTTATAACTACAATACTATTTTCTCGCTAGAAATGGAAAAGTTGGAAAAAGGGAATAAAAACATTTATACAAAAATTGGCTATCAACTGCCTCTTCTGTTGCCATTTTTCCTCTTCAGCTCAACCGCTGTGGAACAGCGCGCATAGGATTGAGTGATTTCATAGGCAGCAAACGATACATCTATTCTGCCTTCAAAAATCAATCAGATGAATGTATCTCAAGTAGACATGATGTGACAAACATTCAGATGTGCCTTGGTCCCTTCCTACCTCCGTATACAGCCTCGAGAGGCAGCATTTTCCTGGTTTCGGACACAGCAAGAGTTTCCTGCACTGTTGTTTAACTTTCTGAATCTCCAAGCACCATAGCTAAACAAATTATGTTTTATCTTAGTTGTGAGATTGCAGTCTGCACTGAATGTGTTCAGAGAGAAAGATATGGTGGCGTGAAAAAATAAAAAGACAATAACTGAACAACACATCTTCCTATTGCAATGACCTCACTGGTTACACATAACAACATGCATACAGTGCAACCAATGTGGTCTGATTCGCAAAAAGAATGACTCTAATGAGCCAGTTCTTTATATTGAAATGGTCCAAAAGACTCAAGATTCAAAGCAATATGTATTGTGAAAAGTACTACTCAAATAGTAATTTAACAATGTGTAGTTAAGATACATATTCAGAGTGTTGTTGTAATAAATGGCACTTAGAAAAAATGTAAAATATATTAAAAAGCATTGATTTGAATATAATTTTTTGTATTTAATTGGGCCCAACTGCTTTCTCAAAAATACTACAAGAATAGCTAATGGAATAGCAAAGAAACTATAATTGTTTTGTGGAATAGGAACCAGACTTGATTAATTGTTTATGATTTCCTTCTCTTTTCATAAGTGTGCAAGATGACTCATCTACCCCCGTATAAATCTTTGCAACTGACAAAAATAAAACAATACACTTGAAATGTGCTTTTTGCACATAAGGACTAGGAGTTTGCTGTCATAATAGCGAGGATGAGAAGAGAAGCAAATTGCACACTTGTTCTCAGAAAAAGGATTTGGTTCAGCAAAGCTTACCTTGGGAGTTTTTGGGGACCAGTACTGGTATAGGGTCAAATTCATCTTCATTGGCTGCCTCGGTCCTCGGAGCCTCAAAGCCTGAGTTCAAACAGGAGTCTGTAGCTGATTGGTGATAATTGGTGCAAATGAGGTTTGGAGTAGAAGATTAAAGAGAGTGGGTGGTGGGAACATACACAGATGGAAGAAAGAAATAAAGCACCATTGAAATAATGCATTATGACGTCAACACTAATACATTCATATTGACATTTCTGGCTGGCAAAACATTATTTATGTCTGACTAGGTCATAATCAGCTTTATCCTTGTGCGACCACACGTGTGTGCACTGAAAAACATGTCCACATTTGAACTGTTCTGAGACCAGTGAAGACAGACAGCACACTTGAGGTTAAGTCATTCGTTAAATAGGAAGCAAGGGGACATCCTATAGCTTTCTATTCGGTGAAGTGCATTCACTCCTAAAATCCAACCAAAAGTTCAGTTTTAGGCTGCAGGTGATATCTGGACCACTCAACATGTTTGGCAAACATGGGACAATGGTAATCAGTCTTTAGATTCAAAATGTATAATGATTAATTTTATTTTAACATAGTTGTCAGAGATTGTATGATGCTTGCCATTCCTTTAAATAATAATGATTTATTCAGCTTTACAGAAAATCAGCTGTAATGTCAGTAACGTGTCAAAAACATGAATAACCATTATACTTCTGGAAACTAGTGTTGTCAAAATATTCGGTACTTCGGTACCAAGTCGGTACTAAAAAAAAAAAAAAACGTCTCGGTACAAAGTACCAGTGGTACCGAGTACCCGGTCAAAGTTCGCGCATGCACGCACGAAGCGCGTGAAGTTGCGTCCTCCTCATGAAAGCGCTGAGACATGGCGACCGCCGGCGCTGCTGTGGTGACTGCTCTTGTTGATAAGAAAGGAGGAAAGAGCCATGTGTGGAAATATTTCGGATTTGCGGCTGATGACGAAGGGAACATCATAGATCATCAAAAACCAATTTGCAAACGATGTCATCGAAGTTTTCTCTCAAAAGCAGGAAACACATCAAACTTGATAAAACACCTTAAAGACCGACACCCGGATCTAATGAAAGAGTTCAAGCAGGTAAGTTTCAAATTAATTTCAAATTTAGAGGTTCTGTTTTGAGTTATATACCATATTTTAATTTGAATGTCGGATTTAAATAAACACAATGTTAGCCGTGTAGTAAATCATTAGCATAACGTTACGTTATGTGTTTTTTAGGTGTGTAATTTATTTTCATTTATTAGTTGTGGAAAAACTTGAAACACAATTTTAAATAAGTATAAAGAATGGCATTGTTTACCTTTATTAATAAAAATAGTGTGTTGTTCAATTAGCTTGTTTTTGTGTTTTGCTTTGGTACCGAGAACCATGGATTTTTTCTTGTAAATTTAGTCTAAATTAAACTTTGGTTTGGTACCGAAATTGGTACCGAGAACCGTGGATTTTCACTGGTATCGGTACCGAATACTGAAATTTTGGAACCGTGACAACACTACTGGAAACATAATAACTTAGTCCTGCAAATGCACACAGCAGCCACGTTCTGATCTCAGGAGGATAAATATCAACAGAATACCAACAACTAAATATTTTTGGCTGACATTAACTTCATGCAGTGTGCCATAATGCCTTCAAGCCATCGTTAATGCCATCAAGAGGATTAAACATTCTCTAAATCCAATCTTGTGTGCAAGAGAATGTTAAATTGTACCTGGGAAGCTCTGGGAGGTGCCTTCTGATACAGGTGTAAAGTCATCAAGACAGGAGGCGGAGCCAGAGGTGAGAGAACCACCCAGCAGAGAGTCTTCTCCAATCAGAGGGTCTGTAGCACAGACGGTACAGGCAAGCAATCACATAAAGATGCAAGCAATCGTTCGGAATTCTAGAGCACCTTTGCAATTAAAAACTTATGTAAAACTAAAGTCACCAATGACCTCAAGCACACAAATTAAATTCAGTCATCGCTGTGACAGTGTTGTTTATAATGCTGGTCAGAGGCTCTGCTGTCTGAATCTGATGCTAATGAAGTCTAATGTTTTACCTGCCAGCAGTGTCGATGTTGGCTCTGTATCCACAGGGTGCAGCTGAGACTGCGGGGGCTCCAAGCCAGGTATCAGATAGTCCAAACACACTTCAGTTTTAGCTGGGAGAACAAAGAGAGCGGAAAGAATTATGACACCTTGTAATCAGGGTTCGCACCCATTTTGGGCAGAAAGTCGTTTGTGATTTCTGGAAACCTAACTGAAATAGACTGATTTGTGAACCACTTCGACCAATTAACTTTAAAGAACTTGATGGATTTGATCATCAGACATCACTATGGCTTGCGAGGAAGTTCTACTCAACTCAATTTCTTAGAGGAATATTTAGGTGATTCAATATTTTAGAGCTTAACAAGAAATAATGTATATACACTACAAACATGTCCATGACTTATCCACAACCTCTTAGATTTTGTGTTAGTTTCCATTCCTTGTTAGTTTCCATATGTTTTCATAATTGTGTGTCATGTGTCTTTATGAGAGAATAGCTCTTTAAAAAGAGCAAGCACACAGTGAGACAGCCAGTGAGAGCAATTACCATATCTGTTGTCGTCAATGGAGCTGCCGAAGGGGTCGGCCATGGACAGCAGATCTGGCAGCATGAGAGAGGTGTCTGGAGACTTTAGACCCTCTATTAGTTTCTCTGTAAGTTAGTCAGCAAAACAGCCAGAGTTAGCCAAAAAAAAATATGGAGATGCATAAAATGGATGTAAGAAAATGGAGAGTTTAAAAGCAATGTTGGTGGAAAATGATGATAGGGCTAGTAGCACAGACAGAAAGTCAGAATAATCAACGAGTCTTTGAATTATACATTGCACTACAAAGCAGGCAAGGGATTTAAACAGATCAATGCAAACAACGCAGATATAGCACACAACATCATGAAATAACACATGCATTGAGTGAAAGGATGATTCAGTATGATTGATGATTAGTCTTTTATTGACTGGGCCCATGATAGAGTGCCTAGAGAGACCAAAAGCCATTTTTCCAACAACAAGGTGCTGGTGCCAAATTTGGAACTGTTCCGCATGTTTCCACTGTTGATAAGGCTGTTCGAAGAGGGAAAAAAATCGGCTCCACACTGGTCCCACTGTTGGTCTTCGAGGCCGGGATAATGTGATTGTTTGCCTCATGTAAAGTTTCTTGCACAAAACTAGACCGCTCTAATAATCAACAACAAAGTTGCTAACACTAGAAATGGCAGATGCAATGCAACGTGCGTTCAGTTGGATTCTTCAGTTGGAAATATAGATTTTCCAATTAATCACAATCTTTTGAATAATCCTGATATCGACTAAAGTTCCCTGATCAATCTTTACCTTTAGGTTTACTTCAGTTTTTGTTGTGTTTATTAATATATCTGTTAAATATATTGCAATCGAACTGTATAGTTTGGGCAAGGCTGTTAAAGCGGAAGTATGTCATTTCCAGTTTTGGCAACTATTTCTCATGGGGAAGTCACCAAAGGCTCGCTGTAATGTCGCTAAAAGTAGCTAAATCACGTGATGATGTCATATATGGTACATAAGACGTCAAATTTACATATGCAAATTAATTGCCGCAAAGAGCTACAGCAATTCCTTGAAGGTGTCATTTGTTTTTTTATTGAACTAAAGATTTAACAATTAGTATTTAACTACTAATCATTTAGCTATCACTGATTGAACATGTCAAACATTCAGACAGTGGGGGGATTTCTATTTATGTATGTATTTCTTCTGTAATTAAACTGCATTATTAAACAAAAAGTCCAAAATTATCCTACCAATAGCAACCAGGGGTAGGCAGCAGTGTAGTGTTGGGTATGTTTTTTAATAATTTATTTTTAAAAATGGATCTATATGCCTTATAATGCCTCACATGGAGCTGTTTTTTTTTTGTTTTTTTTTACATATCTGTTGTGTGATGCTGAACCATCAGTGGGTATTACTTGTGCCAGTGTTACTGTGTCACAATGACTTTTTGACAGTGACACCTCATCTGTTCATTTCACTTATCTCCACACTTTTATTATAGATCAGGAATTCATATCCATCCCTTTCTCTCTTACTCTGCTAGATAATTTCTCAATGCTCTTCTATCGCCATAGGCTGATTTTTCTTTTCTAAAAGGCGAGCATGCACCTGAATTGAGGTTGAGATTATCACAACAAATACCAACAACACGTAAGCTTGTCAGTCATTCAATTTATAGAACATCAGTATGCATATAAATCTCCTGATGGCATGCGGATCAGTCATATTACTTGCAACGCAGGTGGTGCTAGAACACAGAGAAAAATGAGTCATCATTCACGATAGAGCAGATGTTCTGAAGTGTCGCCAGAAAGGGAAGAATGTCGCTAAAGCAGACTACAAGTCACTAAAATTGTTGCCATTCCCTAGACAGCTCTTTTACTCGCTAAAGGGGTCAGAAAGTCGCAACCTCACGTAATTGGTTGAGTAACATTGTTGGGTCGGCTCTAAGTGAGTCACTCTAAACAAACAGTAATTGTATAGTACCACAGAGTCAAAGCATTTACAGATTTCAAGAAATTAACTTCTGAATGGCTTGCTTGTAGTTGTCTCTGGATATTAAGCTGGGATAGAAGGAAGCATTTTAACACTGAAAAAGTTACATAATTCAGCTTTAATGTTTAAAATGATTATTTTGTTAGATGATTCGCTGTATAGTTTACAGCATTATTTGAGAGAGTATTTCTTTCTGTAAGCAATATTGACATTTTAACTGAAGTATACCCAAATGAGAGCTTGAAACTCGGAATTGATCAAATCGGAAAATCTTTGTAAATTTTATGTAAATTATGTTGTGTTGCAAAGCAGCTATATGCAGCCACTTTATTTTCCTAGTCGGTCTAAAATAAAACAATTATATCTTGCTATTGTGATTGCTATTAATATTTTCATAAAAACTTCTGACAGCTGCATCAAAAGCAGCTCAGAATGGAATAAAGACATTGAATCTTCTCAAAACTAGGAATAACAATTGTAAACAAATACTGAGTTTGAAGGCAGGATTTATTCTAAAATGGTCCTTTACGTCATCACTTGTCTTTCAAGCCGGATCTCCCTCGGTCGAGAATCGGCACCATTTTGTTGGAATAGGGGGTAACATAGCATTGAAAGCATGAAGTTTTGCAGGTGTGTGATGTCAGCCATGTTGAACATGGCCATGGACCTCTGCATTACCTGGTACAGCTAGCAAACCAGCACCCGATTCCAGGCCCAGAATGTCTGCAGGTCGTCCAGCTGTACATGAGCAGAGAAACAAGAAAGCCTCAGAACATGGAAATTATAAAGTAGTCAAGAAGTGCTGGAAATAAATGTGAGATGTTAATGTTTGGCCTGAGTGTAATTAGGCCAAACAGGCACACACTGATAGAAAAGGCAGCTCAGCAGGGATGCTGAGGTAATTGAAGGATAATGGTGATTGTACTGGAGTGTACTGATTTTAATATGAGCCTCCTGAGTATGGTGACAACTATATTATCTCAGAGGTACTAAGCATGCACCAACATAAAGCTAGTTAAGACAGGAACAACAGAAATAAAACCCGAGGCAGACAGGCATACATACACAGAAAATGGCTTGTAGCTAATTATTGACAAAATAGGTAACCAAGATGATATATCTGGGGGTGACCAATAAAGGCAGTGGAGCTTCAGATACGAAAGCATTTAAAGAGTATGCATTTTAATTAAACTAGTCTGGGCAAACATTGAATATTTACAACATAATCAACAATTTTGTTGATGATACAAAATAAAGCAGATGACTGTAATGATCTTAATATGACCAGTTTGTAACGCTTACCGAAAATCTTATTCAGCAAAGATCACACAATAGTGAGGGAAGGTTTAAAGCCAGATTACACCAACTATAGTTTCCAAGAGTATATTTAAAGACTTCAACAAAGCAGGAACAAGTCCTAAAAGTCACAAAAGCTTTGAAAATTTGTGTTGAGACTATAAAGATGGCAAACATCAAGATATATTTTTCAGCCCTAGTCCATATTTCAGCTTATTCTAACCAAAACCCAAAGATTCTATGCCACAGGTCTTTTAAAAAAGGGTAGTTACAGTGACTAGTTACAATTAAGTTGTTACTAAACTAATAATAAGTAAACGTGCTAAACAATGCAAGTTCTTGGGAAATCACGTGAGCCACAGTGAATGATCTTGGCTCAAAGCCTTCAAAAACTTTCAATGGCCGTCAAGAAAAGGTTTTATGGACAGATGAAATGAGTGACTCTTGATGGACCAGATGGATGGGCCCGTGGCTGGATCACTATTGGACACAGGGCACCACTTCGAGTCAGGTTCCAGCAAGGGGGAGGAGGGGTACTGGTATAGGCTGCTATCATTATGGATGAGGTCGTTGGACCTTTTCGAGTTGAAGATGGACTGAAACTCAACTCTCAAACCTACTGCCAGTTTCTGGAAAGTACTTTATTCAAGCATTTGTACAGGAAGAAGTCCTCAGCATTCAAGAAGGCCATGATCTTTATGCAGGACAATGCTCCATCACATGCATCCAAGTACTCCATAACTTGGCTAGCAGGCAAGGGCCTCATAGATGCCCAAATAACGACCTGGCCCCCTTCCTCACCTGACTTAAATCCTACTGAGATCTTGTGGGCCCCTCTCAAACGTGAGATTTACAGTGAGGGAAGACAGTACACCTCTTTTAACAGCATTTGGGAGGCTGTGGTCGCTGCTTCAGCGAAAGTTGATCGTGAACAGATCAAGAAACTGACAGACTCCATGGATGGAAGGCTCATGGCAGTTACTGAAAAGAAGGGTGGCTATATTTGTCACTGAATATTTTTGAAATGCCAAAAATGTTATTTAATTGTCATTTTGTGTTACTTGTTTGATGCACCTACTCTAAAAATTGAGAATAAAAATTTAGTTGGGAGAAATTATTTTTGTCATTTAGTTGCTAAATAATTGTGCACACTAATAGTTGCCTAATAATTCTGCATGCTTATATATTCCCCTGATATAACAAAACTCACTTTTTCTTTGCTAAACATTCAAGTTTGAGGTTCAGTAACATTTTGGATTGAATGAGAGCATTGTGTTTGTTCAACAATAAAATGAATCCTGAGGAATACAATTTGCCTAATAATTGGGCACACGGTGTAAAAACCATGAACATATCTGATGAATCTGTGGAGAAGAAATCTGTAGGTTAGCTCGTCATTGTAATTCATCAGCAAGATGCGGATATAGCCCTTTGGCGACTATATTAGATATAGTTACATGATTAAAATGGGAGTTGCTTACTAATTCCTTAGATAATTTTAGTACGATCGCTTCTCTCTTTTGGATAGAAACAATACAGACACAAGTAGGATAGAATCAGCATGTTTTGGCAGATAAAATGTGGCTACACTCTTACTGTGTGTATGTGTTTGTGTGCGGGCATGATCGTGAGAGCAACTTTTGCATTATTTCTGCATTTAAAAGAAACTAATGATGGATAAATATAACCACAATGGAATTTTTACAACTCAAATCTATTGGAGTGTCGGATAATGATTATTTGAAACACAACCTCTGACTGTAACGAGCATTCTTTAACATGTGGCAATGTTATGCATAACTAGTCCATGACAAACAAAGGAGATTCAACAAAAATTCTCGAATATTTGTACCAGTTCTGCTGAAAAGACAGAGTGCTTTCATTATTAAAACATCACCTTTTGTGTTCCACATAAAAGAGAAAGTCATACAGGTTTGGTATCAAATGAGTAGTAAATTAAAAACTATTCTAACTATTCCTTCAAACAAACTATTAATATGTGATGTAGCTTATCCTATCAGCACTCAATTCACTCACTAAATACTGTATATGGAAAGGTTGAACCTCAGAGAAAAGGATGGAGATACACCTACCAGCAGATGCAGGAGCAGGTTCTGCAGCCTCGAGCCCAGGAATAAGACTCTCGGTGGTGTCAATCAGAGGTTCTACAGGCTCTACCAGACAGTAAAAACACTTTATTACTTTATTCACTTCATCTCAAAAACACAACATGCATGTGTGTATGTCTGTGAGCAAGCAGACAGTGCCCTCACAAACAGTGAGGTTACCGTCAGCTAGCTTGGTGAAGTCTTTGTTGAGTAGGTCCTCAGCCGTAAGTTTGGAGAAATTATCATCGTCGAAAGGATTCCAAGAGGGTTGATCTGGTGGGCTGGTCAGGCCAGCGGCTGAAGCAGAAGCCTGGGGGGCAGAGACACCACCCTGCTGTGCAGCCTGGTACACACTCTGTTGAGAGGACTGGGGAGAGTTCGATGGGGTGGTGCTAGCTGACCTATTTTTTAAATGAACAATGAGTATCGAAGTAAATTAGTTAAAAGTAGGCTAAAAGTCAGTGGAGATTTTTCTTGGTAATGCAGCCTGTACAATAGCAGGTGTCATATTGAGAGTTCACAGAATTCTATGTTTATATAATAGATGTCTCACTTGGACTTGTTAAGGCTGGCCTCTGCTGTGGCCGCCTGCAGCTGCTGAGTGGACTGGCTGACAGGCACTCCAAACATAGCGCTGTGGGTGACATCACTCTGGATGCGTCTGTGCCCCACCTTCTGGGCCGTCCTTGGGGAAGAGGGAGGAGTCTGGGACAGGCCAGATGCTGCAGGCTGTGAAGTTGGAGAAGACAAAAAAAAAGTAATGTAAAAGAGCTCATAAAATTCAGAGGAACGGACAGAGAATAAAATGCAAATGACATATAAATGCAGTGAAATGCCATGAAAAAAAGGTAATTAATGATTCATTAAATTAAAAAATGTATTAATGAACACCAACATGATTTTCTTTTTCTATAGCAACTTCAACCAAAAGTAAAATCTGATTATTTGGGCAATCTGAAGCAGAGTTCTTGAGGGCTGGGTATCGATACAGATTTCCAGATTCTATTTGATTTCAGTTCATAAGCTCAATTAGATTTGATTCGGGGCGAGTTTTATTTCCAAGATTGGAGAAGAAGGCCCAACTCATTTTATTAAATCCACCCATCAGACACCACAGAATAAGCGCAATATTTGATATAATGGGGCTAAAATAGCTGCAATGCCCATACACCACCAGTCTCCACATACCTGGGAGCGGCCACTCTCAAAACTATTCTGGGAGGATTGTGAGGACCCACTTTGACGAGCAGCCGAATGATAAGGGCTATGTTCAAAACATTGTGTTCCAAGGTCGGACCTTTTGGTGGGCCAGTCAAATCAACCTATCGCAAGCTCATGACAGATGCACAAATGGTCAAGACACGTCATAGTGGGGCCTGGGTAGTTCAGCAAGTATTGATACTGACTACCACCCCTGGAGTCACAAGTTCGAATCCAGGGCGTGCTGAGTGACTCCTGCCAGGTCTCCTAAGCAACCAAATTGACCCGGTTGCTAGGGAGGGTAGAGTGACATGGGGCAACCTCCTCGTGGTTGCGATTAGGGGTTCTCGCTCTCAATGGGGCATGTGGTAAGTTGTGCATGGATCGGGGAGAGTAGAATGAGCCTCCACATGCTGCGAGTCTCCGCGATGTCATGCACAGCAAGCCACGTGATAAGATGCGCAGATTGATGGTCTCAGAAGCAGAGGCAACTGAGACTTGTGTTCCGCCACCCGGATTGATGGGAGTAACCGCCCCACCACGAGGACCTACCAAATAGTGGGAATTGTGCATTCAAAATTGGGAGGAAAGGAGGCAAAAAAATGTTTTTTAAATGACACGTCATCGTTTTGCGAATAAACTGTTTCCATCACCTTAATGCACATTTTATGCAAATGTAGAACATTTATTCGCATATCAAGCATTTCCATTCAGGATTTCTTATGCTCAACTTCAAAATGCGAATAAAAATAGTTGGATGGAAACCCAGCTAGTTTCTTTAAATTAATGTATGTAAACAAGAGAGTCTCGAATGGCATTATCTCATCTGTGCTATGCCCGATTACAATTAAATGTTTATTTAATTAATTCTTTGATCAACAACTGACTGTAAAAGAACAGAAAGAGTATTAAAAGAGAAATTATTCAATGAAAAATGGGTTGCGTGGATCTCGTCTTTGGACATACAGGGAACAACTTTTACTATCAAAATGATCTCGCTTCTGAATATTCCACCACTAAACTACACAACTACAACTGAGTGGAATCTAAACATTTCCCAGCCAGTTGCTAAATATATAACATTTGGTTGCAAATGCAAGTGATTTCTCTCATTGAAGTGGAGGGTTGCGCATAGAGTAGAAGATCGATACATGGCTTTTGAAAATCGATATCAAATCGACCAAATTTAACAAAACTATTTATCGAAAAATCAGTTTTTTTACCCAGCCCTAGTGTTCTCACATCCAGAAGAATAAGGGCAGGTGCACGGTCAAAACAAGTCAGAATTCACATTTGTGTTTGAAATCAGATTCAATTCAGATGTTTTAGAAATTTGTCCAAATACTATACTTAGGATGGAAAGTTGTTTTTCCGTCATTCGGGATGCAACGTGTTCTATGTGTTGTCATACACAAAGCAATATGCAGTCTAGAGCAGTGTCTGAATTCACTTGTTCGCCCTCACATGTGGAATTTTCTATGTAGTGAATAGTGAGTCAGAATTTTGAATGCACCATATGCATTAATGCCTCATGAGTTGAGCATCACAATGAGATGTCATAACAGACATAAGCACAGGCAAGTTTTTCAGACTTTCATCCTCTCTTTGAACAATGACAGCTACTTTGGTCTCTTTTCATTGTGCTGACACTTAAATCATTCCTACAGCACCTGATGTAGACATAGCAAATATTGACTACATTGTCTGAACAAACGCATCAGACTTCACTTGAAAAATTACAAAAATGAAAGATCCTAAAGATTGACTTTGAAAAACAAAATGAGTGCAGTGTGAACAAAGCTTTAAAACCCTTTAATACATTTCCGCAAAACAAAAATCAAAAGCATAAACCTATCATTATTTAAACAGAAACATTGCCTGTCACAGCCTTCAGACAATTTTCAGAGCAAATAAACAAAAGGTGCAAATGTTTACCAAAGCTTAATGTAACATATATAGAACTTATTTCTACTGGTAGATGCCAACCTAACACTAATCCAAAGTAAACAGAAATAAACCACGGGTGGATGCAAAATTACAGAAACACAATGGATGATGAGTGCCGCAGCCCCTGTATGAGATGCATCTTGAGTGAGAGTGTGAGACTGTCAGTTCTTTAAAGCAAAAGGGATAAAGCAGCATGCAAAGGGTGGAGGTGATTACCCTCTCCTCTGCCTTCTCTTGGCTGAGCTGGGACTGATGGGTGGGCTGCTGGACAGTGGGAGGCACTGCTGCAGGCTCCGCCTGTGCTGGAGGCAGGGAACCAACTGGCTGGCCAGACATGGGAGCCACTGATGCCTGCTTACGACGAGCGCTCCTTGCGGGTGCAGTGGGTGGAGCAGGACTGGATGGGGGCAGGGTCGCTACAGCTTTTTGAGAGCCTGGGCTAGTGGCTGGAGCTGGAACAGCTCCTCCTCCTGCAGCCGCAGCAGTGACTGGGATTGGCTGCACGGGCTGTCACACAGACAGGCACCAGACAACTATACTATAAAACTGCAAACATGACCTTCAAACCCTATATAATCACTTAAGATTCTTTAAAGTTGAAGTGTGTAATTTCTGAGCCACTATTTGAAACAGCAAAAATCTTCCATTAGTTGGACAAACAGATAGTCCTGCCCCAAACACATAGCATTGGTTGAGCCAATGTTGCTCTGTCAGGCTGGTTGGGATTGTCAAACAAATAGAGCAATGTTTTGATAGCGCTAATCAACTTACGACTGGCTTACTAAACATATTAAACATGGATATCAGGAAGTATTTCAACATAAAAAATTTAACACTTCAGCTTTAAGGTTCTTGAAGTATGTTTCTAACATTCGTCCTACAGATAGTTATTCAATAGTTATTGAAATGGAATCAAAATTGGTTAAAGGGATAGTTCACCAAAAATGAACACTCTCTCATCATTTACTCACCCTCATGCCATCACAGATATGTATGACTTTCTTTCGTCAGCAGAACACATCCAAAGATTTTAGAAGAATATCTCAGCTCTGTTGGTTCAAACAATGCAAGTGAATGGTAATCAGACCTATGTATCTCCAAAAAGCACATAAAGGAATCATAAAAGTAATCCATAAGACTCCAGTGGTTAAATCCATATCTTCAGAAGTGAAATAATTGGTGTGGGTGAGAAACCTTTTTTCACTCTAAATCTCCACTTTCATTTTCACTTTTACATCAGAAAGTCACATGTGGTGCCTGTTTAGTTACATTTACATTTATGCATTTGGCAGACGCTTTTATCCAAAGCGACTTACAGTGCAATTATTACAGGGACAATCCCCCCGGAACAACCTGGAGTTAAGTGCCTTGCTCAAGGGCACAATGGTGGTGGCTGTGGGATTTGAACCCTCTGATTCACAGCCCTGTGCTCTAGCCACTACCACTCCACTTTCACTTTCACATCATATCACAAAATTACTTAAATACTGTTCTGTTACTCAGACAGATCTATAATATCGCTTCTGAAGATATGTATTTAACCATTGGGGTCATATGGATTACTTTTATGATTCCTTTATGTGCTTTTTGGAGCTTAAAAGGTCTGATCACCATTCACTTGCATTGTGTGGACCTACAGAGCTGAGATATTCTTCTACAAATCTTTGTTTGTGTTCTGCTGAAGAAAAAAAGTCATCCATTTCCAGGATGGCATGAGGGTGAGTAAACAATGAGATCATTTTTATTTTTGGGTGAACTATCCATCTAAATTAAAACACATTAAGTCAAACTGTTACATAAAATTGCCCTACTATTCATTCTATCCAGAGACTTCAATTCAGAACTTACACATTTATAAGTTTTGTTAAATCTTAAACAAAATACAGATAACAAAAACACACATGAAACAACCTTGTCATTTCTGTTTTCTTAATTAGTAATAAAAAAAGAAATTAAATGGAATTAAAAAGTTTAAAACAAAACTGCATCACTTAGGCCACATCCAAACTAATACATTTTTGTTTCAAAATGCAAACATTTTGCTCCAGTTACGCTTCTCAAACATACCGGAAACAGTGTTTTACTTTACTAAAAACTGAGACTTTCAAAAACCTTCTCCATAACTGCATACTTCAGAAAATGCTGATGTTAGGAAACTGAAAATCCAGTTTTCAAATGAATGGCAATGAGACAGAGACAGACAGAGCTGACAGACATACTGTTTTCTGCTGAGGTGCTGGAGACGCATGAGCTTTCTGAGACTGAAGAGTTGCAGTCGGCTGAGCCAAGTTCAAACTGACAGCTGGGTGAGAGACAGAGGTGTGTGGTTAATACATATGAACTCCTTAAATGTCCCACCAAGTATATAATGTTAACATAGTAATAAAAAGCAGAGATTTCTTATGTAAAGTGTTAAATTATGGCAAAAGTTATAATATTAATAAATATGCAATATAATCAATAAAGAAAATTCAAATATACTTAATATCAAGTAAATACAGGTTAAATTATATTAACATAAATCATCATATATTTACGCAATTATATATAATGTTAATATATACAAAATGTCTTTACGCTTTTGAAAAGCTTTTAAAAAATACTTATATTTACGATTTATAATGTAACATTGTTCTAAAGATGTAGTTCACCCAAAAATGAAAACTCTCTCATCATTTATTCACCCTCATGCCATCCCAGATGTGTATGACTTTCTTTCTTCAGCAGAACACTAAGAAAATTTGAAGAATATCTCTGTAGGTCCATACAATGCAAGAGAATGGTGATCAAAACTTTAAAGTTCTAAAAGCACATTAAAGGTGCTGCAAGCGATTTTAGCATTCTGAAGCTTTCACGTAACGGAGCTGCTGAATAAGCCACATCCCCTCATTCCAAAACCCTGGTCTCCAAATATAATTTTGAGACAAAAACAGCGGAAAAGAGCAGCATTGTTTGTTTCTGTGGCTGTCAAATTCAACAGTGGCACAATAGCGCCCTCAACTGACAAACATGATGAATTATAGCCTCAATGATCCACTTCAAATACAACACTATGAGAACAAGCAAAATGATTGACAGGTGAAAAGCGTCAATGTTCGAGGTCTACAAACATATTTTTGTTTGCAGTTTACCAAGTCTATAGCTGTCACAGAGATCGGTGAGATATCTCAGGACATTTATTTTATTAATATCTTTAAGGGAGTAGGAACATTTTTTGCATACTTCTCCATGAAAAAAAAATCACTTCCAGCACATTTAAGGCAGTAATAAAGTAATCCATTAGACTCCAGAAGTTTAATCCATGACTTCTGAAGCAATCTAATCTATTTAGCTTGAGAACACACCAAAATGCTTTTTTCATTGTACATCTTGGCATTGCAGTCTCTAGGCATGATCATGATTTCAAACTCAAATACACTTTCTAGTGCTTGACACGTGTGCTAAATGGGGCTAGGAAGTGTAATCGGGCTTGAAATCATGATCGCCAAAGAGACTGATGTCAAAATTTACTATGAAAAATATATATTTTGGGCTGTTCTCACCCAAAACCAATTGGATCACTTCAGAAGACATGGATTAAACTACTGAAGTCATATGGATTACTTGTATGCTGCCTTTAAATGCTTTTGGAGCTTCAAAGTTTTAGTCACCATTCACTTGCGCTGCATGAACCAACAGAGCTAAGATATTCTTATGTGTTCTACATATATCTTTGTGTTCTACATCTGGGATGGCAGGATGGTGAGTAAATTAGAGAATTTTTAGGTGACCTATTCTTTTAAAGACCATGTGACCAAGAAATCATTCATCAGTGCACATTGTTCTAAAGATTTTTTTTTTTACATCATGTCATCAAAATGTAATTTTCACTGAAATCACTGAAACATCTTTTTTGCTGACATATCAAGGCAATGCACAATATCGCAGCCTTTACACAACTTTTTGTGAGCTACTCAAATTCTAATGGATAAAATAATATTCTGTCCTATATTATTTACTGCAGAATATTCTGTTTTTCTTCAAAATACTTAAAATGACAGAACCTAAATAAGTTGTGATCACCTTTTATGTTCTCTTTAATCTAAACAGTGAAGAGCAGCTCTTGTGAAGCATCAGGTTATTTTACCTATAGGCTGGGTGGCCCCTGCTGGTAGGTTGGCTCTCTTGCGTGGGGTGAGGGCAGCAGGCTGGATGGGCAGGATGCCCCCTAGTGCCTGAGGCTGGGATTGTGCTGCTTTGGGCCGCTGCCGAGGAGTGATGGAGGTTTCAGTTGTAGGAATGGGGTCAGTGAGTCTACAGGACATAAAGAGTCACACAAATCTTACAAACAGATCGATTTACTGTGGAAAGACCTGAACTGTCAAGAAATGTCCTTTACATTATGCATCCCAAAATCAAAAGAAAAAAATAAATATCTTCTATTAATTTCTTTAAAAATATTTCTAATAATATTTTCAACCAAATTCCAAACTGTAATGTCTCCATACTGTAATGCAAAAAATATATATTATTTAAATTGTAATTTAATTTATACAGATTTTAAGATTAAAAAAATAATAATTATAAAATAAATTATTTGAAGATTTTGAATGAGAATGAAAATATGTTTTTGCATTCCATTCACAATGCAACAAATCTTATATGGTCCTGACCATTTATTTTCCCTAATGCAACATATAATCCTTGTGTTTTGATCATTTTTTATTTTATTTGTTTTTTTGGTGAAAAATTAGCAGGACAAAATGATTTTGAGGGATTCAATCAACTGATCCATTCAAAGGCATGATGAGACACAGTTACAGAGTAAATGAGAGAAGTTTAATGTCTCCGTACACGTACCTCGCTTTGGTCTGCGTTTGGCTCTTCTTTGCGGCTGCTTCGCTCGCTCGGATTGGCTCAGGGAGATTAGCAGGAATGGGAGAATTCTGGGGAGAATAATTTAAATGCATCTTGTTTTTATGATGTAAGGCATTCTAGAGGGCTGATTCACAGAAACACCCAGTCCAACAATAAAGCCCTTGATCCCAGAGGTAGAAGCATTTGCCTAAAAACAGACAGAGCAACCTCGGAAGAGAATAGTGAAAGAGACTAACCTTGATATTTTGCACAGGGCAGTCCCGCCGGGCCAGTTTGAAAGCAAAGTAGGACACCTGATAAATGTCAGGCCTCTTATCAGGGTCTGGTTCCAGCATGAACCCTGACAAATCATATCACAGAGAGAGACGGGAAGAAAGAAAGATTGAGTGCATCACCATGTGACAGAGGAAAAAAAAAAGAGAAAGCAGAGAAACTGCATCAGCAACCAGTTCACCCAAAAATGGAAAACGCTGTCATCATTTATTCACCCAAATGCTGTTCCAAATTTGACATTGTGTTTCTTATGAAACACAAATAGAGACATTTTTGAGCAACATTCTGACTGTTTATTTACATATAATGATAGGTAATGGAGACTGGGTATGTCAAGTTCCAAAATAACAAAAAGTAGTCCATATGACTTGGATGCTACATTCCAGGTGTTCTGAAATCTTACCATAGCTTTGCATGAGGAACAGACAGTAATTTAAGTCACTAATCAATAATCATCTTCCCCTCTGCCGAAACTCTGACATGGACAATAAAGCTTGTATGTATGGACTACCAAAAACTGCTGTTGATGGTAGTAATTGATTTGAGAGTTACAGTAAACCAGAATATTTTCTGTGAATCACGACTTACATTTCAGCTATCATATGGTTTCCAAAGACTTGGAATCCATGAACTAGGAGTGTTTTTCTGTCATTTAGAATTTAACAGACCCAGTCCTTATGCACTTTCCTCATTTGGAAAATAGCGGTCTATATATTCTTAAAAAATGCACATTTTGTGTTCCACAGAAGACATATCGATTTGGAACAACATGAGGGTGAGTAAATGATGACAATCTTTTTTGTGTGAACATTCCCTTTAAAGTTAGACCCACAGCCATACTGAGCAGTAGTGACACATGAGGTGCGGGGAAGACAGACACCTCATGCGAGAGCCAGGCAGAGAGCAACTGATGCTTACGGATGAGACGGTGCATATCCTGGGAGTAGCGAGAATTGTCTGGAATGGTGAAGTTGCCGTCACAGATGGCAACCTGACTCTCACCGAAGGGCAATGTGAAGAAACAGAGTTTATAGAGCAGACAGCCCATGGCCTGAAAGAGAGAAAAAAATCCAAGCATATGATGATCCACCTGGGCTATTAATGGAATGTTCTGGGTTCAATACATGTTAAAGGTACTGGAAGCTATTTTTGTCATGCAAAAAAACTCCCTTCAAGATATTGATAAAATAACTATCCTGAGAAATCTCAACAGACTCTGAGACTTTGTAAATAGCAAACAAATATGTGTTCATGGACTGCAGACATTGACGCTTTTCACATGTCAATAATTTTGCTCGTTCTCATAGTGTTGTATTTGAAGTGGATCATTGAGGCTATAATTCATAATGTTTGTCAGTTGAGGGCGCTATTGTGCCAGTGTTGAATTTGACAGCCACAGAAACAAACAATGCTTCTATTTTGCTTAGTTTTGGTTCCAAAATTATCTTTGGAGGACTGGGTTTTTGAATAAGGGGACTTGGCTAATTAAACTGCTCATTCATGTGAAATCTTCAGAACGCTAAAATCGCTTATCTGTGAGCAGCGGTACGCGCGTGATGTAATCGCATTGGCATTCTAAACACACGAGAAGTGACGCATGTGTCACAGCTGGAAGAGCAGCAATGTTTACTAGTGACAAGGAGAAATGCTGAACAGTATCTTGGTTTAGATCTGTATTTAACTGTTTATTTACTCACACTGGTGTGTTTGTGTGCTCATCCTGAATGTCTCAAACAAGTGGAGAACATGAGATTACATCTGTATCCATGGTAACATGAATACATCACGTTGGAAGACATTAATTTAACCTCTGGAGTCGTATCGATGACACACATCTGGGATAACATGAGGGTGAGTAAATAATGAGAGAATTTTCATCTCTTAAAACAATATAACAACCTTTGCCTAGGTTAACTGGATATAGATTATCTCTCTTTATATCCATTTAGTTCTGAAAAGACTCTAGTTCTGGAAAAAAAATAACAGATTCAAAGGCAACTCAAGAAGACTTTAAAACTCTACAAATAGTTTTTCCAAGGAATCATATATTTATAATTTTAGCCCAACAGTCGTGATTCAGATTTCATGGAATAGGCTCTCTTCAATACAAAAGGTGATGTTAGGTAGAATGTTAGCCTCAGTCACGTTCATTGTATCTGCATTTCACCATTCACTTTAATTTCCTTTTTCATACAAAAAAAGTTAATGGATGTTCTTCATTCAACTTCTTTTATGTTCCACGGAAGAACAAAAGTCATATGGTGTGGAACAACATGAAGGGGAGCAAATGACAGAATTTTCATTATTAGGTGAATTGCCCACCCTATTCCAGACTTATATAATTAAACAGGATGTTTTTGCTACTGTAACTTTAAGACTTCTTTATGTAAATGACCTCTTATCCTTAGTATCTTACCCAGACATCAGCTTTGGTAGTGATGATTTTGCCATTGTATAGGTTCACCATTTCTGGAGCGCGATAGGACAGGGTGGTATACCTAAACAAAACAGCATTATAATAACATAATTTTATTATCATGCTTTGTTCTACTAAAGGGATGCATGATATTTCTGTAACAATATCTACAGTATGTATGTGTGTATGTATATATATATATATTGAAATGTCTACAATGGCCCAAAATAGCTTATATTGGAAGAAGATAAGAAAGGTAAAATTTATTCCAGTTGTCTATATCAGAATTAGAAGGTTTCACTTGTATAACTCTACAAGTCTTCTGAAGGCATGGGAAAATAAAGATTTACCGTAATTTCCGGACTATTGAGCGCACCTGAATATAAGCCACACCCACTGATATTTAAATAAAATATTATTTTGAACATAAATAAGCCGCACCTGTCTATAAGCCGCAGGTGCCTACCGGTACATTGAAACAAGTTAACTTTACTCAGGCTTTAACGAAACACGGTGTGGCAGCGGGGGCGTCCGGGAGAGAAAAGCGGTAAGGGCGCTTACACCTGACCTAAATTATGTCCAACACCGGTGTCTAATTTCAGTAAGCATGGGGAGAGCGGCATAAAAAGGCAGCAGCCACAGAGCTGAGAGAGTGACACACGTCAGTCTAGTGTTGGCGCATAGAAGAATTGAGAAACTTTATAAAATTGATTGTAAACATTGCTGTGGCCATTAAAAGCCTTACCTGGAACCTGGAACGTCAAGTGCCCTGTTGAAAACTGTCACACTGGTGCCCGTGTGACAGTTTTCCCAAGAAGGACACGTGAAGCAGGGCACTTGAAATTAGACACCGGTGTTAGACATAATTTAGCGCAGGTGTAAGCGCCCTTACAGCTTTTCTCTCCCGGACGGGAGCTTGACCACGCCCCCGCTGCCACACACGGCTTGTAATAAAACATTTGCAGTAAACAGTAGCCTACCAATAAAGTCATTGGTCAATATATTCCTCGTCCTGTGCACTGAAACCACTGAAGTCATCTCCTTCGGTGTCGGAGTTGAATAGCCTCAGATTTAGTTGTCTTTTTGCACTGAGTCAATTCCTCACGCTGCTGTTTCCAACGTCTTATCATCGACTCATTAATACCAAGCTCCCGTGCAGCAGCCAGATCAATCGCCTTCAACTTGAAAGCAGCATCATATGCGTTTCTCCATGTCTTTGCCATGGTGAGGGTGACAAAATTACTACCGTAATCAGAATGATGGGAAGTTTGAGCGCGTTCGATTTAATCTAAACAGTAAACAAAAAAAGTTGTTTTGACCTTAACCCGTTCGGCAATTTCATTGGTCTAATGAAAGCTTCACGCCGCCAAAAACTGAGCATGTCACAGAATGTTTTTTTTTATTTTTTTTATAAAATTTGAAAGCGGGAAAAATCCATATATTAGCCGCGTCATTGTATAAGCCGCGAGGTTCAAAGCGTGGGAAAAAAGTTGCAGCTTATAGACCGGAAATTACGGTAACACAGAAAAATTTGCTTAATTTTGTGTTGTTTCTCACCAAACCCATCATAAGTCTTCATAACACTTGGAATATGATGCACAAGTTGCATGGACTACTTTTAAGCCACATTTGGGTTCTTTTGGTCACTATTAACTGCCATTGTATAGAAATTCCCCATTTGTGTTCCTCAGAAGAAAGTCATATGGGTTTGAAACTAAACAAATAGTGACAATTTTTTTTTTTGGGTGAGCTACACCTTTAAGACAAAACAGTACACATCTATAAGATCAATATATCAGTTTTTGACAATAATATAAAATGTTTATTTTGGTATCAGCCACAATCTCTATATCGGTGCACTGCTAGTTGAAGGTCAATAAAGCACTAATGTTATTTTAAAAGAAGTGTGACATGGGCAATAGAGATGGTCTTAAAAAAACAAACTACATTTAACAGAAACAGGCTGAGTGGAGAGTTACTTTTTAATTTCATCCTCAACCACAGTGACTCCTTCAGTCTGCGGGTTTTGGAACTTCATAGTGGCGCTGCCGAAATCACACAAAACATAGTGTCCTCGATCATGTAAGAGGATGTTCTCCACCTGTGAAGAGCGAACAAAGACTCATCCATACTTAAATATCCTCCAAATGAACCAATTTACACACGATACACATCAGTGTAACACAACTTCTATAATAATGAAAGTCAGATGAAATAATCTATAGAGGGTTTGTGGCTGTAAACTGTGACTCATTCAATCAAGGTTCTCTTGTACTACAGTTTTCTTCGACAAGTGCTGATCAAAAGAGAAAGAGGAAAGAGAGAGGGAGAGAAGTATAAAGAAAAATAACCTTGAGGTCTCGGTGGATTATGGGAGTTTTGTACTGGTGCAGACGTGCCACTGCCTCGCACGTGTCACAGAAGATCTGAAGTGCTTCCTGTTCGCTGAAGCCAGTCTGTAAACGCTGATTCATCAGGTTCACCACTTGACCACCTGCGTATACAGACGCATACTCACATGATCAAAGCAAACTCTACTACGCTAGTATTTTTTTCATGATATCTATATATATATATAAAAACACCGATCAGCCACAACATTAAAACCACCTGCCTAATATCGTGCTGCGAAAGCAGCTCTGACCCATCAAGGAATGGACTCCACAAGACCTCTGAAGATGTCCTGTGGTATCTGGCACCAAGACATTAGCAGCAGATCCTTTAAGTCCTCTAAGTTGCGAGGTGAGGCCTCCATGGATCAGATTTATTGGTCCAGCACATCCCATAGTTGCTCAATCGGATTGAGATCTGCGGATTTTGGAGGCCATGTCAACACCTTAAACTCTTTCTCATGTTCCTCAAACCATTCCAATTTTTGCAGTGTGTCAGGACGTATAATCTTACTGAAAGAGGCCACTGCCATCAGGGAATACCATTGCCATGAAGCGGTGTATGTGGTCTGCAACAATCTTTAGGTAGGTGGTACATGTCAAAGTAACATCCACATGAATGCCAGGACCCAAGTTTTCCCAGTAGAACATTGCCCAGAGCATCACGCTTCTTCTCATAGTGCATCCTGCTGCCATCTCTTCTCCAGGTAAACGACGTACACGCACCAGGCCGTCCACAAGATCTAAAAGAAAACGTGATTCATCAGACCACGCCGCCACATTTCATTGTTCAGTTCTGACGTTCACGTTCCCATTTTAGGTGCTTTCGGCGGTTGACAGGGGTCAGCATGCACACTCTGACCGGTCTGCTGCTACGCAGACCCATACGCAGCAAGCTGTGATGTCCTATGTGTTCTGATACCTTTCGATCATGGCCAGCATTACGTTTTTCAGTCATTTGTGCTACAGTAGCTCTTCTGTGGGATCGGACCAGACGGGCTAGCCTTCGCTCCACACGCGCATCAATGAGTCTTGGGCGCCCGTGACCCTGTCGCCGGTTAACCAGTTGTCCTTCCTTGGACAACTTTTGTTAGGTACTAACTACTGTATACCAGGAACACCACACAAGAACTGCAGTTTTGGAGATGCTCTAAACAAGTAGTCTAGCCAGCACAATTTGGCCCTTATCAAAATCGCTCAGATCCCACTTGCCCGTTTTTTTCTGCTTCCAAAAACTGACTGTTCAATTGCTGCCTAAAATATCCCACCCATTGACAGGTGCCATTGTAACAAGATAGTAAATGTTATTCATGTTACCTGTCAGTGGTTTTAATGTCATGGCTGATCAGTGTATACACACATATATATACATATATAAACACACTTTCACAGAAGAAACAAAAGAATATGGCTCCTGTTTGGAACTTGAATATGGACCCAGACTTTATATTAGACATCAAGGGATACCCAACACAGCAGCTTAATTTTTAGATGTATAAAAGTAACAAAACTGTTCTTTAAATCAAAACTTACATTTATTTATGTTGCCATGAACTGACAACAATGAGTCCCAACAATACTGTATGCAAAATTATTAACATGACAAGAGTTGGAAAATTACCAATTTTGTAAATGCATAATCAATCGCAGATGTGTGATTTACCAGTCTAAAACAGTGACCAAACACTGGGCCAAATATTGCATAAGTATTACCAAGCGACAAATGAATTTGCACCACAATACAAAGATGTGGGAATTGTTTTCACATCAATTTTAAAAATGTATATGTTTATTTATTTTATTATCCAAACTAACTAATGCATGATTATTTTCAGCATTTTTCCATTCAGCATTGTTTTCCCTACTGTCTGTGATCAGAAACGACCTGCAAACCATTTGTGGGTCATGACTTACCGGTTAAAAACCACTTACCTAATACACATCTAACCCTTGGGTATGTTAACACATACCCAAACACACATGTGTGCATCATTAATGCATCTTTAATTATTCTTACAGTACGCTCAACAGAAGTCAATTAGTCAGCAATTAGGCCAATCTGACTTCATCTGACTCCCTACAAAGCACGATCAATGCCAGTAGCTCTTTGCTCCATCAATATCTGTACATACCTGTAACACTCACTGTGAGACCACACGAGATGGTTGTTCACTGTGAGAACTGCTGAGCCAATGCATCTGATTGGCCAAGCCTTTGTGAGACTTGAAAGAATAAGGATTTTTTGTAGGACTAAATTCACAGTATAAATCATCTGTATGGACTCTACAAAACGCTAAGAATAAAACATGCCAAAACATTAACATCAATAAGATATAAAACCTAGATCTATAATAATGTAAATGACTTTGTGGAATTTAGATATGAAGATGGAGGGGAAAACTGATGTTTTAAATTGCATATAATCTGTAAGAAGAATCAGTCTTTTGTATAGATGGCATTATAATTTTACATTCCTGCTTTAAATAGTCGAAGGAGAGATGCTTTCAAAGATCAAACAAGGTCCTGCTGGAAAGAAGGCCTGAAATCTGTCTGTAGAGTGCCTCCATGTGGATGATTTCCATAAGCACAACATTGGACAACTGGAGATCAGTGAAACAAAATGCATGCTATGGGCTGATACGCAACCCTTTCCTTTTATGGAATAATGAACTACATCACAGAATCTCAAATAGGCAACATCAAATGAACCCCTTGATTTTAATATACGTTTGATTTTTCTTCAACCCTATTCATGATTAAACGACGACTGGACATATTTTGCTACATCTGAAATTTCGGCCATCCAGGTGATAAACCACACTAGAATACCCAAACAACAATGGGCTGATGCACAAGGGCATAATAGAGCTGAAAGGTGTCATTACCTCTGCAAAAATCCATGAGAATAAACACCTCCCATACGTCTCCACCCCCTACAGCTGTGATGCTGGAGTCCAGGAAAGCAACAATGTTCTTGTGACCAGAGAGATCCCGCTGTAGAATCCACAAATGAGCGAGAAAAGAAAGTGTATGAGTGACTGAATCATAGTTAAAGAGCTAAAACAGGCTGATATTATAGAGTCCCTGTAGAAACCTTTCTGAAGTGTAACAAAAAGCAAATTGCAGTTTTCGGTTTCACCTTCAGATTTCACTTGAATATGAATACATTTAATTTTGATACCTATATAAATTGTGTATGTATATACAAATTTGGCTTCTAATTTAAATTTGAACCCATACAAATGTATTGAGAAAATTATGTGCAGTTCAATAATCGACGTACCAATTTTTTCTGATTATCCTAGAGATTTTTATTTTTGGGTGAGTTATGCTTCTAATTTATATCAAAGTAACCATGATTAATTGCATTTGCACATAAGCCATCCCAGCATTCATCAGTGCAGAGCTGGCTTGCCGCTGGCTCCGGACCGAGAGCGTTTGCTCACCATGATCTGGATCTCAAGCTTGCAGACCTGCAGGTCGAATTCGTTGTTGACGTACATCCTCTTAAGGGCACAGCGCACCCCCTGATTAGTCCGCACCAGAAATACGATTGCAAAACCACCTGTGGAGGCAAACAAACACATAACGCTTCGATGTTATTGTTGATAATCTCAAGGGCTCTGAGAGCATGATAATCTTACATCACAAAACTGTCCCTAAACGGAAATAGAAAATCAAGTTCAGTTCAAAGTTGAAGGGATTATTCACCCAAAAATGAAAATTCAGTCATAATTTACTCAACTTCATGTCATTCCAAACCCATACGACTTTCTTTGTCCCATGGAACACAAAATAAATGATTAGCGGAATGTTAGTCTCAGTCACCATTCACTTTTATTGTATGGAAAAAGATACAATGAAAACGAATGGTGACTGAGACTAACATTCTGCTACACATCTCCTTTTGAATTCTACAGGAGAAAGTCATGTGGCTTTGGAACAATGTGAGGGTGACTAAATAATGACATTAATATATTTGTGGCGTGAACTGTAAAAAAACGATTAACATTTTATATTGTTCTTTATTTGTCATTTAATTCATTTTTATCTCTCATTGACCCCGTTTACACATGGTATTAAGTGTGTCTCGGGTGATCTGATCACATGTGGTCAGGTCCTGTGAGGACTTGTGATCGGATTTGGGGGGAAGGGAATCTGTTTCATGATGACACAGATCAATCACAATGTCAGTGTTACTGTATGACATTAAAGTGCAACAAAATCAGAAAAGACAAAGAAAGTACAAAAAAAAAACAGCGTACTATTTCTCCCATATGCCTCTGATGCAGAATTGTCCGTTATTTTAGTGGATTAGCTGTATTAACTTAACCCTTGTGCATCAATTAAAAAAGTTACACATGGGTTCATTATGGACAAAAATGGCCATGTCCAAAAACTGTCATAAAAATATTATAGATTTATATTTTTTTCCACTTTCACTGACATAATTTTTTTAACCAGCATCAGCTCTAATCATAATGACCAAACATTCATTCATTTTTAGAATTTTAACCCTTTAAACGCTGGTTTGTTTACATAATGCCACTGTTGTTTTTTTTGGAAAAAATGAAAAATAGTAATTATTTTCAATTTAATAGATGCTAAGCAGAATTTGTTTTCTTTGATTATTAGAGCCTCGATATGTCAATGATTAACAACAACATTCATTTTGATGCTTTCATATTTTTTATGCAGTATCAGATTTAAAAAAAACCTACCACTAAGGTCCATAATGGACAAAAATGGCCATGTTAAAAAAGTGTCATAAACATATTATAGAATAATATTTTTTTCTACTTTCACTGACTTATATTTTAACCAGCATCATTTCTAATCATAATTACCAAACATTCATTTATTTTCAGAATTTTAACACTTTAAACGCCGGTTTGTTTACATAATGCCACTGTTGTTTTTTATAAAAAATATAATAATTATAATTATTTTCAATTTAATAAATGCTAAACAGAATTTTTTTATTTTTATTATTAGAGCCTCAGACACATACAAACCACACTCTGAAATCCATACCAACACACTCACACAATTATATATTCATAATGTATCTAATTGGCTCTATAATATGCATACGCCAAAAACAGCAGAAAACAACAACAAAAGTGATGATATGCCAAACCTGAAAAAATGGCACGATCTGGTAAAAAATATATAAAATGTAAATTTTGAAGCCTTGCCAACATAATGAAAGCATGTTAAACAAGATTGCATAATTTTATAGTTAAATGGCACTGGGATTAAAAAAAATCGCAGTTTTAATGGGTTTCAATGTGCCATTTTTGTCCAAAACGACGCTAAGAGGGAGTATTTTGTGTAACTAGTGCAAAAAATATTTTTTTAAAGCAAATAGGGTGAAATATTAAAATTCCAATAAAAATTCACACCTGTGGAAAATTTTATGCAGTTAGCATTAACACAGACAAAGTTATCAAAAAACAAAACTGAAAAAGCCAAAAATGTCCACAAGGATGCACAAGGGTTAAGCTGCAGATGTTCGTGCTTCTCATAAGTCCCCCCTGCATGTTGATTTCAGACACACTGAAATTCTCATGCTTGTGTATATATCCGCTTTTTAAAATGTTCAGGTCGGATGGTTAAGTCCTTTTAAAGCAGCTTGTAACCAGCAGAGTTTAAACTCTTGTTTTAGTGCAGCGTTTGATTGACAGGTGAGGGGTGGCACTTTGCTGGGACACATACAGGATGGATTAGCGTTTACACCTCAAATGTGACGTGGTTACATGTACTTTTGACCATATTCGTATGTGTTTTTTGTGATCCGACCACAAAACATTTTAGTCCCCGTTTAGACCTGTATTTAGCACTGATCACATTTGATCGGATCACCAAAAACACATCTTAATACCAGGTGTAAATGGGTTCTTTGGTTATCCTCTCCAACAGTTTACATATTAAATAATTCATATCTGTTATTTTCACAGTAAAACATGACAGTTTATGAATCCCACAAATCCAAGAGCTATCAAGTAAATGTTTTTTTTAAAAGAGTGGTGAATGCCGTAAAATACTGCAGAAACTTTGGCTGCTAGGACTTTGGGTGCTTTTTTATTTTTACTGACCTGATGACACTACTCTGTTTTGACTTTACTAACATCATCATTTTCCAAAGTATGCAGTACTAAAGAGTGTTTTCCGAAAATCTCCATTTTGGAGGTAAATGCTGTTCCAGCATTAATGAAAGGCATAAATGCAGAATTTTTTTTGTTTTAGAACAAAAATTTGTGTTGACGTTGCCTAAAGCCTCAAGCTTACATTCTGCAAGTGACACCATGCATACAAATTTAAAGGAATAGTTCACCCAAAAATTATAACTCTCTCACATCACTTACTCACCCTTATGTTGTTTCAAACTCGTATGACTTTCTTTCATGTGCAGAACACAAACCAAGATATTTTAATGGTTACATAATGTCTGTAGCTTCATACAATGCAAGTGAATGGTGACCAAAACATGGATGCTTCAAAAAGCACATAAAGACAGCATAAGGTAATCCCTTAGACTCCAGTGGTTTAATCCATATCATCTGGAGCATTCCATTCACTTTTGGGTAAGAACAAACCAAAATGCAAATTGTTTTCACTGTACATTTTGCCATTGCAGTCTTTGGGCACAATTATGATTTCATGCTTGATTACACTTCCTGGTACTTGATGCATGTGTACATTTACATTTATGCATTTTACAGAGTCTTTATTACAGGGACAACCCCCCTGGAGCAACCTGGAGTTAAGTGCCTTGCTCAAGGACACAATGGTGGTGGCTGTGGGGATCGAACCAGCGACCTTCTGATTACAGTTTAACAGTTATGTGGTTTAGACCACTACACCACCACCACCATGTGCGAGTGCCATGGCACTGTAGGAGTGTTATTGTGCTTGAAATCATGATCGCCAAGGATACTGCTGATGTCAAGATTTATAGTGAAAAAGGAGTTATATTTTAGACTGTTATCACCCAAAACCATTTGGATCACTTCAGACAACAGGGATTAAACCATTGGAGTCATATGGATTACTGCTGGATGGATTAGTGCTTTTTGGAGCTTGAAATTTTGGTCACCATTCACTTGCATTGTATGGACCAACAGACATCATATCTCCATTAAAATATCTTTCTTTGTGTTCCAGAGAAGAAATAAAGTCATATGAGTTTAGGGCAACATAAGGGAGAGCAAATGATGAGAGAATTAACTATCCCTTGAATAAAGTTTTAAAGTAAACTTTTTTTATATAAAAAAGAAAAGAAAAAGAAAGTTAAAGAAAAAACATATACTGGCTGACACCGATTTTGGTTACCGGTATATGTCGACCTTCAGTGATCTGAGAATCGTTATAGCTAGGCTGGACTTCAAAAATACCCTTGATAAAGATGATTCACTAAGAAAGCTTAATGATCAGGACCCTAATGAGTTTTCTTTGAAAGTTTGTCACCCACTGTGACTAGTCCTGTGGTTAAAGTAGTTTTTTTTAATGATTTTTGTCATAACTGTGCAGTCCTAGTGATGTGTCTAGCCATTCGTCAAAACCTGTGTGTTTGCACTGCCTTGAATATGCTGTGTCGGCATTATGTAGAAAAGGGTGTTATTCCTCAAAGCAGGCACAGGGGGAAAATGGTGGGGGGAAGTAGGCCACAGATAGGCCTATTTCTTCAAGGATCTGACTTTAGCTCCCTGCTAAAGTCAGATACTCTAAATCTAGGCCAAAATAAATGCACATTTTGTATTTAGCAAAGCCCTGAAATAGTCAATGAATAACCTGGGGACCCCTCGGTTAGATTATACATTATCTCTGGAATGCAGACATTAATATTTTGTATATGCATCATAAGCATCGGTGCATATACAGCGAAGGTATATAAACAGAACAGAGGATTTTGAGTTGCAAAAGGAGTCTTGGGTAAAAACAGGCCTGAAAGATGATGTGTTTTTGCATAGTTTAATTTTTTATTTGAGAACAAATCAAATCAAACAAGTAAACAGAGCTGTTTCCTTTACAATGCCGTGAATATGAAAACAAACTTGTTTCATGACAAACGGTGTTATCAGTTGCTGATCACTTGTGTTGATATGCTAGAATACACAAATGACACATATTCATGTAGTCCATGAAAGACCATAAATGAGGACGCATTTGAGGTATCATTTATGTCCACAGCAAATATGATGTGGACAAGATATGCATCAGATTTTAATCCTAAAGCTTTGTTCACATTGTTGGAAAAATCTGATTTTAATACTGACTGTTTAAACTGTAGGTTATATTTTTTTTCAGTATCCAAATATTAACACACAAATCACAGACAACGGCATAAAAATGGGAGAGGTGGCATATGCAATGTTTGTTGCTGCTGGGGTTAAAGGGATAGCTCACCCAAAAATGACAATGCTTTGATCATTTACTCACCCTCATGCCATCCCAAATGTGTATGACTTTCTTTCTTCTGCAGAACATAAAATAAGATTTTGGAAGTATATCTCAGCTCTGTTGGTCCTCACAATACAAGTGAATGGTGATCAGAACTTTGAAGGTCCGAAAAGGACATAAAGGCAGCAGAAAAGTCATCCATAAGACTCCAGTGGTTAAATCCATGTCTTCAGAAGCGATATGATAGGTGTGGGTGGGAAAAAGAACAATATTTAAGTCCTTTTTTACTATAAATATACAGTTTTAATTTCACTTCCACATTCTGGTAAGGACGTGACTTTCACTTTCACATTCAGCCTCCTACTGGTTAGGGCTGGTCAAAGATGGAGATTTATAGTAAAAAAGACTTAAATGTTGATCTGTTTCTCACCATCACCTAACATATGGCTTCTGAAGACTTGTATTTAACAACTGGAGTCATATGGATACATTTTATGCTGTCCTTTTCGGATCTTCAAAGTTCTGGTCACCACTCACTTACATTGGATGACCCAACAGAGCTGAAATATTCTTCTAAAAACCTTTGTATGTGTTCTGCAGAAGAAAGTAAGTTATACACATCTGGGATGGCATGAGGGTGAGTAACTGCTGAGATAAATTTTTGGTTGAACTATCCCTTTAACAACTGTTTTAGCAGAGAAGTCTCGTATTTGGGCCGAAATCATCCTGTCGTGGGCGATGTGTCCCGTATTGAGGCATAACAGGGTCAGACAGCACGATCATCCCTACACCCTATTGCCCTCATAGACTTGACCTGGTCTACACAGTCATTCTGCACACACTTTTTAAGTCATTTTGTTATTGAAAATTCTATTGTAAAGATTCTAAAGTGTGGCCATCATTATTGTTTTCCCTTCAAAGTGGCCTGTGAAAGAATAAATGATGCTGTTTGGAACACAGTATATGTCTTCTTGTCGCAAAACCTGACAAAACAACCCGTCGCGCACAACGAATTACGACTGACCATTCAGACTAAGCCACATTAACAAAAATCAGATTTTAATCAGATTCTAAACCACCTATGAATGTAGTTTGGATCAGACTTGTAAAACTCAGATTTTATTTGTTTTTTTGTACTGTTCAGACTACAAAAATCTAAACAGATTCGAGTCAGATAGGACAATATTTTTTTTCGGCCTGTGTAGTTTTATTAAAACCCAATATGAGCAATACTAACAGTGATAGTAATGCTGGCCTTGGCAACTGCCTTTAAAACGATGAGCTCATCTCCCATGCTCAAATTAAAGCTATTCAAAGCTATCTGTCAAAGTTGGATATTTAATAAGAGCTACAGATGAGCATGGATTTCAAGCCAGAGCATTTAGGCCATTAACTAAAGCTGCCTGTGGTAAAGAGCTGTCAGAATCCTAACCACAGTTCACCATCTCATACCTTTCTGCTGGAGGACAGTTATGTGAATAATTTCATTGTTCCAAACTTGGATCATGTTTGGAGCCCAATCAATCTGAAATAATCTCACCTATGAAAGAGTTTTATGTTGTTGATCATGGGGCAGCCTAGTTGTAGGTTCAAGCCCCGCAAGGGGTGATCAATGAGCTTACATTGTTACTCTTTGAGTAAAAGCATCAGCAAAAGACAAATAAATCAATTAGTTCCACCCACCTTCAGCCAGTGTTTCTTCTACAGTGACCTGGTGTCTTCCAACAGTGAACGCCCGTCCAATGAAATTCCCACCGACACCACAACTGGATCCAGAACCTCCACCTCCCCCTCCAGAACCGGGTCCAGAGCCCACTAGCTCCCTCCGGGAGTCAAAGAACTTCTTCATGGTGTATCACAGATCTCACTTACTGTTTTTCTGTCTCTGATCAAACAATTTAACAAAAAGCTGTAGTGGGTTTTTCTGGTGCCAGAGGTTTAGATCAGCTGTGGCTGTCAAACATGGACACACAGCTCAATGACTGTACTGAAAACGGCTCAAATGAACCGTATTTTCAGATAACTGTAACAATAAACGGAAATCAGTAAATTAAAGCATATGTATTTCACTATATCTACATAAACAGCTTAAAAACTGTTACTCAGATGGACCGATATGATTTATTCGGTTAGTGTTAGGTCTTTTTCACTATACTGACATCAAATTCCAGCTCAGATCAATGTAAACATTCAGGTACAGCTATATATTTAGTCTTCAAACGTCAAGTAAACAGATATTATTGTTGTGATGGACGAAAGTCAAAGCATCCATCATAAGCCAGCTGTGCAGTTCATTTAAACCTCCTTCATAAAGTTAATAAAAATCACCCACTTTTCACAGAAAAATAGATGACATGCGGATATTAATCAGAAAAAAGCATCTGTTTTATGGGCTAAACACCCATATTCGCATAAATTAGTCTCTTTTTTTGTTGAAAATATCATAATTTATAATCAACGCTCGGACAGCTAGGCGCTAACGCTAGCATTCCTGCTAAAACCACACAGGCTCGTGAAACGTTTCATCCGCGCGTCAGAGTCCTGCCGGTGAACGGTGAGCGGATGCGGTTTGACTTAAGCGGAGAGAATCAAATTCAGGCAGAAATGAGCGTGTTAATCATGGCGAGTCCCGTCTGCGGCTTCAGATGCTGCAGATGCGCCAGCTAACCGGAAAACACGCCGGAAGAGTGAACACAGAAACCAGAGCTGTAAGAACTACAATAAAAGTCTTTTTTATCGACATTAATAAATTAAAATATTTTATTTTAGTTGGGCCCAAGCACTGAACGTGCGTGAAAACTCTTTAAATTTTGCACACACGTCAGAGTTTTAGGGCTGGACAAAGTTGCAGGGGTGGAGGGGCTCTAGCGCTCCCTTGAAAATGTGCATGTAACGGGGTCTCTGTAGCACCCCCATTGTCACCTAGAGTCACCTTGGTGCATATTTTTCTGATCAAGCGGAACAACTTTCATACTTTATATATAATGCCAAATGTGTGTGTCCACCTTGCATTGTTTTCCAGAAGACACAGGGTGGAAATGGACCCATGGTTGGGCCCATCATCGCTGCTTGCAGCTATATTTTATTATTATTTATTTTATTTTATTTACATGTCCTTTTTACACTTATCTTAATTTTATGTATTCTTTTTTTCTTTGAGTATTTAACCTTCTTTATTTTCTGTATTGTCTATTTGGTGAACTAGAAATATTTAGACAGATAGATTTAATTTTATTCAGTATTGATGGAGCAACATAATTTGCATGAAAAAAAAAATTATAACAGAAGGTTAATAATAATAATAATTATAATTATTTAAATATATATATATATATATATATGATACTACCGGTCAAAAGTTTTGAAACACTTACTCATTCTTTATTATATTATTATTACTATTATTGTTTTTTTTGTTTTTTTACATTTTAGAATAATAGTAAAGTCATGAAAACTATAGAATAACATAAATGGAACTATAGGAATTATGTTGTGACTAAACAAAATCCAAAATAAATCAAAACTGTTTTAATTAGCATCTTCAAAGTAGACACCCTTTGCCTAGATTTTGCAGAAATGTACTCTTGACATTTTCTCAAACAACTTCTTGAGGTATCATCCTGAGATGCTTTTTAAACAGTATTGAAGGAGTTCCCATCTATGTTGCCCACTTATTTGCTACTTTTCTTTATTATTTGGTCCAAGTCAAATTCAACTTTTTTTGCCTCTATCATTTTTACCTCTTCATCTCCAGATTTCTCCAAAGATCTTCTCTCTTTTACAATGGCAGTGGCAAGATAATTATTTTGAATCTAAAGAGAGATTCTTTTTTTTTTTTTATCTAATTGTAATAATTTACATAAAGTGTGGTCACATATGGAAATCATTATCCTCATTATAATATATTTGCATGAGTTTATTTGAAACAATTATATGTTATGCAACATTTTTGCAAATTCAAAGACACTTATTGTATTGTATTAATATCACAGACTTCTTAAATCAAATGAAGGTTCATTTCTCTTTTTTGTACCCCTCTTTGCTTTCTCGTGGTTCTTCAGAGATGCATACGAGTACTTAAGTAAAATTTAAATGTTACGTTTACATTTTAGGACAAATCACACACTGACCAAGTGTTGAGGTTTTTACCCCACAATTGGTGTAAATGATAAGATCATTTTCACTTTTGGGTGAACTATACCTTTATTCTGATCCTATACATTTCTGCAACCTGCTATTAGGCATACAAAAGTAAACTTTACTTTAAAAAGGGGCAGTGGTGCCCCTATGGGGCAGTGGGGCTCAGTGGTGGCTCAGTGGTTGAGGCTCAGGGTTACTGACCAGAAGGTCAGGGGTTCAAGTTCAAGCCCCAGCACCACCAAGATGCCACTGTTGGGCCCTTGAGCAAGGCACTTAACTCCAGGTTGCTCCGGGGGAATTGTCTCTGTAATAAGTGCACTGTAAGTCGCTTTGGATAAAAGCATCTGCCAAATGCATAAATGTAAAAATCCTCTATACACTTGTACGACGTTGCACAAAGTTAAAAGGTAAAGGAGGAATTTTTTTCAAATGTATAATACATACAGCTTAGAAAACAGACTTCTTCAATAGAACTGAGTCCCAAATGTGCATTTAAACGGTCATATCTGAGGAAAAATCCGTCTGTCAACACTTGACTAGTTATACTACACTGGCCCTGAAGGTTATATGAACCGTTCAATCACTCATCTATGTGAGTAAAATAGAGGAGGAGCCGAAAATGAGGAACTGTATTTCAGTGCACTCAGAACAACGCCCACGAAAGTTGGCAGCAAAAGTCCGACACGTTCCCGCAGACATACGCGTCCGTCCATTCAACTCAACGGGTGTTGCCTTTCTCTCCGAATTCAGCGGTTCAGCAGGTAAGATATTAAACTAAGACCGCGTTTATTATTATAAGACAAAAACTTTTCAATCGCTTTCTCTTCGCTCCTCCATCCGCTCCTTAAACTTATTTAATTAAAAAAAATGAACCCATAATTAAACAGACGAGAAGCCTTAACATGACGTCATGCAAAGTAAAAGCGAGCGTGGATTGTAACTACTTGTTGGAAAAATGTAACAATTATTTTAGCATAAGCGTTTTGCGAAATAATGAACGCCCATATTCCGTCACGTGACGATTCTCAGCATGATCCCTCTTATATTCTGCTTTGATAATAAAACAATGATGGGTCATATTGCTTTGCATAGCAAATTAATTGAAACCACACTGTTTTGCAAATATGCCTCATATGACGTTGACTCATCGCATTTGCAATATGTTGGACAGGAGGGTTCAAAATGGAACAGCACTGACCAGCACCCCAGCATTTAGCCCAATATAAAATTGTCTAGTGGAAGAATATCAAATTGCAAAGGAAAATCCCAAATGAGATCTCATTATTATCTTATTTTTTTCTCCTAGAGAGAAATTAAATTAAGAGCAAAGCCAAGTCTCCTGCTTCTCAGATGTGTTACTTCACTGGAAAGCACTTGTTACCACACAGGTATCTCCTCTAGAGTTTCAGAAGAGATCTCAACACCACAAACTGAAACTCAAAAGTCATTGATTTCAATATGAGATCAAACATTTCAAATCAAGTTCTCCCAAGAGCAAATGAATTGAGCTATGCCATCCACATTAATTGTATAGCTATTACTATTATGTACTCTTGCTATAGACTGTCTCTGTTTTATGTCTGCTAAGGAAAAGTTATAAGTTTATACTAAGTTTATGCATCATAACTGAGAACTCAATTTAGTCTCTTTGTGAAAGAGAAACCAATACTTTCTTCCGTGTACTCACAATTGGCGGGTTACATTGGTGGGTAGCCTACTGAGTAGATATTGAAACTGCACAAAGAAGAGCTAAATATGAAACATGATTAAAATGTGTTGAGTGAATGTCTAGGTATGTTTCACAATCTGTATTTTCCACAGTATGTACTATAGTAGAGTCAAATATAGTGTCAACGTGGCTTTTTAAATTAAAAACAGATGTTGCTTGCACATACATCACTAAGAGACCGTTAAATGATGCTCTGTGTATTCATTGGTCCCCTGATAGTGTAGAATACAATGAAGTGAAAATTAAGAGACTGTCAGATGTCTCTGCATTTTAAATGGTGTCTATTTTTGAGGGGTAGAAAGAGGTTTTAAGCAGATTGTTTGAAAAGGAAAGCTGATACTGAGCAGAAGGTTGTTAATTACCGGTCTCTTCTGCTTAATGAGTTGAATAGTGAAGTATCCAGTTTGCTAGTGGCAATCAGAGGCGTTATTTATTTAACAGTTTCACCTGTTAGGGTAAAGGCTCCCTCCTTACTATATTTCGCTACACTAAAAACAAAACAAAAATCCTGTAGTTTATACAAAAAAAAAAAAAAAAAAAAAAACACCTGGCAGCTGTGGTTGCCAGAATAATTGTGTAAAAAATACAGTAAAAAATGTAAACAACATTACAGAACAAACTGTACATTTGAATGTTTAAAACTGAATTTACATGACCACGATGGCACTGTAAAAAAAAATAAAAAAATCAAACTTCATATTATCCTTCTGAAACTGTAAACATCTGCTTTTTACTTCATAAGGTTATTCTAATCACTTTAAAAATGACAGAAGAGCACATGATGACATGAAGTTCACCAGTAGTGGCTCTTCCAGGAGCAATGACCAATAAACATGTAGAGACAGTGCTCAGTGTCACACAAACAAACACTAAACACCATCAGGGTAACACATGTAAACTGATATTAAAAATAAGAAGAAACATAACTTCCCATAAAATATAATGAAATATGATGGGTCATGCAGGGAATTGTGGGAATGCCCGATTATTGTTTTTAACTGTAATTTTTACAACAATTTAGTGTAAAAACTACTGTATTGTCTTTTAAAATATATATAAAAAAATTGTCTGTATATTTTACAGTTAATATTCATTAATCAATTAACGTTTTTTTCTGTAGCATTTTCACAGTCTTTTACCATTACAATTACAGACATTTTTGTTTTGTTTTTCTATCAGAGATAACAGGAAAAGATAATGACTATAGTCTTGTCTTTCTGTCACGTTGCTGATCTTGTTAGTGCAAGTTTAGATCATATAAACTGATGAAAAAATTATTTCCTCTGACAGTTTGAAAATGCATTTGTGTTGTACATGCATGGCTGCCCTAGGGCTTAACATATGTATACATTATTATTAGTAGTATTATTATTAAACCCCTTTTTTTTTTCTTCTTTTTTTGTGTATAGCTTTTTTACCTCTCCAGATTTCTCCAGAGATCATCTCTCTTTTACAATGGCAGCGGTAAGAGAACTATTATTAATCTAAAGAGAGATTTTTTTTATTATCTAATTGTACTAATTGTAATATATTACATAAAGTGTGGTCACATGTGGAAATCATTATCCTCATTATAATATATACTATTTGCATGAGTTCATCTGAAACTGAATATGAGTACATATGCAAAATATTTGCAAATTCAAAGGCACTTTATTGTATTGTATTAATATCACAAACATCTTAAATCAAATGAAGGTTAATTTCTCTTTTGCTTTCTCGTGAAGAAATGCATACGAGTACTTAAGCAAAATTTATATGTTGCGTTTACATTTTAGGACAAATCACACTTACAAATATGCAAATTTACAAATAACACTGTGACAACAGCTCTAAATTTATAGGTGTAGGGTTACACTGAGGGTTTGCAGTGTGGATAGTGCAGTTGTTTGTTTCTTTGTTTTGCTGTAGTTGGGTGACCGTGGAACTGTGACTGAGGCATCAGGCTTCAACCCAGAGGAAGATGCCCAGAAAATCTATGGCGCTATGAAAGGAGCAGGTAAATGATCAGACACATAAAAATGACTTTGAGAGGAAACTTTGTCCTTTATTTTGTCATATTTTTCTTTCTTACACCTAATGGCACTGCATTAGTATCCTAACCCATAAAGTTCAACCCTTAAGTGCTAAGGTCAAAAATACAGCTTAAAGTGAGAAAAATGCCCCAGATATTTAACCTTTATTTTATTCATGATCTAACATTTTATATATTATTCTAGTCCTTTCTAGAAATGTGTAGTGGCCAAGAACTGTTACATATCTGTATATTTATAAATATAATCTGTTATATAGGGAATATAATGTCTTTTCAGAAAACTCTGAACAACAAGAAAATGCTCCCAATGACAAATGGTCAGCAGTAAAGAGCTGTATAATTTTAAATTTTGACTTGCCAGTAATGTATCCTAGCAAGTGCTTTATGATATCTTGTGCATTATACTTTTTGTGTTTGATGTTGAATATAGCAGCGTTTCTCAACTGGTGGGTCGCAGGTCTGTTCGGATAGAGTCACGGACGGCAGGGAAAGAACAATGCCATGGTTCTCCGACCATTAAAAGGCAAATGTTATGATAATCTCGCATTTGTTGGTTTATACGTTCTAAATATGCTTCCAATCTGCTCTGCTCTAACCTACTGTATCACTGGGGAGCACGCGCGTCAACTGGACTTCCCTCGATGTCGTAACGCAGACCAAAAAAACTGATGTGATCCATTTGAATTTTAGTTCAAATATTTTGAAGCGCTATGGAGGAAGTTAAACATCTTCAAAAGTAATTCCGACAATAAAAACAGCAATCAGGAGGAGGTGCCAAAATAAAGAAAATGTGACCCAGACTACATTAAATACAGGTTTATGTTATATTTGTATTATATTAGGTCACCATTTAATGCCAATGCAAAAATCTGGGTACTGAAGCAAAACCAGGTGAGAACCAGCTGAATATAGGTAACAGCCATATTTTTGTTAATTTAAAAATGTATTTAGATTAAATGCTTCATTTAAAGAAATAAATGTAAGGCATGGCTTTTGTTTTTATATGGTTAGAAAAAATGTGCCCTCATAAAGGTTAATAAATGCCTCGAAAATGTATTACAGTGGGCAAATGTTAATGCCTGTAAAATAAAAAAGAATACTATTTAAAAATACATATCTAATATTTTAAAATATATATATATATATATATATATATATATATATATGCAATATTACAGAAGATCTAGAGTGCGATATGGCCCTACATCAGCACTGCTGTGATTCGGCACCAGGTAATCACAGCAGTACTGATTTTGGGCCATATTGCATGATTGCAGGTGTGATATTGCTTATATACACTCACCTAAAGGATTATTAGGAACAACATACTAATACTGTGTTTGACCCCCTTTCGCCTTCAGAACTGCCTTAATTCTACGTGGCATTGATTCAACAAGGTGCTGAAAGCATTCTTTAGAAATGTTGGCCCATATTGATAGGATAGCATCTTGCAGTTGATGGAGATTTGTGGGATGCACAGCCAGGGCACGAAGCACCCGTTCCACCACATCCCATAGATGCTCTATTGGGTTGAGATCTGGTGACTGTGGAGGCCATTTTAGTACAGTGAACTCATTGTCATGTTCAAGAAACCAATTTGAAATGATTCAAGCTTTGTGACATGGTGCATTATCCTGCTGGAAGTAGCCATCAGAGGATGGGTACATGGTGGCCATAAAGGGATGGACATGGTCAGAAACAATGCTCAGGTAGGCCGTGGCATTTAAACGATGCCCAATTAGCACTAAGGGGCCTAAAGTGTGCCAAGAAAACATCCCCCACACCATTACACCACCACCACCAGCCTGCACAGTGGTAACAAGGCATGATGGATCCATGTTCTCATTCTGTTTACGCCAAATTCTGACTCTACCATCTGAATGTCTCAACAGAAATCGAGACTCATCAGACCAGGCAAAATTTTTCCAGTCTTCAACTGTCCAATTTTGGTGAGCTCTTGCAAATTGTAGCCTCTTTTTCCTCTTTGTAGTGGAGATGAGTGGTACCCGGTGGGGTCTTCTGCTGTTGTAGCCCATCCGCCTCAAGGTTGTGCTTGTTGTGGCTTCACAAATGCTTTGCTGCATACCTTGGTTGTAACGAGTGGTTATTTCAGGCAAAGTTGCTCTTCTATCAGCTTGAATCAGTTGGCCCATTCTCCTCTGACCTCTAGCATCAACAAGGCATTTTCGCCCACAGGACTGCCGCATACTGGATGTTTTTCCCTTTTCACACCATTCTTTGTAAACCCTAGAAATGGTTGTGCGTGAAAATCTCAGTAACTGAGCAGATTGTGAAATACTCAGACCGGCCCGTCTGGCACCAACAACCATGCCACGCTCAAAATTGCTTAAAATCACCTTTCTTTCCCATTCTAACATTCAGTTTGGAGTTCAGGAGATTGTCTTGACCAGGACCACACCCCTAAATGCATTGAAGCAACTGCCATGTGATTGGTTGATTAGATAATTGCATTCATGAGAAATTGAACAGGTGTTCCTAATAATCCTTTAGGTGAGTGTACAACAGTTCAATGAACAAGTAAATGTAAAAAAAATAGGAAAAACTGAGTACGGTCATAAAAACGCACTTGTGCATGGAACTTTCTTACACGACCGATCAGAATCTGCCGTTGCTGGTTCAAAACAAATGATGCATCCAAACCTTCGTTAGTAATTCAAAAATGTCACTTTAGAAATAGTATCACTGCTTGTGTTGTGTGTGTGTGTGTGTGTGTGTGTGTGTGAGTGTGTGAGCGTGTGTGAGTGAGTGAGTGAGAGACAAGGAGCGTGTGTGATCACCTATTGCCACACCCAAGCAGAAATGCTGTCAGCTTTCTGAAGATCAGCTTTCTCAGTGGAAAAATAGCATCCAAGAGTCCCTATTTCGCAGTTGCCGGTGCGCAAGAGCCGCAATGTCCTCCAGCATTTTAAACGTCACCCATTGTATAATTAATCAGTCTGTTGTTGTCAAACAAACTTATTTCACGTTGTCATTATGGGGTATTGTTTGTAGAATCTTGAGGAAAACAATGAATTTAATCCATTTTGGAATAAGGCTGTAACATAACAAAATGTGGAATAAGTGAAGCGCTGTGAATACTTTCCGGATGCACTGTATGTAATGTAAAAAAATAAAATAAGAAAAAGACAAATCATAGCTCTTAACAGATATACACAGCTCTTACACTTTAGTTTAGAACGGCATGAACACAAACTGAGTGATACACACACAGTGAAGCGTCCGAGTGCTGATGCTGTCAGACCATCAGTGCTCATGGAACGTCTCTCGGCCAATCAGTTTCGAGGACCAGAACTAACTTTAGTGTGTGTATATGTATGTATGTATGTATGTATGTATATATATATATATTTTTTTTTTATTATTATTATTTTTTTGTTTTATATAAATTAAATCTGACACTAATTTCAGCCCCTTTGAATATTTGACCATTCAGACCAGAGAACTAAATCACATTTCCATTTAAACTGCAACCTGTGATAAGCATTGACACCTGCGGCACAAAATGGGCTGTGGTCCAATGCAAAGTAGAAGTTGATTCTCTGGCATTTTTCCCTTGAAGTATTGAAGTGTCATTTGGAGTAAATCTTGGCATCATGGAATGCAGCCTAGTGAGATTTAGTCATTTCTAGTGTAATGAACTTCAGGTGATTTCAGTGTGAGACGCATTACGAAAACAGGAATTGCACACAAACCGATACTGTGAGACACAGGCCTGTCTGTATGGGAGTAAACAAGTGTATTACAAGTCAACTCCATGTGATTTTTCACAATATATTTAAGTTGCATTATTACAAAAGTGGCATAAATATAAATTCAATGCAAAGAATGAAACAGTCTTCTGCAGTTATGCCTCAATGATGTGAAACAATCATGTGAAAAAGCCTGGGGCATTAAAGGGATGGTTTTCATTTACTTACACCCATGTAGTTTCCAAACTCAAGATTTTATGGAACCCAAAAGACAATGTAAGGCAGAATGTTGGTGTCAGTCACCGCTCTCTTTACTGAATAAATAACAGAATTGTACTTTTTGGCTGAACTAGTCCTTTAACTGAAATAACTGAATTTCTTTCAGGCACCGATGAGGCAGCTATCATCGAGATCCTTGCTCATCGCACTATTGCACAAAGGCAGAGAATCAAAGAGGCTTTCAAACAGTCTGTGGGAAAGGTAACATACCTTTTTTTACCCTCTATCTCACTAAAAGTTGATGACACTGGCTATAAGGGGTTTTCTGAAAGTTCCTTCGTAACAATCAGCTGATATTAACGGATCTCAGCCTTTATCAAAGCAACACTAATCTGTTGAAACTAGGGAAGATTGTCTCCGCATTCTTATTTTTGTGGAAGGTCCTAATTGCAGGGACGACACGAGGAACATTCAGGTTTTATTTACATGAAACATATGGTTTGTGATAACTCTGTTGACAAGTCTTAATGATTCTGTCACTGGTATGAAGGTGCGAACAGGGGAGATTATGTATCACTGATAACAGATACTCTCGATGTACACATGAGTCCATGTTTCGCTTCGGAGATGTTCCTGCTGTATGACTGTTATCATTACAGAGGATGAGTAAGAAGACTGCTGTGCTTTGTCTCGGCTTATATCTCACAGCCAGCATTGATTTTATTGTAACGGTACTTTCTTGTGGTTGCTCTCTATTAATGTGTAAACCCTCTGTAAACATGTCACCATAGTGTCCATAAAGTAACCAATTGAATAAAACTGTCATTAAAAGTCATGGTCAGGTCTTGCTTGCATTGGTGGAAATTTTTAGCCACTGCAGTGTTCCCTGTTGCTGTGTTTTGTAAGAAAGAGTGAGTCATCATGGGGGAAGGTCTGGACAGCGTACATGAAAGTCTTTGAATGGATACTCTCTGTAAAAGGACAGCGCTACTATGACTAGTACCGCACCCACTGGAAAGTTACATCAGAAATTACAGTCTTGGTCTGGTGTTTCAACATAACCCTTATCCAAGACCAAATCCATTTGTTTCTTTTTCCATCTTTCGTATTTGATTTGTTAAATTGTATTTGTGATGTATTTATGAATATATCTAAGAAGACATATTCTCACATTAGGTTATGTCTGGGTTTGGGTGTGGCTATGTTTGGAATAGCGTACTGTAGAAACAGTCAAATGTATGGTAGTACTGTATGCAGTAAGCATACTGTACACCTTATGCAAATTGTCTGTATGCATTGAACCTGAATGACCGAATATATTTACCTGTATTACCTGGCCTTTCAATTCCAGTGTGCTGAATAAACTAGGAATAAATCACAGCCATATTTACGGCCACAGACATACTTTAAAAATCTTTCTTTATCATTTTTACACAAATTAAATGTTCAAAAGGCAAAATAACTCCCTTGCATGCAATGACAACAATGTAGCATACTGTTTGAAATTTGTGGAATAATTCATACTGGTCCACTTGCTATTTTTAAAGAATAATAGGCAATATACATTCAGTAAATAGTAAGCTAGTATTACATTCTGAAAATAACCCAAGACGTTTTTCCATGTGATAAATAACACCATTTTAAATGTCCATGCAGGAGCTGGTTGATAACTTTAAGTCAGAGCTTACTGGAAACTTTGAGAAGGTTGTGGTTGGTTTGATGATGCCAGCTCCGGTGTATGATGCATATGAACTGAAAAACGCCATCAAGGTTAGTGAGGAACTGCAACGCTCTGACAGACGGAAAAAATAAAATGCTAAGTAAGCTCCCCATACAGAAATTGCAAAAATAATGACCATGTTTCCAACACTCTTTCAGTCTTCCATTGGCTTTAGATGAATTATGATTGAATATTTTGGCAAAGCCAGAGCAATTCTTCATTTACTTTTCATCTCTAGGGTGCAGGGACAGAGGAGGCATGTCTTATTGACATTCTGGCCTCCAGAAGCAATAGTGAGATTAAGGACATTGTCGTTACTTACAAGAAAGGTACATGCTACACTGCAAAACATATGACCAAAAATGAAAAGCCTCTCATAATTTACTTACACTCATGCCATTTCAGATGTGTATGACAGTCTATCTTCTGCAGAACACAATGATTTTTAGAAGATTTCAGGGTCTAAAACTTTGAAGCTTAAAAAAGCACACAATTCCAGCATAAAAGTAATCCATATGACTTCAGTGTTAAATTCATGCTTTCAGAATGAAAGTATGCAATATGAAAGGTGTGGGTGAGAAACAGATCAATATTTATCAATATGCATTATGCAAAAGTGGCAAAAACAAAAGTGAAATATAGTCAAAAAAGGACTTAAATATTGATCTGTTTCTCACCCACACCCATCATATCACTTCTGAAGACAAAAATATTTGTGTTCAGCAGAAGACAGACATACACATCTGGGATGGCATGAGGGTGAGTAAATGAAAGAATTAAAATGTTTAGGTGAACTATTCCTTAAATTCAAGATTTACATCAGTTATATATAAAAACTGAAGATGTCTCATTATCTTTTGCACAATTCAACATTGTTTGAATATTCAGCTCTCTCTACTGTTTTTGTTCTGTATCCTTTTTCTGATAACATCATTGCAGAATACAGCAAAAGTCTTGAGGACGATGTCTGCGATGACACATCTGGAATGTTCCAAAGGGTCTTGGTCTCTTTACTCACGGTACACAAATACAAAATCCTTTGTTCATCTCCCTTTAATACCTTTTTGTTATGCAAACCTTTGCTGTCCACAGTGTCCAGCCAGTACAGGTGTCATCCATAGTTGGCAAAGTAGATCCTATATATTTATTTCTGCTTTGATTATAGGCTGGGCGTGACGAGAGCACCAAGGTAGATGATGCTCTGGCTGCCCAAGATGCAAAGGTGAGGATTGTCATGGATTAAATGTGAAAGGAATATTCAGAGTTTGATACAAATTAAGCCCAGTCATCAGCCTTTGGGGCATAATATTGATTACCACAGAAATGTACATCGACCTTCCTTTTCTTTAAAAATCAAAAGCAAAAATCTGGGTTACAGTGAGGCACTTACATTTAAAATACTCAGTTTCAAAAGTATAGCCACAAGAAGTAAACGGTGTCCATGTTAACATGATTGTAGTGTGATAAAATCACTCTCTAACCTTTTCTGTGTAGAGTTATAGCCAGTTTTACAACCTCATTGACCTAACGTAATGCTGTAAACACTTAAAGGGATAGTTCACCCAAAAATGAAAATTCTCATAATTTACTCATCCAGATGCCACCCCAGATGTGTATGACTTTTTCTTCAGCAGAACAAAAACTGAGATTTTTAGAAGAATATCTCAGCTCTGTAGGTTCATACAAAGCAAGTGAATGGTGATCAGACCTTTTGTAGCTCCACAAATCACAAAGACAACGTAAAGGTAATCCATAATACTCCAGTGGTTAAATCCATATCTACAGAAGTGATATAATAGGTGTGGGTGAGAAACAGATCAAAATATCCGCTTTCACTTTTACATCTGAAAGTCAAATGTGGCAACTGATTAGTTTCACTTCTGAAAGTGAAAGTGAAAGTATAGATTTAGTACAAAAAATTGACTTAAATATTGTTCTGTTTCTCACCCACACCTATTATATTGCTTCTGTAGATATGTATGTTTTCTTTGTGATTTTTTTATTTATTTATTTATTTATTGAGTTACAAAGGCCTGATCACCATTCACTTGTATTGTATGAACCTACAGAGCGGAGATATTTTTAAAAAAATCTTTGTTTTATGTTCTGCTGAAGAAAAAGTAATACACATCTGGGTTGGCATGAGGGTGAGTAAATGGTGAGAGAATTTTCTTTTTTGGGTGAACTATCCCTTTAAGGTTTTACAGCGTAACATTAGGTCAACGAAGTTGTAAAATTGGATATAACTCTAAACAGAGAAGGTTAGAAAGTGATATTATCACACTTTCTGCTGAAGAAAGTCATAAACATCTGGGATGGCATGAGGGTGAGTAAATGATGAGAGAAGTTTAATGTTTGGGTGAACTATCCCTTTAAACAACTTTACAGCTTAGAAAATACACACATTTTAACAGAAGAATTAATGCAAGTTCTTTTTTAAATTTCTAAGCTTTCTGTATCTGCAGGACTATTTTAAGTTATCTTTTAAAAGGTATTTAAAAAGGTAATTAAAAATGTATAGGTCAATCATTATAAATAATGTAAACAAATATGAAATAAGAGTTACAGCATCTAAATATATACATTTTTCTTGATACACTCATATACATTTTAACCATAGTTAAATTATTTGTCAGTTCTCCATATGATGGTTTGTGCATATTCACTATATGTAAAAGCAATGATTCGACAGTATAGTATGTTCAGTACATGTAATAGCAATATTTTAGTAGATCCAGTATTTCCATTTGCAATTATTTAGTATGTCAAGTTCAGTATACAGGTTACTACTGCTTTATACACTATGGGTTACAGCCTTAGATAAACAGCAGTCATGTTTTTGTTCATTAATAATTGACAGTGTATGAAAGGGAATTGCTTAGGTTAAGTTCTCCATTTTTTTCTCTTCCAATAGGACATCTATGAGGCAGGCGAGGCTCGCTGGGGAACGGACGAGGTCAAGTTCCTCACCGTGCTGTGTGTGAGGAACAGAAATCACTTAATCCAAGGTATCTGCGACCACATCATGGCCCGACTGCAATAGTCAGCAACATTATAACATCAGTCCTCTCTGGCACTTATGCTGCATCAGCACATGTTTGATTTCTTATGTAAGAGCAGAGAGCAGCTTGGGGGAGAAATGAACATGGAATAATACAGTAGACTCATTATCTCCACCTTGTGGTGACAGATGTAAATAGTTTTTCCAAAGGGACTAGCTTTGTTCAGAATACCAAACTACCACACTATTTCAGCCGAGTAGCATGCTGTTATGGACATAGCGCTTGATTCATTATTTCATTATTATTATTATTATTATTTGACTGCAAAGAGATAAACTGAACAGAAAACTTTTTGGTTCTGAAATGTATATCTGTACAGCATTTGCTGAATTAAACATGCACATGATATGGTCATGTGACAACAATGTACCATAGGCCTGCTGCTGTTGCATACTGCAAATTATTGTTTCACATACTACTTGGCTAAAAGGTAGTAGGCAGTATACCTTTTATACTGCGCGGTATGCAAAAAGCAGTGTGCTAGTATTCAATTCCAGCCATTTTTACTCACTTTTCATTTTGCAGTGTTTAAAGAGTATCAGAAAATTGCTGGTCGGAGCATTCAAGACAGCATTAAAAGAGAGATGTCTGGCTGTTTGGAGGACGTTTTTCTGGCAATCGGTCTGTTGTGAGCATTCCAATCATTCAACCAATTTACAAATCAAGTTTTCATTTGCATACTGATATATTAAACATGTCTTTTTACTTTGCAGTGCAATGCATGATAAACAAACCAGCATTTTTTGCTGAAAGGCTTTACAAGTCAATGAAGGTAAAATAAAATGGCACTTGGGCCAATTATTGTCTATGTAATGAATCTAACTAGTACAAAGATGATTTTAAGTATGTACTTGTTCATTCGTATTGTCTCTTCGCCCCTGCAGGGTTTAGGCACCACAGATAGTGTGCTCATCAGGATCATGGTGTCTCGCGCTGAGATCGACATGCTCGACATCAAGTCTGAGTTTCTAAAGATGTATGGAAAAACCCTTCACTCCTTTATAAAGGTGGGACGTAGCAGATTTATCAGAGGACATTAGTCCTTTTTTGACCATCAACCTACACATCTTATCTTGTTGAGCACGTTGCCACGGAGACATAGCATGTGTGGAGGCTTCACGAGGAGGTTACCCCATGTGACTCTACCCTCCCCATCAACCGGGCCAATTTGCTTGGGGTGGAACTCCAGGGGTGGTAGCCAGCGGCTTTACCACTGAGCTACCCAGCCCCCTGAAGTTGGTCCCTAAAAGTTTATCAAGTCTGAACACTAGCATATAGATAACCTCAAAACTAAAAGTCATGGACTAAATGCAACAAACCTTTAGCAACATATTAGTCAAGTTAAAAGTTTTACCTGTCACACATAATTATACATAACAGGGCATTGAAATGTGTTGTCGTAAACCCTTCATGAAACCCTGTTCTGTTTGGTTTCTAGGGTGACACGTCGGGAGATTACCGTAAGATCCTGCTGGAGTTGTGTGGAGGTGAAAAGTAACGGAGACGTGAGGGACCGCCACGTCTGTCTCGTTCATCACTATCTCGCACATTGGCCTACTGCATTTCAAACACATTCCTTCTTTGTAATTGCAAGTGAAACTAAATAGTAATGTTTTAAACAGGATTTGTGATGAATTTCTTTTTTTATTATTGTTTTAGAATTTTCGGGAGTCTTTTACAGAAGGGCACATCTTAAGAGTTTGCCAAATAAATAAAAGCCATATTGACCCGTATTGACGTTTTGTTGTCTTGATGGATATTTTCAAATCTCAGTAAACTCATTGAGTCCATTTCTTGAATTACTCCGAATAAGGTTTGTTTAATGGTACAACAATGTTTACTTGGTTAATTGGTTAAAAGAGTAATTGCTCATGGTTGGTTGCACATGCATGTCAGATATACTGTAGTCTTTATTTTATTGGATTAGAGGTTTCGTAGGATATGTGCATTCAAGGAATATTTCACCCAAAAATGAAAATTATTTCATCTTTTACTCCCCCTCATGCCATTCCAGATGTGTATGACTTTCTTTATTCTTCTGAACACAAGAAAAAGATTTTTAGAAGAATATTTCAGCTCTGTAGGCCCTCACAATGCAAGTGAATGGTGACCAAATCTTTGAAGCTCCAAAAAGAACATAAATGTAGCATAAAAGTAATCCATATGAATCCATATGATATATTAGGTGAGGGTGAGAAATAGATCAATATTTAAGTCCTGTTTTACTATAAATTCTCCTCCCTGCCCAGAAGGTGGCGACATGCACAAATAATGCGAATTGCCTAAAAAAAAAGAAGGTGAAAGTGAAAGTAGAGATTGATAGTAAAAATGACTTTGTTTCTCTGCCTTTGTGCATTTTGGAGCTTCAAAATTTTGGGTCACCATTCACTTCCATTGTGGGGACCTACAGAAATAGTCTTATAAAAAATCTTCAGTTTGTGTTCAGCAGAAGAAAGAAAGTCATATATATCTGGGATGGCATGAGAGTAAATGATGAGAATTTTCAGTTTTGGCTGAACTATCCAAAAAATGATCAACAAGTGAGTTTTTTGACACTTACCACTAAGTGGTGCTGTGCACATACTTTTGAGCCCTTGACCATCAGTCACAGGGTTATACAAGTGGAGCTGTCAATGGATTATTTGGTGGTGAGAAAGTTTTACGTTCCTTGTACTTTCTGTCTTGCATGAAGCAGAGCGCTGCTGTCACTTTTCATCAGGCACAAAATCTGCCTTTAAACTCTTAAAAATGTCAGTCAAAGGGTCAAAGTAAGAGCTCAACCTTCAGAAAGTGTTGTATGTCCATTTTATACATTGAGTTTTATATATATATATATAGATAGATAGATAGATAGATAGATAGATAGATAGATAGATAGATAGATATCTTATATGAGTTTTGCAATTTGTGCAAATAGTTCTCTGTCTAAAAAATATGGAATTTGTGCCTTTAATGCTTTAAAATAATTAATTGGACACCAATTTGTACCGTATTCATGGAAAGCCCCTGTTACACATGGATAATGCTAGCCAACAAATGTGTATGTTGGAAATTATAGTCTTTTGATCTAACTGTGTTTATCTCAATATTGAGTTAGATTTGTGTTTTATGGTAAATGGTCAGGTCCTGCATAGTTGTGTTGTTAAATTTTTTATGGGAAGGCTTTATAGTACCCCACAAATAGACTGATATTGGTAGCAATTTTGCAATTTGGCTTATATATATCAAGGGCTTTTATTTTGCTTAAAGGTTATGCAATGGAAGGCAATGCAATTTATGTCATTTTTTCTATCCATCCACAAAATTGTCAGAGCAATTCTTTAAATTATAGTAGCATACTGTAGTTCATCCAAAATAAAGTGAGGTTATAAAAAAATTCTCAACTCAATTTGTAATAGTCTTGAAGTTGTTTGCTGCTCACAACATTATGAGGACGTTGGAATGAATGTTACACAACAGGCTAATGAGGGGCCACAGCATAAATACATCCCCATAACTTCAGGCGATGCAATTTTTTTAATGCATTTTTCTTGTTGTTCCTCTTGCTTGTCAAGTTGGTGCAATTTTTTCTGGGAGAGCCAAAGTGATCCTGAGAAAAGTGCATTTACGTGTGTATAAAATTGTGATTGGTCCCTGAGGCCAGAGTCCATCAATGTCAAACTACAGTGCGGCTTGTCTGCAAACCATCAAAAAAATAACAGAACCAAAAATGTATAGCAAATGCTACTCTCCAAAACCATATCTTCAAACACATATCCTGCCTACAGTCAGTTTTCGGTGTGATTTAATGGTTTAGGTTTTCCTTATGGGGATAGTTCACACACACGAAAGAAAATTATTCTGTCATCATTTACTCACTCTCATGTCATTCCAAACTCTTAAAGGGCACCTATTATGCCCCTTTTCACAAGATGTAATTTAAATCTTTGGTGTCCCCAGAATGTGTCTGTGAAGTTTCAGCTCAAAACACCCTAGAGATCATTTATTATACCATGTTGAAAATGGCAATTTTTGGGTGGGAATAAAATTAGCTGTTTTGTGTCTTTAAATGCAAATGAGCTGGTGCACATACAGAATAGGGCGGAGTTTTGACATCTCTGCTTCGGATAACTAGACATCATAAGGAAGTTTCTGAATGGTTATTTGATCAATTTATTTATTTGTTGTAGAGTTTCAGCAGTTTTGCAGCGATGGATGAGCAACACACACACAAATACTGTTACAATGCAGTCTGGTGTAAAATGATTCGTGCAAACATAAAACACATTTAGGTAGATTGGATGGTGCATTTCCTTCAAAACATCTTCCTTCTTACATCCATCAACAAAACACCTCAATAGCTTAGGAGACATTCTTGTCTACAGCTGCTCCGGCATCGAAACAATGGCGAACTCTGTGTACAACTCGCTCAGGGCGGTACTATGCCAAAACGGCAGTGTCCGTCAGCAGTTGTGGGCAGGGCCAGTACAATGTGACGTCACATTGTACAAAATCTGCAAATGGCATTTTCTGAAGCAGTGTGTTTATGATTAATGGGGATTAAAAAAAAAGGACTGGATGGATTTTTATCATTATAGGGTGGTTGTGTACACACACTGCCAACACACATTTATGTTCAAACACCATGTAAAAGTGAATTTTGCGTAATAGGTGCTCTTTAATACTTTCTTCAGAGTCACAAGAAACGTAGACGTAAATATGCAACAAATGAGGAAAGATGCAATGACAAAGATGCAAATGTAAGTGAATGGCCTAATATCTCTTTTTATTTTAATTGGAAAAAGAAGGTCATTGGGGTTTGAAACAACATGAGTAAATAAATGATAACAGAATTGTCATTTTTCAATTAAATATATCTTTAGGCATTTATGAAAATGTCAGCCTGATAAAGCCATGCTGTGAGATTTTCCCATAACCTGCTCCTATTAAAAAGACTGTCAATATAGTTTGGGCTGGTTACATATTCACCGAGTCTCCGAGCTTCACGGCACACCAAAGCGCACTGTTGAGATGTAACAGTTGTAAACTGAACATTACGAAACATTGTGAACCAGCACAGCATTTACTCGTACGGCCAGAGAGCTGCAATAATTGAGCAACATTGGCTAGAATGTTGAGTAATAAGTCTGACAAACAGAGATATGGTTTCAGCTGCCTGTTTGTGCTGGCAGATGCTGAAGATATAATGTTAATAAAATCAAAACTGACATGCATCAATAATTACAGGAGTTTTATAAAGTTCTGCAATGGATATATACAGTACAACATTTCAAAAGTTTCTTATTTTTCAGTTTCAGGTGTGTTTTTTTCTTTATAACTCTGCCTTAAACGTCAACATCCCAGAGTCTTTTCACTGTTGCAGCTGGTGTTTGGTACACTGAAAGCACTAATAAGTTGACTTTTCCTTAACTGATTGAGTAAACTTGTTTCCTCAGTTGAATTGAGTAATCTCCAAAACTTGTATAATTAAGTTACCTTGGTGTTTATATAGAATTAACTCAACCATTTATTCAATTATTAAATTATGGGTATTCCTCATAGCCTCAATTTGACTTCTTAACTATTAAAATCTTATGTCTATAGATTTTTAAGATAAATACGTTCCAAGGTACTTAGATATTTGAAATTTGATTCATTTCATGTAATGTTTAATTAAGTCAAATTGATTTTTCCAGTAATGACAACATTAGGGTTTACAGTCCATTTACTGGTCATTGAAGCTTTTTGTTTAGGACATGTGAGGGGTCTGATTGGTGTGCTTGTCTTCTTGTTGTTGTGCCTCTGGGCCATCCACTTCCCTCTCTATCCTGGTTAAATCTAATTTCATTTCTTCTTTCAAGACTGTAGCACATAGAATAGCCATAGAACAACAGAAGTAATTTTTCACATTATTAATGTCCTGACTATACATTGTGATCAGTTGAATGCCACTTTGGTGAATAAAAGTACCAATTTCTTTCCATAAGAGCAAAATCTGTACATTATTCAAAACTTTTAGCTGTCAGTGTATATATACACTGCATATGTAAATTAGAAGCAACAAACAGGACCTATTTTTTACTAATGGTTTCAGACTTTTGGGCGCCAATGTATATATGGGCCTACTTATTTAATAAAACAATTATGCAAAACGTTTATGTGCATATGTTCATTTTATACAGTAGTTTTGAAAAGGGCTGTTCTTATTCACCATGCCTTCGTTAACCACAACCAGAAGTTCTGCCAGTTCACTGAAAGCACATGTGCCACTGCAGACCACATGCTTTGTCCTGCATCCTTTTGAACACTCTGTTCACACAGCTATTTACAAGCGTGGGAAGGTGCAACAAATTGTTGCACAGACGGTTCAAAGCATTCACGCATGATAAAGGAAGATAAGGAACTAAATGTCAAAACAACATCAAACAAATTATTGAAAAATATTTGAAAAAGGAGAGGAAGTATCTTTCTGGGTAAGCTTGCTAAAATTGTTTTATTACATCATAAAGGCGTGAAACTGCACGGTTAAGGCTGTTGCATTTTCATTGAGTTATTAATGAGCAAGTAGCTGCAGCATTGTTTTTTGTGAAGTTAAACTACATAAGAGTTACAGTATGATGACATTGAAACAACCCTGATAGAATATTTGTAGTGCCTACAACATAACAGCAAGAATAATGTAAATAGCTATAAATATCAGGAGTACAAATTAATGAAGTATCAAATACGCTGTGCAAAGTGCTTGTTCAAAGAGTGTTTTTCTTCAATAATGTCACAAGAGATACAAAATTAAATGAAATACTTTCTCATAGCTATACACACCTACTCTCTATTAATTTAATAATAATAGTAAAGTCATCAAAACTATTTAATAGCACATGCATCATGCAGTGACCAAAAGTTACTTCAGAACTTTCTTATATTTTTACTTCAAAGTAGCCACCATTTGCCTAGGTTACGGCTCTGCACAATCTGAAGTTTCCTTCTACAGTATTGAAGGTGTTCCAATGAATTCTGGACACTTGTTGGTTGCTTTTTCTTCACTATCCAGTCCAATTCACCTAATTTGTAAATTAAAACTAATAAGTAAGCATTTTTATTATTTTTATTGTTTTGGTCTGTAAATCCAATTTCAAACATTTAAGCACAAGCCACTGCATCAAAAGGTTTCTAAGATCACGAAAGACAATTTAGTCAAGTGTCTCCAAAACTTTGACTCGTAGGCTTCATTGAATATCAACAAACTTGTTCTCTTACCTAACAAATGCTCCTCCTCCTACTGCATGAGGACAAATAAAGTCTTGCCGAGCAAGTAGACTAGTCTGTGAGTTGTCAAGCAATGAGGTCTCATATTTGCAAAGGTTATGTCAACTTAATATTGGAAATGAGTAGGTCATCAATACATAATTTTTTTTTGAAGGTTTGATCCATGTTTGAGCTTTGTTCTTTGATGTGAACTATCTATTGTAGGTAGTATCATTCCAGCTGGGACATTTATCCAGCATGCAAAAGACTTCTGAATTCTCCATTTGCAGCTTTGGTTTGAACAAGCCTGGATTCAGGTCTCTTTTTCGCTGGTCTTTCAGTTCAAGCTCCTATACTGTGGATGAGCACCAACAGCACCAGCCTGATGTCAAATGCAAAGCTGCTGCTCGTTCTTCCTCTTGCACTGGTCATCTTTTTCACGGTAATGGGAAACCTGCTGGTAATCCTGGCTATTGCTCGCACTCCTCAGCTCCACACCACCAATGTCTTCATCACCTCTCTGGCCTGTGCAGATCTAATCATGGGCTGTGTGGTCCAGCCCTTGGGCGTCAGTATGGTGGTGACCGGAAAATGGCTGCTGGGTAAGACTGTTTGCGATCTGTGGACATCCGTGGATGTGCTCTGTGTAACAGCCAGCATCGAAACGCTATGTGCCATTGCTGTGGAACGTTACATTGCAGTGACAAGGCCACTCAAGCATCAGGTTCTCCTGAGCAAGCGTAGAGCTGGGTTCATCGTATGCATGGTGTGGATGGTGTCATCCCTGGTTTCCTTTGTGCCAATCATGAACCATCATTCTCACGAAAATGGTGACAACGAGACAAAAGCATGCTACTTAGACCCACACTGCTGTGACTTCATTACCAGCAAAACCTATGCCATCTTTTCCTCCATGGTGTCCTTCTATGTGCCCTTGATTATCATGGTCTTTGTGTATGGGAAGGTATTTGCCATTGCGACCAGACAGCTGAGACTCATCGATAAGGATAGAGTGCGTTTTCAGAGTAAAAGTGAAGATGACTCTGAAGCACAAAAAAAAATTGTTCAGTCTTGTCAAAGTCCACATCCAGAAGCTGAAACAGTTCAGAGTTCTAGCCGTAGACCATTAAGACATGTTCTCAAGGAACACAAGGCACTCAAGACGCTGGGAATTATTATGGGAATATTCATTCTTTGTTGGTTGCCCTTTTTCCTCTTCAATATCATCAAGGTCTTCAAGCGTGAGTTTCCCCCACAGTATATGTTCCTTCTGTTGAATTGGCTTGGCTATGCTAATTCAGCCCTGAACCCATTCATCTACTGCCACAGCACAGAGTACCGTACTGCCTTCCAGAATCTTCTAGGCTTGAAAAAACACAAGAGACTGAATCGCAATGCCTTGCAAAAACACCTACGGATGCTTGCCTCGTGCATCCAAACCAATGGTTGTGTGAGAATGGATTGCTTAGGTCATGAAGACCCAACAGTGGTGCAGATTAGGAACATGAGTTCTAATACATGTACAGTTTTCAAAGAGGAAGTGTATTTAGAAACTCTGCCTCACAATGGCTCAACTGTGACAAGGTTCAGTGTTACAGAGACTGTTTAAAGGTAAGAGCAAAAACTAAATTGTCCATTTTGGTTTGAAAGCCTGTTTTATTTCTAAGGAAGCATCATAGTACTATTGTTCATACTTAAGGCCAACGTATACTTTGGTCTTCAAGTGCTGGTACACAATGTGCACAGCGTGCGTGACAAAAATAATCGGCATCTAAAAGAGTATCACAAAGCAGTCATAATGTGTATACATCGAAAATGTCCATATTGCCTCAAGGTCAAAAAGAGTACTTTCACATACTTTGAAATGCTGAACGTTCAACCATGTTTGAGATGGTTTTTTGAGCAGTTCACTTCAGAAAGGTTCTCACGCTTAACTGACCACATTCCCCACCCTGGACATGGTTTCGCAGTTCATTTTTGAACACTGAAGCATCAATTTCCTCTTGAATGAATGACATGAACACAAAACAAAACTTACATCTGTCATTGACTCAACAAATGAGATCAGAGTCCTCAATATTAAAAGTTCTGACTCATTCGTTACAATTTTATTTCAGGTTTATAAAAATGAGCAACCAAAAAAAGAAAAAAAATTCAAGCTGAGGAAACAAACAAGCAAAAAAAAAAAAAAAAAAAAAGAAGGTGGAGACTTGTGGCAATGGTTTCCAGAATCAGCAGTTTGTTGTGAGGTGAGCAACTGCATGGGTCGCAACATGCCACATCATTTTCTGAGTAAAAGGGGTGATCATTTTACAAAGTAAGGCATAACCTCACCTCCTCATTTCCAGAAGAGAACCTTGAAGGAAATCTTGCCACATGAATATTGAATTAGACCACAATTTTCTCAAGATTTTCCCCACTTTGCATTTCATTTATTTCTTGATTGAGGTGACAAGCAAAGAGGCTAAATTAAACCTCTTGTGTGCTGTATGAAAACGTTTAGTACCTCAGAGCAACACTAGAGTGAGGAGAGTCATTTTTAAATTCTTAAGCGATGTCAGACTCAAAACTGATTAACAGAATAAATCAGTTCAACATGTTTCTCGAGTAGCTGAAATGAGTTAGAATTAGATCATTATCTCATTAGTGTGTAAAGAAAAGAATAGAAGATTGAAGCCGACGGTGCTCAGTAATCAGCGGTTTGTGATTAATCCAAAACAAATTACTGAATACTTCTCTAAAATTTTAATCAGATTACTTAACTAATTACTTTACGAAAAGTAATCACATTACGTAATACTTTAATTTTAAAAGTGCACAAAGTAACTTTTTGTCTATGTCATTTTGGACTTACACTGACACCTAGAGGCATGGATGCAGCATCATTCAAAATCAATAGATTTCAGTCACTGATGCCATTGTAGAAATGTTCTATTCTCAGTCAGCCATGATTCATGGCTGAATAAATGAGTGAAAGTGTCTTATTACAGGCTAGTAATATTCGGCTGGTCATGTGATCTCAACATGGCAGCCCCTTTGAGGGGACCCTCTCCATGTAGCTTTAAACAGCTTTTATAAAGTTAATAAGTCTTCATCTCATGTGAGTGCTCATGATTTTATTTGAGTACATTTCAAAATTACACTTTATTTTGGAGAAATTGCACCTTTAAGTTAATTTCTAAAACACTTTTCAGTTTTTGATTTTCCACTCAAAGTATTCAAAATGCCCACTGCATATTTCTTCTTTATTCATTTTTGCATGCAAGTTCCCACAACGATACAGTGTTGCTAAGGTGTTCTTAATAGTTATTAGCTCATTAGCATGTAGCTATGTGGTTGCTAGGGCATTGTTAGATGGTTCTGAGTGATTTTTAGGCATTTTAGAGGGTTACATATTGGTCAAAATAGCCCACAGCCGATCTCTATAATTTGTGGTCCCTAAATATGGCTCGAGTCCTACCTTCGATGCAAGTCTGTAATTGTTTTCAATCTGTTTTATAGTCCATCAGGTGCAATAGTAAGTGATAGCTTAGAAAAGTAATAGCAAACTCTAACAAGCGACACAATTTGAGGAATCATTTATATAGCACAATGGTGCTGGACAAGTTATACAATGACTTCTACGCTTATGTTTTTTTTTTTAAAATCATAAATATGTGAGAAAGTGATACTTGCCTTATCAAGAGTACCACTAATAAATAATTAAATCACACTAGTAAATGGGTGGAAAACATTACGTGAGCAAAACAAGACACATAGAGCACAATTATTTGATTGGTCTGGTCTGGCTCAGAAATCTGGTTCAGTTTGTGGTTGCTTTAATCAAAAACATGCCTCATATGCCGGAGGGGATTAGACATCTTTCTAATGTGCGTGCATCAAGTAATGATGCTGATTGCAGAGAATATTTTGAGACACGGCAGATACAAACACATCTGAGAAAAGTTATTTCACAAATCCCTCAAATGCTGAAGATGTGCATTTTGTGTGCGAACGTTGTGACGTGCACTGTAGTACATAGACCTGTACTAGGGTATACATAATCACTGTACATTCTTTCCCAGTTCAAATGTCTAATCAGATAATAATTATTCTCCTCCCACAGAGCCAGTAATGACAGAAAACAGCATCTATGGTTTTCAAAAGGACTTAACTGTACCCTACCATTAACCAGTGGACCCTGACTTCATTACATTCTGAAGGTGACGGTGACGGTAAAGATTGTTATGCAGGAACAGAGTTCGGAACTTCAGGCAAAATGACAGCCATAAAAATCAAGGTGTGAAGATGTAAAAACACCAAAAATGCCTTTCCATCCACTCAAAAACATAAAACAATCTCTTGTTTGGACCTGGCTGCAACATACTGTACTTCTCCTGCATTTTAATCTAGCATGAAGAATAATTTATTTGGAGATAAGAGTTCATTATACTTTGAAAAATTTAACTTTTAGAATTCAATACTGACTACCCATTAATAAAAAATTTTTATTAATCGGACTAAACTGCACAATTTGGACAGATGAAGAGATTTGAACACAGGACTGGCTACATTTGCACATTAATAATGCCTTTTCCATATTGCATGCTGCCCGGTCATGGTGAGATAATATGGAGGAAGTAGAATAGATTGCTGTGTACTGTACTAACTGTATATGGTTGAAACGACAATAAAAACCACTTGACTTGACATGTTATTATTACTAAAACCAAAATAATTAATGATAATGGTGAATTCATGTAACATTAAAATTTCCATGGTTACGACATTCCGACTTGGAAAAAAATATCTTTGTAGAACTCGTAATCTTAAATTGTAAACTCAGAATTCTATGAAAGCTCAGACTTGACCATTGTGACATCATGTAAAAAGAACCAAAATGGCAAAAAGAACCAAATGGCAGAAATATTAGCATATTTCTGTTTGATATGCCATTTTATAATATAGTGTTACCTGGTTACTTTCTTTGTTATTTATGATTTTGTAAAAACATATAGAGGTGAATTATTGGAGTTATTAAATATTTTATATATTTCATTGTTATGATTTCTGGCAAAGAAACTTTCAAGAAAAGTTCTCAGCCCGAGGACTTAATTAGTCATTTCAACATGACATGAACGCACCATACCAGTGAAATGAGGAACAACCTTGCACTGCTCTGTCTATGTGTAGCACCTGCAACTCTGTATATCCTTCTAAATATTAAAAACTAAGTTCGTTTTTATTTAACGTCATAATTTTTTTTAACAAGATCCCTGATCATTTCAATTTAATCTTAACAAAGGCAAATAAATAAATATTATATATATATATATATATATATATATATATATATATATATATATATATATATATATATATATATATATATATATATATATTTTATTTTATTTATTTTTTGCAAAGAGACTGTATAATGGGGCATTTAAAATCAACAGTATATTGGACCAAACAGTTAATCCGCAGTTGAAGATTAAGCACGGACTCATTTCACATGCAAACAGGTTGTTTACACAGGAGTCTTAAAGGCATAGCAGCATACAAACAATATATTTAATTCTAATTTAATAATAATATAAAATGTATGGTTTAACCTTGGCTTGATACATTTCCGAGCTCTACCCGGAGTTTAAACATGCACATTCTGGAGTGGATCAGCTTGAGTGGAATGCACAAAAACAGACATTCCACTGGCAGTCTTGTACCACACATCAGAGCGTTGGTTACCTTTTATCACTTAAACAACAAGCTAAGAGAGCACAATTTTAATTATTTTGCATTGTAAACATGCAAATGAGGTCAAGCAAGTCAATGAAGTCTAGGTTGAGTGTTTGGTTTGAAATATTGGTGTTTAAATGTATTTTTAATGCATTAAAGTATCTCTAGTGTGGCAAATTTCTCTTTGAGTTTGCTTTATCTCTCCTCTTTCATCCTGACAGTCATGAATAAATGTTTTACAGAAAACTGATATAAAAATACTTGTTATAAACATGTATAAAACAATGAATGCATGTATTCAACAATATATTTATTGTAAATGCATGTAATATATTATTGTATACAAGTGAAAGTCTGTCACACACACACACACACACACACACACACACGTCAGTTTTACTTAATCCTCCCACGTTCATATTACTAAAAAAATATATATATAATTTAACCTAGGGAACTTAAATGAACTGAGCTGTATAAACTAACCACAAAAAAAAATGTCTTGTCAGCTTTACTTAATCCATTTGTGTTGGGATAACACATTTGTTTAACTTAAATTGGAGGATTTCTGGTTCCATACATGATTAGCATAGGACTCGACAAGGAAATGAAATGTTAAATGTAGGTGTTATTTATGTATCTTTGTGCAAGACTGCAGTTTTTAAAGTGCTTTGTAAATAAATCTTGAACTTGAAGATGGTAATATGGGAATATAAAGACTTGTTAGTGTTTCATTTTTTTGTATGCTGAGATTTAGAAAGAAATTGTTGGGTTTACTTACTGTAATTCAGTTATGATCCCTCTACTTAAGTATTAAAGTTGAAAATTACATAATTTTAATTTAAGAAAACTCATTTGAAACATGCGCAACCACTGTCCATGGTTGAATTAATTTTGACAAAAGTGTAAACATTTAAACACTTTGTCGAATTGCAGGGCAATACAAAACATTTGATTCAGAGTAACTAAACAAGCATAAAACAGAGCAGGCTGTATCTTCACATTCATTCAGTTAATGCAACTTTTTATAAAGTCAAATTAAATGGCATCACAAAGGCGATGAGTCATTTTAATTGGTCTTTTCTCGATGCGATGTCATTGTCATGTGCACGTACAGAGACAGCCAGACTGTAAAATCCATTAGTTTGATGAAGCTCCACAACTATTACAGTGACAGAAGAAACGTAATTAATTGCAATCTCACAAAAGGTCAGAACTGCATCAAATCCTGATCTTTTAAAGGCTGTTGTTTTGTCGCATCGGTGTTCCTCGGTCTGAAATATGCATACCAAGGATAGATTTGTTCATTTCAGAATGAGGTATAAAATCTGCCAATTTTGAAGCTTTCTTTCAATACTGCCAATCAAAATGAGAACATAACAATTAAAAAAAATGTCCATCACCCACCCATCCATCCATTTCTTTCTTTATTTTTGCTTATAGCTACTTGTAAATAAAGGCTCCTTGAAAGCTGAATTCTGAGCTTGTAGCTTCTCCAACATGGCTGTGCTTCTTCATAAATACAGCTCGTGAAAGTTTAAATCTCAGAAATGATTTTCCACCCGTTTCCTTACAATCTACGTTTTAGTGGTTTCACAGCCACACATATGATGGACAGTTAGCTTCTAAATTTTGAAGAGTATTCTTGAAAAAGAAATTCTTCCTCCCCTTTTCTCTGCCTTACATTTGTTATGAATTGTCCCCATCCACCACCCCCCTTTCAATGTACTGTATATATGCTTTATAAATATATAGTCCAGGCCTAAAAGCTTGTATAAGCCAAAGGTCTGATTGCTCATGGAAAATCAACCCGGTCATTCAGGCACAATGTTCCCTCATCAGAGCAGAGTCTTTTTGTTGATTCATACCCCTGATGTAACTGCACATAGAGCTGCCATACACCTGCACATAATACTCTTACTGTCAGCTTATGAAAGTACTAAAGACATTAGAGCAGAACTATATTATATAGAGCAGAACTATATTATATATAGAGAGAAACCAATCCCAAAAACGTAGTTTGGCTGCAGCCCAGATGACTGGTATATTTCTTCATTTAAAATGAATCATTTTGTTTAATACATTCATGGTTTATGAATGCCCCTTTCCGGCTATAATAGTCTCCTGATTATCTTGATGGTTAACTCCAGTTCCACGTGTTCTAAGCCAACTACAGCAAGTTCATCCACATGCTGTATATAAGACATATAAAACAATTTGTTCTTCAATTGCATTCACTTGTGGTGAATTACAGCATATGTGTCTCATCAAAATAACAAAGTCCAGTTTGGTTAACACTCCAGATAACAAGGATTCAAATGCATTTTAACAATTTGTGCAATTTATTAAATATATGTCAAGTTTAACTACAAGCATATCAATCATTAACTGGTTTACACCTAATATAAAGGTGCTAGAACATGCCAATAATACATAATGAATTACATTTTGTGGCTAATTTCAGCGAATAATAATAATAAACTATGTAAATGTTCCTCATACTAAACTATTGAATTGCTTCAGAAAAGTAATTTTATGGTACTTAACACCCCCCGCAACTCCTCAGTTAGTGTAAAAAAAAAAAAATGAAAAAAGTAATTTAATCTGCTATTTTTGCACACATTTGGCCATTTCCCCTGTACTACGGATACATGTGCTCGCTCTTCAAACAACACATGCCTGCAGATGTCATACTTTCACATAAGTGGATAACAAGCAAAGCTGCAGCACAAGACCAGCAGGTTCATAAAGGAAATAGATGATAAGTGTTGAAATGAAGAGCCATTACAGTATTTCAAAAGACTGCTTTTATTGCCACTTCAATGCACAAACTTTATGATCATCCATTCAGATTCCTCTGGAATAAGGAATAAACAGAGCAGGAGCGGAATTAGTAGAATGATAGCTATAGATTCTCACTTTCTGCCACCCAGGGAGCATCTGTTGTATGGGTTATCTTACATACAGCAATGTGCCATTCCTACTCATTCCTATTTCATTTGCATGTCCATCTGTGAGTAATGCTGCTTATGGAAAGAGTCAATCAGTAAAATAATAGGGTTAAAAAACTAATAAAAAAAAGTACTGAGAATTTAGTTTGAAATAAATGCAATAAATTATTTTATTTCAAGTATCTTTGTCCTATTTTTCATATATAAACATATACACATCATACAAATATTTAAATTTTTTAAAAACAAGATACATTTAATTGAGAACGGTAAGATCTGTAAATTTTCCTTACTCCGTTGGAAAACAGTTATTTTTTATTGTGTTACACATTATTCTAACAAAACTCTGGAGGTTTATGCTTAAAGGAATAAAACCTTTACGGGATAAAATAAATTCATTGTATGCAAGTCCAAACTAAATCGCAAAACAAGGACCCCATTTTTTTTAGGAAATCTAAGGCTTTTGAAGCAATGTAAACAGTGTAATCTATATATGGGTTGCAAAAGCTTCATAAACACACATCAGTTTTACCTGCTGCTTTACAGTGAAAGTATGATTGAATGTTACATTTATGAAGTACTTTTCTTACACTTAACTCAAAGCACTTTACACAGTGAACAGGGACTCTCCTCAACCACCACCAGTGTGCAGCAACCACCGATGATGCAACGGCAGCCATAGTGCAGAAAGTAGTGTTTTTCTCTCCATAATTCAGAGCTTTAATGCATTGCTGATATTTGAGACCCCACCCTGGTCCTATAATAATAGCAGATTATAGGTTGAAGTGTGAACGTCTATGACTCAGGCAGGGGAGAGTTCTATGGCATTAAAGATCATTCCCTCAGCGCCAGATTGCGATTTCATGAAAGGGCCTACAGTACAGGATCATACCATCAATATTTCACCCTCCAACTTGTGAATCCTTTACAATCCCTACCCTTAAGACATCAGATCTTGGGAATGAGAACATATAATATGAATCTGTTTTATATGTGAGAGACAGTGGAAGAAAGTCGCATGTTATAGTGTGACGTAGGGTGTCAGAGTGACGCAGGACATTCAACGAGAGAAAACTAATGAAAGAAAGTGGTCTCCATATAACCCCTATTTTCTTCAGCAAAGCAAATGCTCACATTTTGATTACCAAAAACAAGCATTGTTTTCTTTTAACATGCACCCATGAAACATTCAAAATAATATGAGTATTAAGAAAGTAAAAAGGGTCAATTTTTATGTCATAGTGACATGAATCATTAATGAATCATACATTGCAGCAGTGTGCATAACCTCTGTTAATGTTTCCTGTCCCTGTCCTGAACACATTACAATGGCTAAAAGATCATCAACCATGAGTCACAACCTCACATAGACTGATTTTAGAACAGTTTGCCTTTTAAAAGCAAACGAAAACCCTTTTTGAATAGGACATTTGGAGCTCTTTCAATAATGAGTATTTCACATTTGGCATGTCAATAGCATTTAAAGACGAGCATGAATGCACGTACACTCACTCACTTGCATCCACCTCATGCTTTAATGCACAATATTGTGTGGGGTAAAATATCAAGTCTTGCAGATCTTGACAAACATAAGGCTTTTCAGTGTGATGAATATCACATACGCTGAAAGAGCCTCAATGGAGGAGGAGAACGGAAAATCAGCCCTTAAGCCTTTGTCTCTGGAAAGAATTGCCAAATAATGCATCCGTTTTGTTGTCATTTCCTTGCGGGCTATAAAGCGCATGACATACGTGCTTAATAAAACCCATGTGGCATTCAGACAACAAGGACATTAAATTCATTCTATGCTTATACAAGAATGTGATCATATGCCATAACAATACACAAAAGGAAGGATTAATGTATATCATAAAAAAGGATTTCAGTAATCCAGAGAAATCTTTTAGATGCATTTTGGTAAGAAGCATCCAATCTTATACACAGAGAGCTAAAGAGATAGACAGACGAAGACAGACAAAGAAATAAAACATACTTTTTCCACACACACACACACACACACACACACAAAAAGGATAAGGATACCTGGCAGCTATGGTCACACAAAAGAGCAAAATTGATAGGGCTTTGTAATGAGGAGAGATCAAAGTGCATCTATCAAAGGGAAGATGCCATTTCTAATATGGTTTCACTTTATACAGAATGATCCATCACCCTTCAACATCTCCAAAGGAATGACCTGCCAGAAAATAAAGCATAATACAAAGTGTTCCTCTTCTAACAGGAAAGACAAATGCTATTAACAACCAGAAAACACATATCTGCTGTTGCCAGCCAAACAGTTATAGGACAGCAGGACTGTAATTGGCTTGAACATGTGGAAGCCACTGGAACAAGATCATATAAATCTAAATTAAAGGCCACAGTCACATTTATTCAGTAGCAATGATAAATGTCAATTTATACTGCATATTTTTTAATTTAAATGGTAGAAATAATCATGATGAGTTATCCACCAGCCCAGACCCAAGAGTGCATTTGTTAACAATCTGCTTTTTCACAAAGTGTCTGTATTCTATCTATCTATCTATCATCCATCCCTGTCTGCATGACTGTCTGCTTGTCAGTCTGTGCAATACATCTCTGCAATTCACATGGCAGTAAATAGATCATAATCCACCCAAAACACCACTGCCTGTCTTCTGGGAACAGGGTTGAAATACATGCTAATCAAATTCATTTAAAAACTTTGTTAGAAGCTCATGAATAATTTGGATATAGATAAAACCCAAACTATCATCAAATTAGCTTTTTTTTTTTTTTTTACAATTAAAAAGCCAGAGAGCTCAGTAGTGCTAAACACAGTAATTGCATTAGAATGAGGCATATGGAAAATGCTACAGATTAATACATGCATATATGCTGTATATAAAAAAGAGAGACAATAAGATGTGAAAAGAAGAGAGGTTTTAATAGTCAATTTCGCATCCAAGTACCAGAGATTCGTATCTCTAATAACGTAATAATGCAAATCCTAATGTAAATTGGAGACTGTGCCTCTGTGAATGGACTTGTAAATGTTGTGCTATTAATTTAAGGCATTCTTGCAAAAGTACATGCTGTGTTATTCTGATAATGTGCAGACCAATTTCATATTCATTTAGTTTGCAATAATGGTACTCGCTGGTGACGCCATGCCCATATGATGCTCTCCCCTCAAGCCATGTGCAGCTCACTTTCAAGTGTTTTGCTTATGGTTTAATGTCTTCAATCCCAGCATGCAGCAGTGGGTCATTTACGTCTTTAAAAAGGAACAGGAGGAAATTATTGTTTCTTGTTGCTTTGTCGCAAGCGTTTTCTGTTCAGTTAAAAAGCAAGAAATATAGTTGACTGTTGGCTCACTGTGCTCAGGGCAAATTGACATTTCAGGTTATACGAGTCAAACCTCAACAAACTGAGGCTCAAAACTTACCAATAGAAATTTATTTTAAGGTCATCACCGTGAAAGTCATTAATTCACACCCACATCTATCAAAAACAGACAGTGAAGTACATACACACTTTCAAGTAATAGGAAACACCTTTCAACTTTTTTCAACAATTTTGTGTCACAGTGAAGCTACACATACTTGCCAAAAAATAAACAGTGCCACCAATTGATGTTTGAATTTAATTTATCTATCTAGTACAGAACAACATGCAATTACTAATGGTGCAGGACAGGTTAGTGGTGGTCTTCTAACTAGATTTCTCACTAATAATTTAGTGTTGAAACTGACAAGAGAGTTTCATGTATGTGTAGACTGTATAGCCTATATCTGACTGCAGTTCCATAATCGTCAGATGATAAGACTATAGACAAAGCGTTTCTGCAAACGGAGGTGTAAACAAACTTCGGGATACAATACCAAGAAGATGAAGAGGACTTTTTGATTGGCGCCGCATTCCTCCATGCGAACAAAATGGTATTTCACAGGTCTTCATTGACTTCATTGTCTCAGTAGCTCATCAGGTGGGCTCTGATGTGCACGAGCGGCTGCCGGGGATAAAACACTTGAGAGGAAACCGCTGCGCGCCACCGACACGCCGTTTGGAGACGGAGAAAAGGTGCATTCGAGCGATTTGATTCAGAAGCAAGATTATCTCTTTATTTGAGGTAATGTAGCTGTTATTTTTATACAAGAAAACATTAGTAATTTTTGTGGGCGTTTTTGCTATTGCTCGAAATACATTTTATATTTCTAAAATGTACAATAGTAATATACTGCATGGTGTGCACATAGTGTTTAGGGGAGACCGGGGCTTGTTGTCACCCGTGAAGTTTTTTCACAGGGCTATAGCCTATGTCAAGTTGAGACAAAAGTCAATTTACGCAAATGCTTGTTTTCTCAAATAGCAATTTTGCATGTTGGTTTCAAAATCTCTTAAAGTAACATAACTTGAATTTATCATCCACTAAAATTGGAATATGTTATCGTCATGTTTTTGTAGTAGCAGTGTATGTGTGAACAGAATAATAATGAAAAATGCCTACTCAATTAAACACTTTATCATAATATTGAACTATCTCTAGGCTGTCATTTAACTAGTCACTATCAAATGATAAATATCTACGAATTTGTAATACAACTGCATTTCCACAGGAACCGCATAGGAACCATTTTGCTACTGATTTGCCAACATAAAAATAAATAAATAAATCTCCAGAGCAGCGGAGCGCGGGGCACAAACTAACGCGGGGCTAGTTGTAACACGTGATTTAAACGTTTCCACACAACGCTGGTAAGACGAAACTTCATTTGTTTACTTGTTGCCATATCACACTGTGTAGATACAAAAATAAAAATAATAAAACTTCGGAAGATATCGCCAAAACGTCATTTTAAAGTAGCAAAAGTAAAGTTCACATGAAAGTAAATTTTTAGCTCAGGAGGCAAACTTGGTATCATTTTAATCTCCAATCTTTTAGCTAGCATTTTACATAGTCTTTTAACTCTCAGATAGACAGAAGTGACCAGCCAGGTTTAAATCCCAGATGCGCCGACAGGGCACGTTGTAACACTACGTTACAATGTGCAACAATTACAAAAATCTATGCAACCATCCAGTCAGATATGCAATTTACATAATTCTCCTTAATGCATGCGTGTTGTCATCAATCTATGCATTATTTCAGTCAATGATGTGGCTTTGTTGTGTGTTTATTGTCAAGTGTCAAAATGATTGCTATATTATATATGACAAAGTTCATAAATAGCGTTTATTGACATGAAAATTTTGTTGATCTTCTAGGCTTTTTAATTTGATCAGATACAATTGTTAGAGGGGGATTTTAAGCCGTTATATGGTCTTGTTACAGTGTGCCTCACCTATGGCATACGCACTAAGCATAATGGGTAATTTTGCTGCCTTTGAAAAAGGTGTATAGGAAGGAAACACACTGCATGTTGGTGCTCCCCATTAACAATCAGCTCACCTAGTTACCGCACGCCTAAGAGCGAGTAAGAGTGAGAGAGATAAAAACAAAACACATGCTCTACATACACTACAATACGGACGAGAAGGCCATCCTGATCAGGGACATATTTTCTTTGAGAAAGAGCATGAGCTGCACAAAAAACTGCGGACACTAAACAACACTGATAACAGCCACAACAAACATTTATCATAGAATTCAAAATAACACATTCCAGCGCCGGATCAGCAATCAAAACACAGATCAGATGAAATAGAATCTTCCACTCAAGGATTGGAGATGTTTCATCTGGATTATACACATACCTGACAGAAGCTATTTCAGAATGTGCTGAGGACATGTCTCAACTGACAGCAATGCATTGAATAATCGTTCAGTGAAGACTTGGGGGAAAAAACAGATATTAATCTCTTACCTCTTTTTTTCCTCCCATGTATTTGTCCATTTTGTCATATTGTTGTTGAGGAAATAAGCTAAAAAAACAAACAAACCCTGAATACCCAAACACTGCACATGTGCTGCAGCAGCAAGTACACGTTTGGCTGCTGCTGTAACCCATCATGCCATTGGTCACTTCTTAACCTATCATGCAATTGATTAGTGATATACTTTCACTTGATTGGCTGCCACTGTAATCAATCACATGACCAGTCTGTGTTGTCATTTGTGCGTCAGGTGAAAGTTGAGGCAGTTCGACATGAATAAACCCCTACACAAAGTCAACATCTTATATTTATATTTGATACATTTGTACACTTATACTGGGGTGGCAGATGGGGTGGTAATGCCTTTTCTTAGGGTGGCCACTGTTTGCCACCCTGGTAGATCCACCCATGGGGGCCTCCATGGAACGTTCCAGCAAATCCCATAGATGCTCAATCGGATTGAGATCTGGGGAGTTTGGAGGCCAAGTCAACACCTTGAACTCTTTGTTTCTCAAACCGTTCCTGAACAATTTTTGCAGTATGGCAGGGCTTATTATCCTGCTGAAAGAGGCCACTGCCATCAGGAAATACAGTTGTCATGAAGTGGTGTACATGGCCTGCAACAATCTTTAGGTAGGTGGTATGTGTCAAAGTAACATCCACATGAATGCCAGGACCCAAGTTTTCCAAGCAGAACATTGTCCAGAGCATCACACTGCTTCTGCCAGGCTGCATCCTGCTGCCATCTTTTCCCCAGGTAAACGACGCACACGCACCTGGCCGTCCACATGATCTAAAAGAAAACGTGATTCATCAGACCAGGCCACCTTCTTCGATTGCTCCATGGTCCAGCTCTGAATTTAACGTGCCCATTGTAGGCACTTTCGGCAGTGAACAGGGGTCAGCATGGGCACTCTGACCGATCTGCTGTGTGTTCTGACACCTTTCTATCATGGCCAGCATTAAGTTTATCAGCAGTTTGTGCTACAGTAGCTCTTCTGTGGGATCGGACCAGATGGGCTAGCCTTCACTCCCCACGCGCATCAATGAGCCTTGGGCGCCAACTATCATCCATGCAATTATCTAATCAGCCATTCGTGTGGCAGCAGGGTAGTGCATAAAATCCTGTAGATACGGGTCAGGAGATTCAGTTAATGTTCACATCAACCATCAGATTGGGCAAAAAAAATGTGATCTCAGTAATTTGGGGCATGGCATGATATTTGGTGCCAGATGGGCTGGTTTTATTATTTCTGTAACTGCTGATCTCCTGGGATTTTCACACACAGCAGTCTCTAGAATTCACTCTAAATGGTGCCAAAAACAAAAAACAGAAAACATCCAGTGAGGGGCAGTTCTGCATATGGAAATGCCTTGCTGATGAGAGAGGTCAACAGAGAATGGCCAGGCTGGTTCGAATTGACAAAGTCTACTGTAACTCAGATAACCGCTCTGTACAATTGTGGTGAGAAGAATAGCATCTCAGAATGTGTTGGTGCAGTTTTGGCGGCATGATGGGGGACCTACACAATATTAGGCAGGCAGGTGGTTTTAATATTGTGGCTAATTGGTGTGTATGTACACACGCATACATACACACTGGCTGCCAAAAGTTTGGAATAATTTACAGACTTTGTTGTTTTGGAAGTAAATTGTTCCTTTTATTCACCAAAGTGTCATTCAACTGATCCCAAAGTATAGTCAGGACATTACTGACAGCACTATCACTATTTGATCAAATGTAATATTTGATAAAATCTAGACAGGCCCCATGTAACGAGTTCAAGCTCGGAGATGGAAGGGAGGAGACGGAGAGCAGTGATGCAGTCAAGTAATGCTCTTTATTTCTCTGCCTTTGATACTCTGCTTGCACTCTTCTCTGTGCTTTTCTCAGTTGAATCAGATCAGTGTAACACAAACTTTGTCAACATAAACTTCACAAACTTTGTCAACATAAACTGAGTCCTCAGCTTCACAATAAAATAAAACACTCAGTAAGACACGGCATTCACTGGTCACTTGTGTCGTTCTCTCCCGTCTGGCGGTGACGTGGCCGTTTATATGCCACTTTCCCCATGCTCACTGGATTTAGAGACAGGTGTTAGACATAATTTAGCTCAGGGGGCAAGCGCCCTTACCGCTTTCTCTTTGGACGGCGCTCGCCCACGCCCCCGCTGCCACACCCCATTTCAAGCAGCCATCACACCGAAGCCTTATCCTTGAGTAATCATGCTAAATTGCTAATTTGGTACTAGAGAATCACTTGCCATTTTATTACAGTTGAAAGCTATTTGGTTTGCTAAATGAAGCTTAGCATTGTCTTTGTGCTCATTTTTGAGTTGCTACAGGATGCAATAGACAGGTGTTCGACATTATAGCGCTCAAGTGTGTGCACCCACTGCTTTCTCTCTCTCTGGACAAACGCTAGACCGCGCCCATGCCGCTATAGGATCTTGAGAGCTTTTGTGGGATCAGCTAAACTGTAAGGTTTGTGAGAAGTGCCTGACAGGACAGCCACATAAATGGCAACTGCTACAGGAAGTGTGGGGTGAAATGTCACCTGAGTATCTAGATAATCTGACAAGAATCTGCAAATCTGCCATTGCTGTATGTGGAGGATTTTTTGATGAGAACTCTGTCAGAGTGACCATCTCTATGGTAAGAGTGACCATTAAGTAGTTTAATTAAGTACTTTAAGAAGTTCTGAAAAAAAAAAATCTATCAGACATTTCCTTTTCCAGGCCAATTCTTAAGATCTCCAGTTGATTGGAACTTTGTTAATTATTGCCCTGATTGTGGAAATAGGCATTTTCAATGCTTTGGCTATTTTCTATTAGCCACTTCCCATTTTTTGAAGCTCAACAACCTTTTGTCGCAGATCAGAACTTTAGTCTAACCTACTGTGATTGATGATGAAGGGAGATGGCCTTTGTGTGATCTCATATTTATACCCCTGTGAAACAGGAAGTCATAGCTGAACAATTGCATGTTCCTAGTCACCCAGGTGCACTAAAAAATGTAAAATATGTGCATACATATGATTAAACTATTAAATAGAAATAACCTTTCAGATATGTTATTGACTGACGATCAATACAAAGTGATCTAATAATCATTATTACAATCACTGTCATGGGATATACAATCAGGAGTTGTGACTGACTACAGGAGAAAGTTACATTTATCAGCACATCATTCTGCTGTTGGCTTCAGAGGTTAATTAACAAAGACAGGTAGAGAATAAATGATTCATTTGTGGTGCCAGAATCTCCTCAATGAAGAACATGACTATATCCCATCAAGAACAGATTGTTTCAGACCTCATAGATGTATAGCGCTGAACTTTTATTTACGTGGATGTAGTCAAGAGACCTTTCATTTTATGTCACTGTAAACTGGAAATGTGTGGTAAGATGATCCCCTGACGGAAACAATTATGATGTCAATGAACTCATATTTAATCAAAGAGGAAAAATACATTCAGATACATATTATAGCAGCACATGATGAATGCATATTATAGCATCAAATATTGCATTTACTTAATTTAGTGTAACAACAAAATACATGTACTCCAAATAGGCACAGAGTTTAAAACATACACTTTATTAGAGTTATGTTTACTATAACAGCTGGGAGGTGGGGAATTTATGATCTCATCTACTTGAAATAATTACACATAGGTCAAGTTCTCATTTATCAACCTCGTAATCAGTTTTGCCTACATTTTGTATAAGTACTTTAATTGATTAATTTCATCCCCTGCAATTACAGTATCCATAATTCAATATGATCTATTGAGGAGCCCAAGGTAAACACATCTTAAAAGTATAACATCTTTTTTATTTGTTCCACAGAAGAAAGTCATGCTTGATCATGCAATGATGCTTACTTCCAATTATTACAGAGTATTTTGGGTGAACATCCTCCTTACATTAAATAACATTTCTTTATTTAGCCTTTAAACTAGATGAGTGAATGTATGCTTGAGCAGCATGTACCTTCCAAGCTTTGTCATTCATCATTTCTGTTTGTCTGACAGTAAAAGTGCATTAATGTTATAACGACGGAAGAAAACATCTATGACAAATGCTCGGTACTTTAAAAAAAAACTCTCAGCACATCTTAAGGCAGCCTAATGGAAATGTATTATTGTTGGATGCTGAATTTAGTGATGGTACAAATTAACAAACAAAACAAAAAAACCTTCCAGGAAGAGCATACACATGGCTAAATGTGGACATCACAGACTACAGATGCATAAATCAAGCATAAAGTCATGCAATCTCTTAGTCCAAATATTTTCTGTAGAATGGGGCGTACCAAAGAGTTCAGTGACTTTCAATGTGGAATTGTCAAAGGCTGCCACAGTAAAATGTTTCAGTAACTTTAGTGTGGAAGACTTTGACAGCCTACACAAAGCCTGGACTGGAACCCCATTTGACACCTTTTGGATGAATTGAAATGTCAACTGCAAGCCATGCCACATCACCTAACATCAGTGCCTGACCTCACTGATGCTCTTGTGTCTGAATGGGAGCAAATCCTTACAGCCATGTTCCTATATCTATTTGAAAGCATTTTTAGAAGAGTACAAGCTGTCTTAGCAGCAAACGAATTACAAACTTCTTATACAAGGAATAGTTTGCCCCAAAAGGAACACTCTGGCATCTTTTAACTCTGGCAGGGTCGGCTGTGGCTCAGGTGGTAGAGCGGGTCGGCCACTAATCGCAGGGTTGGCGGTTCGATTCCTGGCCCACATGATTCCACATGCCGAAGTGTCCTGAGCCCCAAGTTCCTCCCAATGGCAGGCTAGTGCATTACATAGCAGCTCTGCCGCCATTGGTGTGTGTGTGTGTGTGTGTGTGTGTGTGTGTGTGTGTGTGTGTGTGTGTGTGTGTGTGTGTGTGTGTGTGTGTGTGTGTGTGAGTGAACGGGACACAGTGTAAAGCGCTTTGCTAACCTCTAAGCTTAAAAAAGTTGCTATATAAGTGCAGGCAATTTATCATTTTTACTCACCTTCGTGTCATTCCAAATCCATATAATTAAAGTGACTTAGGACTAGGGCTGTCAAGTTCTAAAAAGAAAAAAAATGCCGTAAAAATCAGACTACTCACACTGTGAAATTGACAACAGTAGGTCAAAACTTCTGCTGCTTAATAGTTCTGTGCTTACTGAAATTCGAATCACTGCCCCCAGTGGCCGATGCCGGAAGTGTTGTTATACTTATTGGCAAACACAAGCACCAGTTTCTGGCTGAAATGTCCACAGAGTGGCACAGAAGTGAGTTGAATTTTTTGTTGTAAATGATGTAATAGAGTCAACAGGAATGCATATTTTATTAACCATAAACTCTAACCTAAACTCCAACTTAAAACCTAACCATCTGTGTTGTAAAAAGGTAATTTTAGAGTGAAATGTAACCTCCAAATTCCACTTACCATTATTTATGTGAACAAGATTATTACTGTTTTCATGGGTCCAAAAAGTAATAAAAAATAATCATAAAGACCTTAAAAGTTTGATCACACTGTGAATTCGACAACAGTAGGTCGAAAGTTCTGCAGCTGAAATCAGTCTGTGCTTACCGAAATCAAAATCACTGCCCCCAGTGGCTTAAGCTGGAAGTGTTGTCCAATGTATTGGCTAGTATGAGCACCGGTTTACAGCTGAAATGTCCACAGAATGGTGCCAAATGTATGTTGAATTTTTGTTATAAATTATGTAATATAGTCAACAGGAATGCATATTTTATTCACCATACTCCCTAACCTAAACCCCAATATTAACTGTCAGTGGAGTAAAAATCACACTCACCTTTGTTTATGTGAACCCGTTCACTTCCTGGTTCCCACAGAAACACAACCCGTTTTGTAACGCTTGGACCGGATAACTCGAGAGAAATTGAGGGAAGAAAGAGCTTGAAGGCTGAAAGGCTGTATCACGCACATTTAATGATAAGTGCACAGGCAATGCAATCCTCTCATACATGAGAGCTACTCTTCCTTAGCGTCACAAAACTTATAAAATATACAGAAAAAAAGGGTAGAGCACGTCTAGCATCTACAATGTCCTCATCTCATCTCCAACTATGTCATCCCGCATAGTACACGTCATGAGTGACATAACCATCTCTCTTAAAGGGCACACTGCCCCATAATGTGACAAACATGAACACACAGCAACGATCGTTACAGTTTCCCCCCAGCAAGAAAAGGCTGTCCCCAGCCGAACAACATAAGCACATAACTGACATACATGTCAGCATGAGCAACACATTACACAGTATACCCTCCAAAAGCATGCTCATATAAAACAAAAAAAACCTATGACAATATACCATATGTGCAAAATACAATTTTCCTTTTTCTTTTGAACATAACATGAACTTAGGAACCACCTTCAAATGTACATGTTTATATTTCCTCCTTGTACAAAACATTTCAGAAGATACATTTCAAACCATCAAACTCAATAGTACTTAAAGTCCAATCTGTCAGTATGATAGTCATTAGTCCATCCACTGTTTGACCAACCAGAAGTAATTCTAGGGGCTAACCTAGGTCTGAGGTTGTAACAAGGATTCTCTGGAGCAAGGTTAAAGTCAGGGAGGTATGTACTACCTATAGACTCACTAACGTCATTGTCATGAACAGTGTCAGTGAAGTCGTCACAATCAAATTTCTCATCGGGTAGAGCAGTGTATGACTCTTGAGATATGTCCCCATTCAAGTGAGTTGTTTGCTGACATTCATCAGATGCATCAAAGGGCGTTTCAGATGCAAACTGAGGCACATTCATCACGTTATTGTCACCCAAGTTTCAAGTGTGGAAAGGCTGCATATTTACAACATGAAAGACTCCAGCATCCTCACCAGTGTTCAACTTTGTAAGCCTATAGTTCACGTCAGACAAAACTTTAGTGACATGGTATGGACCAGAATACAAGGGCGCTAGTTTAGCGGTAAAGTTGGCTAAAGCGTCTGATTTGGGGTGAGTTCTCACTCTGACAAGGTCACCAACGTTATAAGAAGCTGATCTGCGCCTCTTATCATAGTGCAGCTTTCTTTTTTCGTGACCAGCGTCCAGAGCCAACTTGGCATGATCATGCACTTCTTTCAGCGACAACCTCAAGCGTTCAGAGTATGGGATTTCAGTCTCCTCCATCCCAACCCAGGCTGGTTGAGTGACCAGATCTAGTGAAGTGTCCAACTCTCTCCCATATAACATCATGGCCGGAGTTTCACCCGTGCTTTCATGAGGTGCAGTCCTTAGTGCAAAGCAAATTTGTGGGATATATCTGTCCCAGGAGGTGTGTTTCTCATCCACGTATGCTCTAATGGCTGTTTTGAGAGTACGGTTCACCCTCTCTGTTGCATTAGTCTGCGGGTGATACGCAGTAGTCAGTCGATGTTCAGTTCCCAAGGCAGTAAGCATCTGTTCAAACAGTTCACTCACAAAAGAGGAACCTCTATCCGAAATCAAGTAAGTGGGGGCCCCGTGACGGGAGAAAACTTCACTCAGTAGTTTGCTGGCAGCTACTTGAGCCGTGGCTTCTCGTACAGCAACTATCTCGACCCACTTTGAAAAGTAGTCAACAAACACCAAGATGTGAGCATTCCCTCTGGATGTACGAGGTAGAGGGCCAACAAAATCAACACCCACATACTCCCAAGGCTTCTGAGGCCGAATCGGAACCATCAGACCGGAAGGCTTTCTTTGGCTTGGTTTCGTCAGTTGGCAAACTGTACAGGATGTCACATATTTTTTTACTTCTGATGCCATTTTGGGCCAGAAGAATCTCATTCTCAGTCGGGCTAAAGTTTTAGTAATTCCCAGATGACCTGCGGTAGGTTGATCATGATAATACTTTAGCAAGGTACCTTTGAGCGACTCTGGAGCGTACAACTTCAACTCTTTCAAAGGGTGGATACCGCAAGCATTTTTTTTATCATTGAAGTATAACAGACCATCCTGAATGGAGTACTCGGAGCATATATCAGTGTCATCTTTTTCAAGCGCAGCCTCCATTTTACGGAGGATTTCACCTGTGACTGGATCATCCAGTTGGAGCTGTCTGATATGAGAACGATCTGTAAGAGTCACAGAAGAGAGCGTTCGGAGATCAAGACCACCAATCACAGCGTAATCAGGGAGTATATCCATCGGCGACTCCTCAACATCTAGTGGGTTTCTAGACAAGCCATCAGGCACTTTGTTTCGATCACCAGGCTTGTGAACAATGTCGAAATCGAAATCCTGAAGGCGGAGAGACCAACGAGCGAGACGTCCAGTGGGATTCGGACGGGACATTAACCACTGAAGTCCACTGTGGTCAGCGAAGATAGTGACGTAGAGGCCCTCAACATAAGGTCTAAAGTGCTCAAGGGCCCAAATAACAGCAAGGCACTCCTTTTCAGGTGTGGAATAAGGCTTCTCGGCTTTATACAAGGCTCGACTCACGTAGGCCACAGCAACATCTCTACCATTTTCATCTTTCTGCATCAACGCAGCTCCCAGGCCCGCATCACAGGCATCCGCGTGGATGAAAAATGGGAGATTGAAATCGGGAAAACTTAACACAGGTGCTGAAGTTAACTTTCCTTTTAGAGTGTCCATAGCATCCTGACAAGCACTGTCCCAGATGAAAGGTACGTCGGCTTTTGTGAGGTTGAAGAGTGGTTCGGCAAGGCGGGCGTAGTCTTGCATAAATCTGCGGTAGTAACCAGTCAAGCCTAGGAACTGTCTCACTTGCTTCACATTTACAGGTAGTTTAAAATCTGTTACGGCCTTCACTTTGCCTTCTTCCGGTAAGATGCCACTCAGACAGACCCGATACCCCAAAAAGGTAAGTTCACTGCGACAGAACTGGCATTTGGCTAGTTTAATGGACAATCCGGCTGACTGGAGCCTCGAAAACACTTCCTCAGATCCACAAGATGCTGCTTGAAAGTGGGCGACGCCACAACAATGTCGTCCAGGTAAACCGCACAGGACTTATAGATGAGTCCCGCCAAAACGCTGTTCATAAGCCTTTGAAAGGTCGCCGGTGCATTGCACAAACCAAATGGAAGCACTCGGAACTGAAACAGTCCACAGTGAGAAACAAAAGTAGTCTTCTGTCTCGAGTCTTCTGCCATGGAGACTTGCCAGTAACCCCGAGCGAGGTCAATTGTCGTCAAGAATTTCCCACTTGATAGGAAGTCAAGGGACTCGTCAACTCTTGGTAATGGGTAAGAGTCTTTAGTAGTGAGCTGGTTTAACCCACGATAATCCACACAAAACCGTGGTTCGCCACAAGGTTTTTGTACCAGCACCACAGGAGCAGCCCAAGGACCCGTAGCCGGTTCAATAATGCCTTCATGTAACATTTTCTTTATCTGGTCCTCGATCAATCGCTTTTTAGCTGGCGAAGTACGATAAGGAGGAAGGTGAACAGGTTTATCATTTCCCGTGTCAATGGAGTGCTCAGCTAGAGTGGTGTGGCCTAGATGACCGTCGAAGAGATCTGGAAAGCTTCCAATTAGGTCAGCCAACTGTTTTTTTTCAGCAGTACACAGACACGCTTCCTCAATTTTATCATGAAGTGCTGACGAAGGACCTTCCATGAACATTAAACTGTCATCCGACTCATGGTCTGCTCCGCTATCCAAATTCTCCATGAACAAAGGATTATCGCCCATTACAACAGTTCTAGATGGGACGTGAATGGAAATGGAAGCACGCAACATGAAGTCCATCCCTAGGACCAATGTAGAGGAAAGGCGTGGCACAATAGCAAACCGATGATAAAACCGCTGACCCATGAAGCCAAAAGCCAACCATGTAAGCCCCACTGGCTGGCATGCTCCACCATCTGCCAGTTGTATAGAGGGAGAAGTCCATGGCTGAACTCTACCCTTCAATCCGCCATGATTCTGCCTGCACTGCAGAAAGTGATGCGCCAGTGTCAATTGTAGCATCCAGCACCTGGCCACGTAGGTTAACTTTAACAGTAAATGGGTTGCTCCAATAGGAAGAGGATGTGGGATCCTCCACATGACAAAGAACAGGTTGTGCAGGAACACTGCAGTAAGTCAATTGAGGCGAATTTATTTGCTGGAGGGAGGATTGCCTCCGCGAATCATCCTCCCCCCTTTGTAGTTTCCCTGATGCGTGACAAAAGGGGTATTTTCACCTGTATCACAGCTGTCAAATCGGTCTCTGTCTCTTGTATCAGGAAAAGGTCCTGAACGCACATCAGGAGACTCACTTCGTCGTCGTGAGCTCTTTCCTGGAAGTAGGTTGCAGTCTGGACATGTGCGTGAAGTGAAGCCAGGACGTGAGCACTTGTAACAGTAAGTGTCTTTAACAAGCTTAGCTTTACTCTGCGCTGAAGTTGGGGAACAACCATTTGGTCCAATGACTACATGGAGCTCATGAGCTCTCAGAAGGAGGTCCATGACTGAGGAGACAGAAGTTCCATAGAGTGCAACTCTGTATTTTTCAAGGGCATGTTTAGTAATGAGGTCAATTTGTTCTCGCTCTGGCGGGGGTGTTTTTAGCTTCTTGAACTCACTTAGCATGTGGGCAACAAAGGTAGGTAGGGGCTCTTCAGGGCTCTGTATGCGATCTAAGATGCCTCTTAATATCTGCTCCTGACTGTTGGAAGGAAGAAAGACTGTCCTGAAGAAATCAGAGAACTGTGACCATGTGACAACATGTGAGTCAAGGACAGTGAACCATTTCTTTGGTTCCTTCGACAAGAATCGTGGCAGCTCTAGAAGAATCTGGGCATCAGTTAAGTCAAGCGAGGTTCTGTAAACATTTACTGATTGGAGCCAGTCCTCTGGGCTTACATGTCCATCACCAGTGAATACAGGTGGCTCGAGCCTTGACTGGTGCTGTACAGATGCAAGGATTCTACTGGTATTACTCACATCGCAACAATTTGCCTGTGGTGAGCATGTCAAGTGTCTATGGGAAACATTTGCAGTAGTCGTACCTTGTGATGGCACTTGGCCTGTGATACGGATATGTGGCATAGAACTAGCCATCGGAGGTAGCTGATCATGTGGCGCTGCAAGGGTGTTCACATCTGGTGGTCCCCACTGTCTTAATATGCTCTGCTGTAACTCGAGAGAGTCATTTAGACATTTCTGCAACACAGATACTTCAGCCTGTAGAAGTTCCACTTGAGTCTCCAGACCCACGACAGCATGCCGAGCTGACTTGTGTCTTTGTCTGGGAACAGAATCTGGTAATGAGTAGGTTAAGTCAGTCTTAAAGTCTGGGCAGTAAGCCATCACAGTAAATGTGCATTCGCATAAACAACAGTACAACCCGTAACATTCACAATGTAACCCAGAAAATGTAAATTAACATTAAAATACACAGCATCAATAGAATCTCAAACAAAATTTAGCAAACTGTGTAGAGAGAAAAAAAAATAATGTCACCAAAACCATACAGATTAACCTTTTTTCAGTTATTATATTGTCCTTCAGTGTATTCAGGGCAAGAACACGCTGCCTCAGAGTGAATAGAAAGTTCTCAAAGTCACTCGACCTCGCAATTGAGTTCAAAAAGTTAGAAATCAGCCTGTTCACATCATAAAGTTCAGTTCACGATGGATTTGGAGAAAACAGAAAAACAAGAAAACAGTTCAACAATTGTCCGTTTGTTCCTTGCTCACAAATACAGTTCAGATGAAAGCGAACAGGCCGCACTGTCCGTTTGTGCACGAAACATATTCAATGTCCCCACACCCAAAGCAAAAAGATGCAAAAATATATATATATATATATATATATATATATATATATATATTTCTGCTGAAATTTCCACAAAAATTACGAGCAAAAATGTCAATCCGCGTTTGGGAACAGTTAGGAAGAGAAAAAAAAAACGTAGCACACGGTTATTTCGACGAGGGAAAAAAACCAAAAACAATCAGACTGAAGTGTAAAATTTTCCGCTCACACAGCATAGCACGCGATCCGTGCACGTGTCGTCCATCATTAGCGAGCTAATCTCACCAGTCTCTGTCGTACCAGTCGGATCGTTCCAACGACCGGAGATGTAGAAATACCAGGTTCCACGTAGATGACGGATCCAGCTTCAAGTTGTTCGGGCGCCAATTGTAACGCTTGGACCGGATAACTCGAGAGAAATCGAGGGAAGAAAGAGCTTGAAGGCTGAAAGGCTGTATCACGCACATTTAATGATAAGTGCACAGGCAATGCAATCCTCTCATACATGAGAGCTACTCTTCCTTAGCGTCACAAAACTTATAAAATATACAGAAAAAAAGGGTAGAGCACGTCTAGCATCTACAATGTCCTCATCTCATCTCCAACTATGTCATCCCGCATAGTACACGTCATGAGTGACGTAACCATCTCTCTTAAAGGGCACACTGCCCCATAATGTGACAAACATGAACACACAGCAACGATCGTTACAGTTTCTTGTATGTTGATTTCATAACACTCTAATAGCACAGTAGCGCTAGAGTGAAATGTGTTCACACCTAACCTGATGTAAAAATGTCTGATGGAGAATGACGCCCATCAGTAATTCATCTGAATGGGGTTGATTTCAGGGTACATTAAGTTTTGGAAGGCACATATTGATTCCCTGAGTGATCATGTTCCATACGACTTGTGCACTATATTTATATATGGAGTCATATGATTGCTTGTCCGAGTATTTATTCACTGATAATCTTTCTTAAAGTGGGCAGTTAACCCAATAATAAGACCAATGAGTCATGACAAATTGGACATTGCTACTTCTTTCATGAACATGCAAAGAGAGACAAAACAGATGTCATGAATACATTTCTGTCTGTTCCTCAGCAAAGCATTATATGGCTTTATAAGACTTGGGATGTAATGAAAAGTCTTATGGACCACTTTTATGGTTATTTTTTTCTTCTTTTTCCCCCCCTCAATTTTTGGTTAACTATTCCTTTAATGCCCATAGTTTTGATATGTAGTGAACATCCAAAAAGCAGCCAGTTGTTGTTGAGCCAGTGATGATCTCTCTTTTTTTAAAACTCCAGCAGGGGGAGACAGCAGAGTTTTGAACAAGGTATGGAGGCCTCAGGCTGGCTGAGTGGAGAAGAGGCCCCTGGTGCCCACGCCTATGAGGTGATGGTGGTCCAGAACACCACAGCTCCTCACAACTACCCTTTTGCAGACGTCGCCCTCTTGCAGACCTTCAAACCGCTCATCATCCCATGTTATGTTCTTGTGGTGCTGGTGGGCGTCTTTGGCAACTATCTTCTGATCTACGTCATCTGTCGCACCAAAAAGATGCACAATGTTACCAACTTCTTCATCGGCAACCTAGCCTTCTCAGACATGTTGATGTGTGTGACTTGTGTGCCGTTCACACTGGCCTATGCCTTCAGCCCTCACGGGTGGACGTTTGGACGCTTTATGTGCTACCTGGTGTTTCTGATCCAACCCGTCACTGTATACGTGTCTGTTTTCACCCTCACAGCAATTGCTGTCGACAGGTGAGTAAATTAACCTGCCCTTCCTAATGATCTCTCTAATGGCTCAGCAGATAATATGCCTTTAAATTGAGCAGACATCAAAGCTAAGTGTGTTTAAAGTGGGTCATGTCACTGCAGATGAAAAGACCTTCAGAAGCACCTACTTGCGCTGTATGATACATGAATGGTGCCTTTGATAGTCTGTTTTGTGCAAGAAGTGCTTATTATATGTTGGGAGTCTATGCAATAATTAGAGGACTGGCACGGGATGTGAGGATGCCAATCAGAAAAGGGTCACTTTCGTAATAATTTCCTTTCACAGCTTTAATAATTGAAGGCAAAAGCTAATTATTTTGATTCGTCACTCCTTTTAAAAAATAAATAAAAATCAAGGTTGCAGTGAGTACAGTGAGTGAATGGGGCCAAATTTTGGAGGGTTTAAAAGCAGAAATGTTAAGCTTATTAATTTAAAAAAGCTCTTACATTAATTCCTCCATTAAAACTTGTGTAATATTTCAGCCATACAGTCATTACATTTTTTTTTTTTATCGGTAGTTCTAGGGTTCTACTGTTTATGCCGTTGCTATAGCAACAAAGTTGTAAAATTTTATATAACTTCACAATTAAAAGTTAGTAGAGCAATTTTAATACACTATGTTGACGCATATTGTCAACATCTTGTGACTGTACTTTCGAAACAGTGAGTATTTTAACATTTATGGATTGCCCCATTCACTTCCATTGTAAGTGCCTCACTGTAACCCAGAATTTTGCTTCTTCTTTTTCTTTTTTAAGAGTCTAAATAAATATTTGTAGTAATCAACATTATGCAACAAAAGCTGTCGATTGAGCTTAACTTATATTGAACCCAAAATCTGTCAAGAACACCTCCAGGTCATATTTCTTGACCTAAGCAAAAGAAAGAAATATAAATTATATTTTTCTTAAAAGTGAAGATTGTACTTGTGAAGTCTGTGCCACTAGCATTAACAAACATAAAATTGCTAATGGTTTTAATGACTGTTTTCATGAACATTCCTGGTAATGTGAAAAGAGAATATGTTGTTTAAATTGTTAAGTATTTATACATCATAGTACTGAGTGATTATTGGGTATTTATTGTCTTCATGATAATTTAATTGTAAAAAAATAAATATGATTCAGGCTATGTCACATTATATCTGTCGGAATACTTTTTACCAACCAAAGAGAATAATTTTGTGCATGTATCTCTAACAAATGCAACATCTTCCCTTGGGTGTTTCTACAGGTACTACGCCACAGTTCACCCTTTGAAGAAGCGGACCTCAATGGCGGCTTGCGCCTATGTGCTCTCTGGAATCTGGTTGCTTTCCTGCGTGCTAGTAGCTCCTGCTGTGGCCCACACATATCATGTAGAGTTCAGAGAAGAGGGTTTGACCATATGTGAAGAGTTTTGGTTAGGTCAGGAAACCCAGCGACTGGTCTATGCCTACAGCACGCTTCTACTCACCTACATCCTGCCTTTATCCGCGGTCTGTGTCTCTTACCTTTGTATCTCTGTGAAACTCCGCAACTGTGTCGCCCCGGGACACCACACGCGAGACCAAGCCGAGGCCCAGCGCACTCGCAAACGCAAGATATTCAGGCTGGTTTCTCTGATTGTGGCAGCGTTTGGTGTCTGCTGGCTGCCCATCCACGTTTTTAACATACTACGTGACATTGATATCCGCCTTATCAACAAGCGGCACTTTCTTTTGATTCAGTTGTTATGTCATCTGTGCGCAATGAGTTCATCCTGCTGCAACCCATTCCTGTACGCGTGGCTGCATGATCGTTTCCGCGCGGAGTTGCGCAAGATGTTCACATGCCATCGTCGCATCGGGATACCTGCCGACCACTGCGGAACAGCGAGCGTGGTACTGTGACCATCTCTGCAGCCAGAGAGCATACTGTACAAAAACATATGAAGTGCAACTTTGTGACTGGATCATGGGCGGTGTTGTGCCGAAATCGTATTGCCTGCCAGAGTCGGACTCCCCACTACCTGATTGGTCCTTATCCTAAAGGCCACCACTAAACCCAGCCCTAACCTCATTGGTCTCTAGCCCTAAATCCCATCCCTACATCTACACCTAAACATAAGTATAGAGAGTCAAAATGTCTAAGAGGGGGCTAGGATGGAACTTCTCAAACACAGAATAAGCAGAATAAGTTATTACATTTTGATTAAAGATTACTATGAAGACAACTATAATTTTATTTTGAATAACATATACTGGCAAATTCACAATAGGACCAGGAACGTATTAAGGAAGCAAATAGTCAATTTTGACTTCATGTTAACTTGTGCCACAAATTTGTTCAATGACTCGTTTTGCCATTTGTTTTTCCACTGGAAAATTAATGTTTCAAAGAAGCCTTTTCACATCCATGAATCATCTAAGAGGATTTCTGTGATCATTCAGTGAACTACAGAAATGTGAATGTGCAATGCAACAAATGAAAACTCTTGGGATAAATAAAGATGTGCATTTTGGAGGGAAGATGCAAGTCAGACATACCTAAAAATCAATGTTAAATTTGCCAACTCTTTGAAGAAAAACAGAAACAAAAAAACAGAGCAAGATTCTGTAACAAGCTCTTTGAGTTACTGCATGCTATTCTTTTAAATAAAGTGCTGTTAATGCAAAGTCTGTCATGCCATTTGTTGTAGTCTATTTTATTTCAATTAGTTTACTATATGAAAGAGCAATTTTTTTTGTTTATTACAAAATAATTATAAAGCAAATAGACATCAGAATGCAAGTCCTTGTCAGGATTGTAACAAGTGAGAAAGCCTTTGTATAAGGCAGCCTCTAACAGTAGGAATATGATATTCTGGCCTGTAGATATGACTTGGGTCTGTCCTTCAATACAAGTCAACAGAGTTAAACATTTTTGTTATTATTATTTATTTATTTTATTGTTTGCCTGCTGAAAATCCAACCACTTACAAAAGTAGTACACCTCTCCTCAAAAAGCCACACAATTCAAAGAGTAATACTTAGGGTTTAGAACAAACCACAAACCCTTTACGTACAAATTATTTTAGTGATGCTTCAAGGTTCAGTCTTTATTGTGGTCCTCAAGAGGCAATTTATGTAGGCAGCAGTACGTACACACACACATCATTATTACAATGAGTTATTTATAAAATTGATAACTATAGGGATAAAGGAGTTCTTTTTTTTTGTTGGTCTTCCACTGGGGATGTTTGCATCTGACCAGAGGGAAGCAACCAGAACTCAGTGGACAAGGGATGACTATAGTTCGAGAGGACTAGCCAAGCATTCCTAGTTGCTCTAGTCTCATACACATGTGTCATATTATTAAGATCAGTGCCAACTATATTAAAACACATTTTAACAACATTACTCAGTAAGGTATTCATTCTTAAATTAAGGTTATACCAGCAAACCAAGGATCAGGTTTAAACAGACTCAATGATGTAAGAATAGAAATTCATAAAAGAGACATTCATGTTAAATCTGCATAATACATACGCTGGAGAGTTTTCCCTTGTCAGTATTGGCCTCTAAAGTTATTATGTTCTAAAGTACAGTTCCGAAGTACTTATTTTGCTTGACAACCTCTACAGATTGTCCCTTGATGACAAGCATGGTGGGCAAAGAATTCCTACGGAAATCAATGGACATCCCTTTTGTTTTGATTACATTAATATTTAAAAAAGAATGATCACAACATTGAGTAAACATATACATCACTGGACTGGTCACTTTCTGAATCACTGAGGAGTGATACAATAACTAAATTATTAGCAAATTTAACTATGTATCTCAGGTACTCTGAAAGTCATTTGTATGTAAAGACAATAAAAGTGGAGACAAAACACATACTCCGTGGTGAACCAGTAGAGAACAATAGTTTGCTGGACAGCATGCCATTGACCCGTACCCTTTGGGATCTATTTCTTAAAAAGTCAACTATCCAAGACAGTTTTAAAATCCAAATGATAAGTTATCTAGCTAAAATATGGGGCTGAATTCAATAAAAAACAATCTTTCATGAATTTTAGATCCCTCCAGGGGCCGGTTGCTTAAACATAGCCACTAACTTAAGACTGCATCTAACAATTAGTTTGACTAGCTAAAGACGCCATAGAAAGCCTGTTGCATAAAACAAGCTCACAGTTGTCTTTAGTTAGACAGTCTAATTTGCATTGCATTGTGGGAAAAATAAGACACCGAACAGCTTAAAAAAAAATGTCCGACAGTGGACGCTCAATACATTTTTTTATTCGCTGAGAATATTTGCTTATTAGAGGACTACAATGCTTCAAAATGTATTTTAATGAACACATTTAGTGATTTAACCCAAATAATTAAAAACACAACATTTTGTTACCATTTTTGAAGTCAAAGTCTTCAACCAAATCTCAACTCAAGCCCCTTTCAGCCCCCACTGGCTCAGCTGACAGTTATTTTCAATGGCAAAATGGAATGTAAACAAAAGTTAGCCTGAGGTGTGCTGTCTTACATTTTGGTCTTTAATTAGACTGATCTAAGTTTTTATGCAACTGACTGAAAAAATTAAGACCAACATTTCCAGTCCTGTAATCAAACTGGAGTGGATCAAGTACTGATTGTGTCAATGTTAAAAATGTCCTCCTAAACAATTTTTTCACATCACCAGTGAAGTGAGTGCCATCGGCCTGTAATCATATAAGAGACTGTGGAGACCCTTTCTTATAGTGGGACAAATACAGAATCTTTCCAAAGACGTGGTACCTTATAAAGCTGGAGTGATTTATTTAAAATAAATGAAAAAATGTCTGAGAACTGCTCGGCACAGTTTCTCAGCACTCCACCTCCAATAAGATCAGGGCCAGAGCTCTTAACCTGACAAAAAAATGTGCATACATCAGCGATGTTGACTTGAAACTTGCCATTAGTATCTAATATCCCCATTTCATACAAGCAGAAAGAACTGAACTAAAATCATGAAATCGTGTGTAAAGTCAATTCAAATCACTGGCTAATTCAGAGCTTGATTTCCCTCCTAATTCAAAAATTCATGACTTTTTTTTTATTCCAAGCATACTTTAACATAGTTTGGCTAACTTTATTTCTTTAATTTATTTCTCGTTTTTGAGCTTGTCTATACCAAATGGTATCCCCCTGATTCAAATATACATTTCTTAAGTTAAAAACCTTTTTTGACTGATTTAGTGATCCATGGTTTGTTATTCAAAAATGCTGTAGACATTTTCCGTGGAATGACAAATCTCGTCGCAAAATGTAATACAAGTAGATTGTCTCTGTAAGACCCTACGCTGTACAAACATTCTTGAACGTATCCCAATTAGTACATTCACAACAACCTTTCAGGCTTTGAACGGCATCTTCTAACCACACCAGAACTAGTCTTTTCACTATTTTTGTCCCTTTTCAATGCAGATCTGTAAATAGGAGCCAAATAAACAATGTGGATGGAGCGTTGCAACTGGCAAAGTGCTAAAGTGTTTAGTGGCAGCATCAATACTAGAAAGGGCTTTCACCTCACATGGTAGCCAGGTAGTCTGTGAACCCAATAACTTAGTGCTAAAGAAGCCAGCAAGATGCAACTTTTCAACCTGAGTCACAGAAAGGTTTGCACTAACACTGGGCTTCCTGACTGTACCATCCGTCACAAACCACAGCTAGTCACCTGGCCTTGGTAGAATGATGACACGGACAGATGAGAGCACATTGGGTGCTCTGAAATGCCTCCATCAATCCATCAGTCCACACAATTGTCTCCCGAGACTGACACCCATCAATTAATTCCTCCAGTGGGGCGACGTGTGCCGAACACCTTGGGACTAACAGAGATAGGACTTTGTAAGCCCAAATTAAAGATCACATATGGCAGACGGTGTCTGAAGCATGGCAAGAGGCAAAGTTATTGACACGATGGGGACTGGCTGTGATAGTGCCTGCACACCAGAGAATAGAGGTCGATGACTGTTTTTGAAGCGGACAGGTGAAGATAACACTTACAAAGAGCTTGCAGGAGCTTCTTCCAGTTGAGTAGTAACTCATATGGTGTATTGCCCCCACAAAAGAGATGATCAGCAAGCTTGGCCACAAAGCCTTCCTGCAACAGGTGACTTAACACAACACATGAGCTCTTCAAGGGCCGTCTCAGACCCCGGCATGCCCATAGCGGATCCTGTGTAAACCCCGCACTTCCTTGAAGGGGTCACACCTCCACAATACTTCATGGACTCATGTGCCAGGGGTATCTGGTAGAATGCACTAGTCAGGTCAGTGACAATAATGTGTTTCCACTGCGTGATGAGATGTAATGTTGACTCAACGTTACGTAGCAATGAGGGCTGGGTTTTCCTTTAACAGCAAACATCGGCAAAAGTGGTAACTAAATGTGACCCTCCATTGGACTTCTTTACCAAGAAGGAAGGGTTGAGGTATTCTACCACAATGTCCACCTTTTCAGGGCTCCTAAACACACCAAGAACCTCCAGCTGGTCAAACGTATATTGAAGCTCCACAAGCTTGGCCCTTGCATAAAGAGGGACTCCGCCTTTGCATTGCAGGAGTTCAACAGGCCCCATATTGACCTTGGCCTTGAAGGGCCTGGCAGCACCGTTATAGCCCTTGAAGTGAGGGTCAAAGACAACGTCATACTCTCGAAGCAGGAATTGAATCTGCGCCCCAGTGTCAGGTGTGAGGAGGTTCTCAGGGTCAATTTGTACAGGTAGAGGCACTTTTGGTATGCCAAATCACTGTGCGGCACAACATAAGCTTTGTGTGGTCCTCCTGAGGCTGAAAGACAGGAAAAATTTGCCAGAAATGTTCATGATGTTTCAGCCTGAGAGGTTCAGTGGATAGGCTGAGTATGCCTATTTTACCTGCTACACTATAGATGATACTCGCCGAGGCCACATTTGCGACGGCTTGAAAATTTCCACACTCGAGGACTCGGCACGTGTCTCAATGGCATAATCGGCATCAAACAGCATGTTATCAGGGAGCAGCACTTCAAAAAACTCTCCAGGCCATATCGTTTTAGAGGGAGTCAGTGCACAAAGGACACAAGCACGTCATGCAGCTGCACTTGGTGTTGCTGGGGCACAATCCCTGTATATTATGCCATCCCAGAGGATCACTTCACGCTTGGCGAATGGCAACATCATTCGTTTCCGTAAAGGGGTGCCAGAAAGTATGTTGACATCAAGGTTCGCTACGATGATGCCTCAAAGCTGAATCCCTTATAGTCATGTGTGAAGGAGATCTGAGATTCAACTATCACCTGTAGCGGAGAAGAGCCATCGGCTTGGTGAACAAACTGAGCATTAGACAAGATCTTGGATCCCAGATGCTTCACAATGTAGTGACGGAGCACATTAACCATTGCTCCAGTGTCGACAGTGATATGTTGAACATGGTGACAATAGAAAACATTGAAGTATGAGGACTGATTTGTATGAACCATGTAGGCTATGGCACAATGGAGAACTACGTCACTGGACTTGTCAAAAAGGGGTTGACATCTTGCTCATCATCATCTATTTCAGACTCACTTTTGAGCACATCCAAATTGCCTTGCCTTGACAATGCAGCGCCGATCCCTATCTGGAAGACAGACACATTCACTTAAAAAGTGCCTCATGTCGGAGCGTCCAGCCTGCTTGTTCAAGAGACAGACTCTGATGCCACAAGGTCTTCCATGAGCGGCATTGAAACGGCTTTTAATACCCAGAGGGTGGCGACGAGGCTCAGCGCTAATAGCCATGTGTAGGATTTTTGCATCGTCAGATGAACGAATCTCAGCTAAGTGGGAGCTCAGGGCTTGCGATTTTTCAGGTTTGATGGAGGCTAAGGTGCGAGATGGCAGCTCTGATCAATACATTTCCTTAACAAGCTTGGGCAGGCTGGGGTGCATCAATTTTAACCATATGAGGACCACCATATTTTCTAATGTAGAAGAAAGCTCTTCATCCTCTGTAAGTACTTCAGTCACCATGACTGAGGCCATTAGTAAGCAACAAACAACTTCCTGTTCTCAAATCTATTAATAGACTCCGTCGTAGAGAGGCACCCCTGCTTTAGTGAGCAATGAGCAGCTGCCATGTCTGTATCTTTTAGATGCACATGCTGTCACAGTGCCCGTCCAGTGCTCGTCCATTTCTTGCGAGGAAATACATGCTGTTGTGAGGATTTGCGTTGCCCAAAACAGACAGACCGCTGCCACCTCGGCAGTTGTGATAATAATAATGAGCTGTGACAAGCATGCAGTCAAAGGCAAGCTTTTCTCAAGTCAAGTCAAGTCAAATTTTATTTCTATAGCACATTTAAAAACAACAGAGCTTTGTACACCAAAACTGCAATTTTAAAATCAATTCTGAACTTAACTGGGAGCCAGTGTAAAATTTCTAAGACAGGAGAGATGTGATCTCTCTTTTTTGTACCAGTCAGAAGTCTCGCTGCAGCATTTTGAACAACTTGCAGACGAGTGATTGTAGATTGAGGCAGACCACAGTACATGGAATTACAGTAGTCCAGTCGTGATGTAATGAAGGCATGGATTACAGTCTCTAAATCTTTTGGGGACAAGAACTGTTTTACTTTTGCAATAGATCTCAATTGAAAGAAACTGCCTTTTACCACTGAGCTGACTTGTTTTTCAAAGTTAAGTACCGAATCTAATGTAAATCCAAGATTCCTTACATGAGGTCGAACACTGACAGGGAAGGAACCGAAATTAAAAGTAGCTGAGGAGCTAGGTGGGCCTAAAATCAATATTTCGCTCTTACTTTCGTTTAATTGTAAGAAATTGTTTGCCATCCAGCATTTGATCTCATCAAAACAGTCACACAGGGCTTCCAGGGGATAAGACATATCGTTTTTTGCCGGTAGATAAAACTGTGTATCGTCAGCGTAACAGTGGTAGGATATTCTATGTTTCTCAAATATGGCCCCCAGTGGCAGCATATATAGTGAGAAGAGAAGCGGGCTTAAAATGGACCCTTGGGGCACACCACAGACTAGGGGAACAGATGCAGAAGTAAATTTACCCATATTTACTGTGAAGGTTCTGTCTTTGAGATACGAGGTCAACCACTGTAAGGCCGCACCCTGAATCCCCACCACTTTTTCCAACCGATGCAACAGGATACTATGGTCGATAGTATCAAAAGCGGCGCTTAAATCTAGTAGGACAAGCACTGCATGCGATCCGGTGTCAAGGATTTGCAAAAGGTCATTATTGACCTTCAACAAGGCAGTTTCTGTACTGTGCATAGATCTAAAACCAGACTGAAAAGTATCTGAAATGTTAGATGTGCCGAGATAAATATTCAACTGGTCATGCACGACTCTCTCTAGAAGTTTAGAAATAAAAGGCAACTTTGATATAGGTCTAAAATTATTGAGGAGAGATGGATCTAAATGAGGTTTCTTAAGAAGCGGGTGAACTACATCATGTTTAAAACTAGCGGGAACAATTCCAGTCGCTAGAGAACTGTTAATGATATCTGTTACAGTTGGACTCAAGGTTTCAAAAGCTTCCTTAAAGAGACGAGTAGGGACGATATCAGACTCACAACTGGAACATTTTGCCTTAGAAACAATATCAGCCAGCTGAGAAGAGGAGATAGGATGAAAACAAGTTAAAGAATTCATCGGTGAGCAGGTCAAAAGTGGATTATATATTGCTGGCTTTATTGAACCCTTGATCGTCAAGACTTTTTCATGAAAAGACTGTGCAAAATTCTCGCATGTTTCTCGAGAAGGAATTAGAGTAGGGGCTGATAAAGGTTTTAGCACAGAATCAATTGTCTTAAACAGCATTCTCGGCCGATTTGCATTTTCTGAGATGATTTTAGAGAGGAATTTGAACTTTGCCTCTTTTACTGATTTTTGGTAATTGATTAAACATGCAGTTAAACATTCATAAGAAATTTGAAGTTTATCTCTTTTCCACTTTCAGCTCAGCCTTACGACAATCTTGTCTAAGAGAGCGAGTAGAGTCATTTAACCAAGGCTGTGTGGGGCACTTTCCCTTAGCTTTCCTGGGCTTAAGGGGAGCAACAGCGTCTAAAGAAATGGAGCAGGCTTTAGTAAAAACCTCCACCATCTCTTCAGTGTTTAATTTGTTGCATGGGATAAAATCTGCAAAGTTGGCCTGATAGTGCTCAGAAAATAAGCTGGCCGTAGAAGGCTGGATAAAACGAGAGTAATTCAACAACTTAGAGTGAGACAAGGTGGGAGAATCACAGACAGAATCAAACACAATTGGCAGATGGTCTGAAATAGCAGCATCAACTACTCTCAGATTTGTTACGGAAAAACCATGTGATAGCACCAGGTCTAAAATGTGCCCCCGATTATGAGTAGGACTACAAACCGATTGTGACAGGTTGAAGGATTCAATAAGACAAGAAAACTCTTTCACCAAAGGTTTGGATGGACAGCAGATATGAATGTTAAAATCTCCTAAAATCAGCAGCCTATCACATCGGGATACAATATTAGAGAGAAACTCAGAGAATTGTTGGATGAAATCTTTGTTAAACTTCGGAGGCCTGTAAATCAATGCACATAATACAGGACTCCCTAAGTTAATTCTCATTAACTGTACTTCAAAGCTTGAATACACATCCGTTTGCAGTTGATTATTTTTTAAATGATTTTAAATGACACCCCCACCCTGACCAGAAAGTCTTGGAGTGGTAAAGAAGGCGCAATCCGGGGGAGAGAGTTCACCAAGAGATGAGAGATCACCCTGTTTCAACCAGGTTTCAGTCACAAATAGGAAGTCCAGTGAGTTTGTAGTGAAAAAGTCATTTAAAATGAACGATTTATTGGCTAATGACCTTGCGTTTAATAAGGCCATCCTCAGTGTCTGAGACTCAGTTTTTTCATCATTTGAAGATGTAATATTGATAGAACAGAGATTTAGCGGGTTTACTGACCGTAACTCTGCAGCGGACTTGGAGAATGACCGACGAGATGAAATTACTGGAATGACGTCATTGAGCAGAGAAGTGAAATGTGCATCTTTATAGAAGCTGCGCCGGGATCCTCGGTGGACATATCTAGGACGGCGCGCGATTTTCGAGTGCTCACAGTAATTATATATGACCCCAGAAAGACGATATGTTGAGTTCAGTTTATGCAAATCCAGGGATGAGTAAAAGATTGCCATTCTTGTACAGATATGGTAACCAAGATTTGAAACAACAGCGTAACAAAGTGTATTAAAACAGCTATGACAAGCCAAAACAGTGAGCAGGACGAACAGCATCCTCTGTGGCGCCACCATCACCTGCAGTGTCCTACCACACGTCTGTGAAGCCGCTGTTGTAATAGATGGCCGGCGAGAAGTTTGGGCGATACCCGCAGCTATCCGATCCTCCAGCCAAAAGGCATCCAATCCACAGCAAGACCGTCCGAGCACAGAGCTTGAGTCTATGCAACTCTTCCATGGCAGGCCAATGGTAGTTAGAAGAAGAGGCAGGTGGATCAGAAAATTCCGCGATTTACAGCCGATCGTCCGGCGGAGACGGCCGATGCAGTATTGCACTTACAAGCCAGACTCTTCCACGGTATGCATGATTTAAATGAAAACAATTTGAAAAAAAAAAAAAAAATACTGTTGCCACAGCTTTGATATGGTTTTGTTAAATAAAAAATAAAATGACATAGCAGATCTCATGTTGAACAAGGTGTTAAAACTACAAACAAGTAAATGATTCTTTTTTACCAAAATTAAATCGTGTTTTTCCTCATACTTTAATTCCAATTTAAGGGTTTTCACACTTAAGTTATCTTTAAAACATTTACTTTTATTATTATTGCAATAATAGTAATACATGTTTGTAATATTTTAGCAGGCAGCAATGTTAAACGGTCTCAAGCCTTTATTTTGATGTTTAAAAAAAACTAAACAAAAACTCAAGGAAGTTTGTGTATGTGTCGTTTCTGTTGACAGACAACAGATTTGACTGGCTCTGGCCTCTCCATCCAAACATGGTGAAATGCTCTTATCTCCTCCTCGACCAACAAAACCCTGGTGCCATGGGTTTACTTTATATTTTTAGACACTTTTAATGGCAATACATGCCTGAAATTACGCAAACGTGCGATGAGGTAAATACATCTGGAGTGATTTTGGCGCGTTTAACTCACGTCAACGACGCGCACTAACCGAACCGAGTACAGATGCCGGCGGACGGTGTATGAGAGCACTAGATGGAATTCATGTCAATTGAGCACAACCGCTCTACCTCCACAAAGTCTCCGAAGCCAGCATGTTCCAGCTTTCTGATGCGAGCCATATGTACTCATATCTGCGGCTCGGTATGTCAGTGTGTGGAACCTGAAAAGTGATTAGTCATTGTCGAACTTCTGAAGAGAACTCGATTGGTCAAATGGGGTGAAAATAGACTCAAAAGCACTTGTGATTTGACCCCTCCTCTTTAGACGCAGCCTATTAAAAAATGTTTGCAACTTTAGCTGGCTGATAACTATCATATATGATAATTCGCTGTTTGCTAGCTCACTAATATCGTTGACCATTATGCTGAATTAACCGTGATCGCCAGAAATCGTGATCACGATTAAAATACGATTCATTGTGCAGCCGTACAACCCAGTGCCAACAACTGGCACCGGCGATGATTAAAAAAAATAAAATAAAATAATAATCACAAAATTAGCTGTAACGGGTGAAATACTCTGCAGGAGGTGGACTGGTCTGCATAAAATGTTTGATGCATTGTTCAAATTAGCCTTTGGGTGAATATAGACAACCGTAATAAACCTTTTTTTAAAAAAACTCCCGAGGCAAATAAAAAGGTAGAAGAGAAATTGACATTTGATATCAGGACTGCACAGTTTCCCTTAGTCAGTTTTGCACCAGTGATCATTCACTTAAATAATTGCCTCATCACACACCTCTAATATAACCAACATATCTGATAAAGGAACAAAAATATAGGAAACTTAATATAAATGCTCATCGAGGTCTTTTAATTATCACAATTGCCTTTATTTTGCATTTTCAGGGTCATAGATACCCGAGGAACAATTTTGATTTGACAGTTTTTACAGCCTCAAGCAAACAAAAGAATGAAAGCAGTGCATACGAATGATGCCATCACAAACACAATGTCAGCAGGAACAGCTGTGACTCAGCATTATAAAAATAAATGTCTTCCTGAAATGAACACTCGTGTAATGACACACTGAAACGGACAATCTGCAAGAGAAAATAAATGTGTTTTGCATCTGAGGGGAATTCAGTGGCTGCAGTTGAGTCAAATGAAATACAAGTTATTTAAGTGAAAAGTACAAAACACTTAACAAATCATCTGAAACTTGCTTCAGCGAGGAAATAAATGACTTCCTGACAAAAAGGCGCTTATATTAAGACCTATAATTCACAATAAAGTGGCATTGCAAAAAAAAAAAAAAAAAAAAAAGTAAAAAAGTAAAAAGCACCAATTAAGATGGAAACAAGTGTATTTTTCAAAAAAGTACCCTAAAAGTGGCCCATTCTAAAGCTTTGTGTGACAAATGGACCAATGGCACAGCTATCATATGGCTTCAGAAGACTTCTAGCTCATGTTCCATGTGGACCACATTAATAACCCTGTTATGGCACACATTTGTCATCTTGGTTTGACAGCTCCAGTTCCCATTTACTTGTGTTATATGGAAATATGGAGTGGCTAGGATACTATAGTTTTTTTTTTAGCTTTTGTGTTTCACTAAAGAAAGTTATATGGGTTTTTGAACAACTTGAGAGCAATTTCCATTTTTGTGTGAACTATTCCTCTACCACATCATTAAGTTCAGCTTAATGTTAAACCAGGAATGAACTATCCTAATGAAAACAATATGACTTTTGTTCACAGTGAGAACCCATTACGCCTCCTCCAGCTCTTTCTGAGCTGATAAATACATTTTGATCTCATCCTGAGATCGAATATATGATTCAATTTCACTGTCCGATATTTCCTCATCTCCAGTCACTTCCAACTGAGGAGTGTCCACTCGCTGCCTTTTGCGACTCTTCACGCAGGGAGGTAAAAACAAGTGCCTTTTACCCCAATGGGTTGGTGGTAGTTCACAATCGGAGGTCTCTTTATCAGCGACAGACTCACAATCATCAGAGCTCACCTGCTTGAGATATGAAACTTCTGATTCAGGAGCCTTTGAGGAAGGTGAATCAGGATGATTTGAATTGGTTGGGTTGTTTCCTGATAGGTCATTCTCCTGGTCTCCTGTTTGTGTTTCTGATAGTTCACTTTTCAATTGCTCTTCATAGTTTCGAACGGCTCTCATGAGCAATGCCCTGCGGTTCTTTAGGATGTCATCCACAAGCGTGGCAACCATGCTGGGCTCCACTTTTCGCCCTCTTAGCCATGGCAGCTCCTGACCCAGTTTGCACAACACCCCCTTTAGCTCATTTATCCGTTTCAGGATAGTCTCTCTGCTTTTACGCCATGACTGTTCAGGTGCTTTTCCAATCTGGCAGAATGCACTGAAAGTGTATTTCATGCGGGCCTAAAAAAAGAAGACACAATATTTGCATTTTCTGTAAAGCAGCAAAAGATATGCGTTACAATTTTAGGTAAGATTATATTTGAGGCTTCAGCTCTGCATAAATTATATGCTGTATCAGAGCTAATTTGCATTTGTCAGAACACTCAGCAAGTGTCCTTTTCTGTGGATAGGCATGAGCATTAACACGTAATTTGAAGCATAAATGTGGCTATAGCACGTTAAATAGATGCAAGGAAAAAAGACCAATCACAATTCAGTATGCAAATATTATATGAACATCACAGCTGGTTATGCTGCGTTCATGTTGTGTTGGTTAAATCGTAATTATGACATACCTAGCAGATTCTACTAAGAGTGCTTCACATTATTAAATGTGATGCTTCTATGGCAACATTTATGATGGCAAATGGTTCCATATGTGGCTTTGTTGTTGATGGCAGTGAGATACATTATTACTACATTAATTCACCTCCATTTACTTCAAAGAACAAGAAATTAGAGGTTGACCGATATGTATATTAATCTGTTATCTGCAATAAAATTACAATTTGGTGAAAATATAGGCTCCAAAAGGCTTTATTTGGTAAATATTTAAATATAGAGCATAGTATCCGTGCCAAGACAGTCACAATTACTGCTGGACCAATTAATTATTAATACGAAAAGTTATAAAGACATTTGACAGCCCATCGCTCCTGATCTACAATTGATGAATTACTGCTTATACAGTATTTTTTAGCCCATAAGACAATATTCACTTTACAGTGATTTTATTGTGATACATTGTAGATAATTCAAAATAAGAGTCCCCAGTGTATTTCTGGCATGTTTATAACTAAAAGTCCCACGTAATGCACCAAATCTTCATTTTCCTGATTATGAGTGTGATTTTAGTTGCATAATGAACACGAATCTGGGATTTTACTCATTTTGGACTGTCACTGTAAGGGTAGACTAAGATTTATTTTTAACAATCAATAAATCGATTTTAAAAACGATCGCCATTTTCAACCAGCTTAGTTATCGGTATTGGCAAAATCCATTCGACCTCCAAATAAATGCGCTCCACCAAACTTTGGCTACAATAAATGTATATATCAATGAGATGTAGAGGTAGCCAAATAACTAGCTTTATTACACGGCACTCTGGAATACTCGATTCTGATTGGTCAAAGGCGCCATTTAGCGGCCTGATATCTCTGAGTAATAACCGCACATCCGGGTATTGGGAGTCGTCTTTCCTGCTTCTCGGATCACTGTGCGATCACTACAACTAAGCTTATAAAATAACTTCAACTTAAATCAATGCTTCATGTCCATTTATTTGGCAAGTAGTCTAGAAATATAATGCATAATGAAGGGTCACATGGTCATTATTTATGAAATCAACATTGACAGAACTCTGGAGGTGGATTTCAGCTGTTTAGCTATTAATTACTTCTCACATAATTTTAATGCAATTCACTATTTAATGTCTATTTTTCATTTATTTTATTAGTAGCAATGTATTAAGTGGGATAATGTCCAGCAAGCCGGTTATTGCTAAATAAACCCCTCCAGGGTGACACAAGACCCCTCTGTTTCGCGTTGGGGTCCTGATCACCCTGTCTGGGTTTATTGACATTTACATTTATGCATTTGGCAGACGCTTTTATCCAAAGTGACTTACAGTGCACTTATTTACAGGGACAATTCCCCCGGAGCAACCTGGAGTGAAGTGCCTTACTCAAGGACACAATGGTGGTGGCTGTGGGGATCGAACCAGCGACCTTCTGATTAACAGTTTAGTGCTTTAGCCCACTACGCCACCACCACTCTAGTGGTTTAGTGATAACAACCGGCTGACTGTATATTATTCCTTACATAACTGTTCAAGCTGCTGCAATTTTGGTTGTATATACATGACGTCACAATATAAGAGAATGGTGAGGCGTGAATGGCTTTAACAAGTTGGAAACTTGGTGGATTGCGTAACTCGGCAGTATTAGATTTTGGATGGCGAATATTCCAACACTACTAAAACAAAATCATACTTTATTAACTTTATACTAATGTAAACATAAAAGCTACACTTTAAAGCTTGCACACTTTGCACATTTCATGGTCCAGTGCATAAATTACATGTTCTTCAACCACAAATGTCTCAGCTTCAGTGTCAACCATTGACTGACACATTCTCAATTTAACCGAAAATTATGTCAGCAGTGGTCATGTCACTTACAGAAGGGTTTAGAGACTGCCAGGCCACATAGATTGATGCCATGAATAGGGGCATAGGCTGGCGGCCCGTCACTATCCAGGCATCTGCAGCTAGTTCAATCAGAGCAGATGTTCGGTCCACTAGCCGCTGTGGGGTTTCAGACAAAACCTCATCCACCTGTTCAGGACGCAGCTTGAACCTACAAAATCCAAGCAAGTCAAGTTTAAAATCAAACTAAAGCTTTGTTCAGACAGGTAGGAAATACAAAGATTTTTTGGCATATCTGACTCAGTCTTGTTTCTTAGGAGTCTTAATAATTGTACATCCAAATAAACACATTTTCAAAAATTGGATTTGTGTACAGTCATAGAAAAGCCCAAGATATCTTGTAAATTGTGATTATGGTCATACATACTCATAGCAGAAGCTTTCCAGCAAGTCTGTGATGACTTTGGTTGTATTCTCAATATTCAGACTCTTTGTAAGTTCTTGATAGACTGCGCCCATTAAAGGAGTGTCTGCCCCTAGCAGGTATCCAATGGTTCCCATAGAAACAGGACAGTTGCTCTGCCTACAGACGGACAGTATGCAACAACCTCCCAAGACCTCCTTTTTGGTTAAGGTCACATGGAGGAAGTTTGGGTGGTTGTAAGCCCGCTCAAAGAGACTCACTGCCTCCGATTCCATATCACTGGTTAATCTGAGAATACGGCAGAGAGCACGCACTCGAGAGAAGCCTAGAAAGAGCAAAAGGAGAACAAGCAAACTGCTGTTAAATCTAAGGACAACCAATAAAGGAGCGTTTGGTGTTTAACAAAATTCTGTTTAAAGTAATGCATGTACAATGGAAGTTTATGGGAGAAGGCAGTGCACTGGGATAAACAAAAATACATTCAAACTGAGCTATTTTACTGGAGATATGATGTCTGTTTGTCCATACAATGCAAGTGAATGGTGACCACATTTCAAACTCAGAAAAAAGGAAATAAAGGCAGTACAAAAATTATCTTTATGACTCCAGTGGTTTCATCTATGTCTTCTGAAGCAATTCATTTACTTTTGGATGAGAACTGACCAAAATGTAACTTTTTTTTCACTATAAATCTTAACATACGCAGTCACCTTGGCGATCATGATATCAAGCTTGATTACACTTCCTAGCACTCTGCACATGCCTCAAGCACTAGGAAGAGAAATCAGGCTTGAAATCATGATTGTGTCTGGGAAAGTGAAAAATTGTGGTCTGTTCTCACCCAAATTGGATTGGATCGCTCCTGAAGACATAGATTAAACCACTGGAGTCACATACATTACGTTTATGTTACCTTCATGTGCTTTTTGGAGCTTGAAAATTTGGTCCCCATTCACTTGCATGAAGCAGACATCATATCTGTAGTAAAATAACTTTGTTTTTATTCTGTGGAAGAAAGGTCATACAAGTTTGAGACGACATATGGGTGAGTAAATTGGAATTATTATGTTTAGGTGAACTATGCCTTTAACATAAGACTAGCATGCTAAAACCAGTTCATTTCAAATTAATTAATTGTCATGACTATGTAAAGCATGTAATCCTAACTTTCACATGATCTGCATATGGATACCAGAAAAAGACTAGAGCAATATTTGTGCACAAAAATTACATTCGTTATGTATAATCTGAAGTTTATCCGCATAGAAAAATAGCCTGCTCATGATTTAGACAACTTTAAAGTTTAAATAACAGATTTTTGTCCATAAAAAAATGGTTAAATCCTACGGAGTGCTTCGCCCCTTAAAGTTCATAAGTGTAAATGCCATTATAATGTGGTAATTGACCATATGGTTGATGGAGTCAACCATATGCAATAGACCTCAGGTTGTTTTGAACCCAAAACATTCCTTTAAGAAGTGTTGAGCAGGTTGCGTTAGATCTCGAGTTTTTGGCCTTACCTGCGATTAGATTCCTGCATGGTTTCTTGATCGCCTCTGTGGAGGCATGATAGGGCACAGCTGAACAGAGAAAGAAACATGTCAAACAAACAGTTTCCAAACAGAGTGCAAAAGGAGCAGTTCAAAGTGAAATGTCCAGTGTTGGGTCACCTCTGCTCTGGGTCTCATCGCTCAATGTGGTGGTCAGATGTCCCTCTGAGACCACAGACCCACAGTCTTCACACACCAACTGCCTCTCAGAGTACAGATCATCCTCCACGACATTGGAAGAGCCACACTCCGGACAATTACTTGGCATGCCTATAAACCCTTTTCAGACAATAGTCGATCATCAGACCCTTACAACTCAAAATCTTATGAATCTGGTGAATACTAAGGCAATGTATAATAAGAACTGTATAACAAAACGGATCAAAATTAGACATAGGACACAAAACCTTTACGTTTAAAGCATTCAATAGAGACTCTTATCCAAAGATTTCGTTTATGAATTAAAGACTCTCAACGATCAAAATGTTATAAATAGAACAGCGATCAAATACAGGTAGCCTATAGATACAAACAAAGATTTTAAAATAATAAAAATTAGCTGATTTTGCAGGCTTACTGGTGGTGGCGGCGGCTGCTCTTAAGTGGTCGTCGAAAAATAATGAAAGTTGTCGAAATTAAAATGCGTTATATTTAGATTGCACAAATAGCAGAAGGCTGCGAGATGTGTACGTTTGTTTATAAGCCGAACGCGCTTTCTGATGACGTAATTAGTCCGTGTGGATACAAAGCAGTGGGTAGAAGGTCCTACGTTAAAATAAAATAAAACCGTTTGGGTGAAGGAATAGTTAAACCCAAAAAAAATAAAAAATAAATAAAAAATATGATCTCATAATTTACTCACCCTTATGCTATCCCAGATCAAATTACTTCCTTTCTTCTGCAGAACACAAACAAAGATTTATTTTCCTATACCAAACAATGCAAGTTAATGGTGACCAAAACATTTAAAAGCCAAAAGGCATCATAAAGTTAATCCACATGACTCCAATCGTTTAATCAATGTCTTCTGAAGCAATAATTGGTGCTGGATGAGAACAGACCAAAATATATATATAAAAAAATATTATTATTGAACATCTTGTTGTGGTCCTTGTCAAAAAATTCTAAAGGATTCCAATAAGAAAATTGTACAGGATTCTAATTAGAATTTCTATCATATTTTGGAACCATTCCTATAAGAGTCCAATAAGATACTACAGGACAAAGTGAAATTCTATAAAAAATTAATTAGAATGTCCAATAGGATTATAAGAATCCAATAAGATCCTAGAAGAATCCAATAAGATACTACAGGATAAACTGAAATTCCAATAGGATTTTTTGACAAGGGGTTTCTAGGCACGATCATAATTTCAAGTTTGATTATATTTCCTACTGCTTGACCATGCCCAGAGCACTAGATGGTGCTAGGAAGTGTAATCAAGCTTGAAATCATGATCGCCAAGAAGACTGCTGATGTCACGGTTTATAATGAAAATATGTTCCAAAACACAGCAACTATCTTAAGATGGATTTCCCAGCAGTGAAGAAGTATTGGGGAAAATTAGTTATATTTTGGTCTGTTCTCACCCAAAACTGATTGGATAGCTTCAGAAGACCTGGATTAAACAACTAGAGTTATGAATTACCATTATGATGCTGGGATGGCATGAGGGTGAACTATTTAAATAACAAGAAACAGTAAATAAAAAGCACATTCTTTTATAAATGTAATGATTGTGATTATTGGCCTGGCTTAATGTTAGAACTTAAGTAAAATAAGTCTGTACTATTTTTATTCATGGAAACAACCTTAATATTAAATACAGTGGGTTCCTAAAACAGGGTTGCATTGCCACCAGTCCAGGATTTTCCAGGGTCACCCTGGTTTTTGGATGTCTATACTGAAAAAAATTAATTCCATTGCAAGACAGAAAATGTCAAAGAATTTCAAGATTTTAACAAGTATGAACCCTTGTTTATAAGCAAACTATGCAAAGAGAAGAATCATAAACATATTCTCATATGAATCATAAGAAAGTCAGATTAAGAGAACTAGTTTGTTCGGATATTGAGTTTTTTCACATTTGAACACAGGAACTATAGGGTACAATAGGGTATTGAGTAAACTGATGACAGAATGATATGAGTTCAAATAAACCTCTCACACTGTAATTTATCATATGTATATTATACACTTCTGTTATCAGGCTAAAATGGACCTAAATCTTCATATTAGCCACCAATATCACCATAAATGGCCATTATTCTAGTATCTTACATCCACCAAGTACTTCTTACAAAAATCATTATATGGAAAACTTGTTTCTGACATGACAAAGGAACAATAACGTGCTGCTCCTTGCAAGGCCACACCTGTGACATTTTTTATTTCAAAGCCTCAGAATAACAAAGCTGTCAGGTTATATGTAAAAAGGCATAGCATACAAATGATCAAGTATTCAATATTTACATACAAACATATTCATTTAAAGTACTTTATCTGAAAAGCAAATTAACAGTTAGTACATAAGTATCAACAATGGTCTGTCATAATATTATATTACTTTACAATGTTGAAAGTGCTAAATTGTTTAAAGTCTTTTGCTTGAATTTGTTTTTTAAATAAAAAAAAAGTGGACAGTACTAAAGAACTTTAGGGAATATACGTAGCATTCAGTATATATATATAATTTAGCTCAACATGTAGAAAAGTTAATGAAACAGTCACATGGTTAGGTGAATCTGAGGCAAGCCAAATGTGTTTAACATTATAGTTGTCAAAATGTACTTTAAGGCTTCATAAATCAAGTATACACCAAAATGATCTTCAGCTCAGTAGTGTGCTTGTAGTATTAGCCACTTTATGATTTCACCACGACCTTTATATTGCTTTTCATCCCACATTTGTGATAACAGTGCACACAGTATAATACGAAACCCTCTTGCAAAACCCTCTGCCCAAGTTGGAGTCCCTCAAACTGACTTCTTCAAGGAGCTCAAGGACATTAAGATGCTGGGTTTCTCCTCAATGACACGGACCAGAAGGTTGTCTATATATTGCTCCAGTTCCGCAATCTTAGAGTCCTTCTGAGAAAGCTGCTCCTTTTGCTTTTCGAACCAGTTGACAAGCTCTTCATGGGTCAGCTGCGAGTAGGGATCCGTGCCTTTAGCCTCTATGGCCTGCAGGAAATAACACATGATTCGTAAAGCTGACATGCTTAAAGGTTGCTATTGCCAGTACTTAGTCTACATAAACCACATTTTGCAAATCTCTTGTTTAGATATTATCTACATTTTACATTGAGGTCTTAGGAACACAAAAATCACATACCAATGCACACTATGCACACACCATGACATCTTAAAAAAAGTCATATTTCTATTCAAAGCATGAAAAAGGTCTGATGTTTGTGTAGGAGTACAATAGTAGTGGAAGAAACAAGAGGAATACAGATCACGTTACCTTCATCTTGTCTTGCATGCCATTAATACTTATAGTGGATCTGGAATTGTCTTGCGTCTCTCTGAGGTTTGGTGGACTCTCAGTGGAGCTCAGGGGTTTCACTGCATGGGACCTGAAAAGGAAACAAAAGCTGTAAGTCTTAAAGACAGTTTCAAGACTGCAGGGTTGGAATACAAAGCAGTCAATCGAAGGACCCTGCCAGAAGACATTTTTGCATTGTTTTGGGAAACCCATTGTAAAAAGAAATGGTGATGAATACTCCCTGCCTTGAATCTTTTGGCTTTAGAGAACATTGGAATAAAGTCTTTGCAGTGCATTTATATTGAGTTTTCACATCAGTGTTAATTTTTGTATCTATCTGTGTATTATCTAATACCACATTTACAGTATTTTTCAATAGAAGGAAGTAAATGAATGCTACATTAGTTAAAGTGTTTGTCCCTTTTAGGGAAGTCCGATCACTCAGCATCCATGTTCTCAATGCCTCAGGGCCGCCTGCAGAATTCTAGTTCTATGGATACAATTACAGATCCTATGTACTTCAGTGGGGAAAAACCAAAAAGATTTCCTATAACAAAACCTTGAAACCTTTAGAAATCTCAAGAACTCCACATTTTAACTATGGGCAGCTAATGGGTACCTACCTTCACTATCTTCCACCACAGGGTTTCTATAGTAGTTTTCCTGTATGGGGCTCACCTGCAGGATTTTAAGGCAGGACCATCTGTTCTTTCTCTTTCACTTCCATTATTTTGCCCAGCAACCGGCTGAACACCAATATGTGACACTCTGGCCTGCGAAAGAGACTTGTTCTCTGCCCTGTGACCCGTTTCCCATTTCACTGGAGCATTCTAATTTTTCACATGCATTGTCCCAAGAGTTTGGCTAGGGGTTGAGTTTGAGTTTGCAAGGGATGTGGGAAACATAAGGTTGAAACTGCACTATTAATAGTTAAAAACTTGTATGGGGCTTTTCCACTGCACAGTACAACTCGACTCGCTTTTTTGGGGTTTTCCACTGTGGATAGTACCTGGTACCTGATACTTTTTAGTACCACCTCGGTCGAGGTTCCAAGCGAGCCGAGCCGATACTAAATGTGATGTCAAAATCCAGCAGATCACTGATTGGTCAGGGAGAATAGTCACTACCAGCGTCACTGGATTTCTGACACACGACATAAACCCGCTAGTTTTAAAGTTAGTAACAGCAATAACAGTATCATTTGTCCACACGATTTTTGAATTGTGAAAAAAACAATGGCAGTGCACAAAACCACGCCGTGGTCAATAAACGAGGTGCAGACGCTACACTCATTAGCTAGGAGCGAACCGAAAAAGCTCTCTGAGGAATTGTCTCAGCTGTTGGCTGCACACAACTACCACCGGACTCTACCAACAGTGTACGAAAAAGTTTGTGTCATGTTCAAGATAATATCACAGCAGTAGAGGCAGCGAAACTATGAAGATCAGCCTATAATCCCACCCATGCTGAGGCACTAAACTGCAGTGGAAATGCAAGCTCAGAAAAGTAAAGCGTAGAGTTGAGGCGAGTCAAACCATAACGTGCAGTGGAAAGTGCCAGTATTGAGCTTGCCTTTTGGGCTGACCAACTAGTACATCTGCTGGCTTGTTGAGTTCTGGTCGCCAATTGTTGCCGATTTCGGAAGAGACAATTGGGCCCGACTCTTTTTGGAGACTCCTGTCATTGCACCACTCTGAAGCTGAACATTTTCTACATTCGGGACTGAATCCAAGCTTGAATTAACATCTCTGTGAAAGTCTGGTTTATACTTTGCTGGTATTTATTCTTGTCCAATTTCTCTCGAGGAAAGACTGTTGGTAAAATCCAAATGCACAGGATCATGATTGGTGGAAGGCTCTTTAGCTACAGGAAGGTCATCAAGCTTGCAAACTAACCACGTTGGTATTTTCAGTAAAATTTACATGATCAATTGCTTGGTTGTTGAGTTCAGGTTCAGATGCAAAATTTTGCTAAGGGGTTTGCTGTTGCTGGCCCCTTGTTGTGTTTAGTGGTTTTTAACCCAACAGATAATAAAAGGTTGGCTTCTGCTTCTATACTGATTGGACTATACGTAAGATATGGTAATCAATCATGGAGCTTTTTGGCTCATCTTTGCTCATCTGTCCTTTCTCCTGGAAAACAAGTTCTCCAATTCTCAGAATGCAATGAAGTGGTAGATTGGTCTACATTTTCTGTGTACCATACTTCTTGCCTGTTCTTTGAGACATCTCGTGCTGAATGCAGAGGGCATTTTTCTCGTCGTAAACAGTAGACATCAGAGCCTCCACTGTCCTCAGATGGTGTAGATGGAAAAATTTGTGTGGCTCCAGTAATTGATACATTTGTAAGGTCTCTTGAATAAACATCTGGTTTTTCCAGCCAAGTCTTGTTCTGAAAAGGCATGTTGTTTCTTCTCTGACTTTTCTGTACCATCTCAAAGACTGACAATGTTCTCCGTGTTGCCACTAATGGCATCAGAGACATCTAAAAACGGGTTGGTGTTTGGCACCGATTCTCAGGAAAAGAAGCATCCAGAAACAGTAGAACTGAAGGAGCAGTGTAATGAGAGATAAGATTAAGTTTGAACAAACATGGGACAAATATCTAAACATGTTGGTAAGCAAATTGGGAGTCATTTTGCTTTGTACCCCTTCTAAATCAGAATGAATTAAAGGGCACAATTTCTGCACCAAACAGAAAATCGCAAAAACAATTGACGAACAGGTTGTCCTGCCACAAACTAATGGCTGAGCTATTAAATTTAAAAAGCACAACAGACCCACGGTCAGTTTGTTTAAATGCACAATTATAAAATGGAGCTACAGTGGGTTTTTGTGTTGTCGGGCTAGTCCTCATCCGTCTAACTATACATGAAAATATGCATAACTGAATATTTGAATGATGGACGTCAAACAAGACAGATTAAATAAATATTGTACATCAACAGGGATTAAATTGGGGCAGAACGGACCAGGACAGCGTTCCATCACCGGTGATTTCAAAAAGCGCACACTCTGCTCCACTGCCCGCTTCAAGCAGTTCCACCAATGGGAAGAAATGCTCCAACCCCGCACCCGCTCATAGGGTTCCACAGCCTCACAAATCCCAATTTAACCCTGCATTTCAGAACTCAAAGGCTAGAGGTCCTAATAATGTGAATACATGCTAGCTAGATGAAGCCAAGCTAGAATTACATTATATAGGTTTGTTAGTCCGAATTTGCAAAAATCAGACTGTATGATTAAAAGAATTATAATAATTTACATTAGAGACAACTTGATTTAGTCAAACTGAAATCAAAATTTTAAAGTGGAATAAACACACTGAGTGTTAGGGCTGGGTAACAGCAATCGGATCACAATATGACACAGGTGTGATTGTATAGGTGCAGCCCTACTGAGCGTTAACACTTTAAATTTGTATGGGAGAAAGTATTTTTACATCAGAGAAATTACACACTTCACCTCTAAAATCTTTGAGCACTTAAAAACATTAAATTGTCCTGAAGAGATAATAATAGGTTTAAAGCTATCCACGAAATAGGCTGTCTACTTCCCTGTCTCCCTCCCCCACATCTCCTCCACATTCCAGAACATATTTCATGAAGTCCTGAAGTTGTAATGGATTAGTCAGACAAACAGAACTGGTGAAAAGCTTTTTCATAGGAAAACAGATTCCGGCAGCTTCCCCTGGGCAGACCTCAGTCATAAACCACACTGAAGTTAACACATTGACGGTTATAATGCATATAAATAATAGTAAACGTTACTACATTTCAGCAGAAATAAACAGATAAGTCCATGGTAGTAAAGACTGTTTATTCAGATCTAGGTATTTAATTCAGTTAAAGGTATCACATTTAGCAGGTTTGATTACCATCTTCTGAAAATGTAACAGAGAAAGAGGAACACAAGAGTAAAGTTGTAAATGTAAGCAAGTGTGCTACATATGCAACAGTTTGTATTCACATGCTTATTAAAACCAGCACTTTAGCTAACATTACTGTGATTCATCCTTACTTGGAGTCCTTCAACCAGTTTCGAAAGCGCTGCTTCTCATTCCAAATATTTTCTTTGACATGTACAGACATGAGCTTGTACTTGCACATGAATACACAGTGACACAGAGAACACTGCATATTTCATGACGGTGCCGACTTCTCTTTTGCGACAGCATAACGAGATGATCACAGCAGCGTGGTGTTACAAACCATGTGACACTGATATCTAGTTAGAACGAGCTCAGACGATGAAATGCATATTTCAGAAAAATCGACAGACATTTCAATGCCTTTAATATTCAAGCTGTGATCAAAGGTCCTGAGTTTGCCTTCCAGCAGAATTGTTAACAAGGACATTTTTTTTTTTAGAATGATTTGAAACTACTATGAAAAATTATAAAAGCAAAGACATTTGAGTTATGACGGATGAAGGACTTGTTAGTGTTAGCCAGATGTCTCTCTCAAGCCACAATCGTTATGAAATAGTCGTTTCCTTTAGGTTCTGATCTGATAAGCAGAGTGCTTTTAAAGTATTTGGTCATATTGCTGTCAGGTAACCCAAAGAATATCAAAATGCACATATTTTATGTTTCATGTAATACACAATGCTTCATTGTCAGGCCAGAAACATACTCTATGGAAGTAAGCATACACAGAAGCAAACGCTTGGCCAAAGGGGTAGGGGGTGATAGAGTTACCTTCACAAGTCTGTGCCTGGATGTGTAAGGATTCAGGCAAGTTGCTATGAATATATTGACTTTAATTGCTCAGCAATATTCTCTTTAAACGGTTGCTTGGCCATGACAGTAGTTGGCTTGAAAAAGGAAACTCGGCACAGAAGCGGACAGTTCAAACTGTCGTCCGCTATAGCACCCCTTCTGGCACCGTTGAGAATGCAACATGTACTAGCGGTGTGTTACAAATTGCGGTCTGATACATTTTAGAAAGCAACTACGCACAAAATTGAGCTTGTGTAGCTATAAGCGTCTGTGATCGCGTACTTGTGTAGAGTATGTTTCGAACTTTAGTCTTTGTAGGAGATGTCATTGGGCGTCATTCATGAAACACAAACAGAACGATTTTTTTCAAAACATTCGTAAATTGTTGCAATTGAATAAAAGAGACAATTATGAAAGAAGAGTTTTATGAACGATTTACACAGAAATTCATTCTGATTGTGTTTCACAAATGAGGCTCAATGAGCACATTTTTGAAAACTTACGTTGCGGTGTTTTCATTTAGGGTACTGACCTTGGCTTTACTGCAGATACTTTGGCTGAGCGACTGTGAGCTTCAGGTTGAGGAATGGTGTGCTGCTCAAAAGTATTGGTCGAATCGAATGAGTAGGGATTGGCAGAGGGGACATATTCTGAGCTATTCACCTCAGGTTTCTCTGCTTTCTTCACCGTATTCAATCTAGCACTCCTGGGCTTCACCTCTGGCCGCTTCTCAATGGTGTGGGGCTGTTCTTTCACCTTCCTTTGCTTCTCTTTTTCTTCTTTCTCTTGATGTTCTTCTTTCAACTTCCTCTTCACTTCCTCCTCTGCCATCTTTCTCCCTTGCATCCTTTCTTCCATTTTCTTCTTCTCAAGCTCTAACCTCTCTATTTCCAGCCTTTCTTTCAGAGAAAGCCTTTCTTTCTCCTCAGTCTTTCTTCTCTCTATTTCCTCTTCCCTTGTTCGCATTTCCTCTGCTTCCTTCTTTTCCTTCCTGTGGCTTTCCTCTTGTTTTTCGTGCATCTCTTCTGCTGCATTTTCTTGAGTTTGCCGTTCTGAGGTGTTAAGAGAGTCCACTGAGGTGTTGGAGGTTTTTCTGCTATGACCTCTGTGTAGGTCATCCATGGATTCGTGGCCTGAGCTGTTCAGACTGAAGGTGGAACTGGCCCTGGAGTCTCTGGTCTCCGGCTCCTCAGTGTAGACGTGACTACCGTTAATGCACAAGTTGGGCTGCACAATGCCCTGTCCAAGAGAGCTGGCACTTTGGGACACCTTGCTGTCAGAGCTTCCAGTGTGCTTAGGTTTCAGAAATTTGAATTTCTTCTTGACTTTGAAAACAAAGAAAATCAACATATTACTATTACATGCATGCATACTTGCTGTAATACATATTATTAAACCTTTCAAAAGATATTGGAAAGGGCCTGATATTATCTGCTTTCAATCATGAAAACAATAAAAAATATGGTCACCAACATAATCAGCCATCTCCTAAATATATATTTCTGGTCTCATTTTCACTTTTCATACTGAAAATTAACATCACATTAAATAGTTTTGAGGATTTTACAGTGTGATTCTAACTAAATCTACAGATATGGTCACTGATATATCCAGTGCATCCCTAACATTTAAAACATTATGGCTATGCATTATGTAACAATACCTTCAGGAGAATCTATATTCAGGCCAGATGACCTGCTCAAACTGATGGCCGAGTCTTTTTCAGGCAGTGTGGTGAGTGTGGACATGGACTGAGACATGTTACGGTGCAAACCCGACTTGGGTGCGAAGAGGGACTTCAGTTTATTTTTCTTTTTGGCTCCAGATGTGGCATTCGTTTCCTCTTCTCCCTCACTGTCGGTCAGTATATGGCTGAAAGACGGCACTATAGCAGATGCAGAATCCGACATACCATCTTTCTTTTTCCCTTTCAGCTTGTCCTTGATCTTCCCAAATTTTGACCGTGACTTGTCCTGCGCAGAGAGGTCGAACATACTCGCCGTCATGTTGTTCTTCTTGAACTGAATGTCCAGGAACACCTCACCTCTGTCTTTATCTGCCTTTCCTGACTTGCCGACCAGCTTGAACCATCTGTTGCACACAAACAGCACGTTCAGTTTCAAGCATATTTAATTTCCTGGAGCACCTCTCTCATCAGAGAAAAGACAGCTGGAGGTTCAGATAAAGATATGAGATTCCATGGAATGGGACCACGCTGTCTCATTTAGTTAGACTTTGTAAACAACTATTTCTAGTCTGATTTTCACTGTAAATTCAAAATCCACTATTTTCGTGATATTTCACCGAAAAATTTAAAAGCAGGAAGAAATTGTATTTTGCTAAATTTTAGGACATTAAGATTTTTTCATTGTGATATTATTTCCATGACAATTAAGCATGTACAGAACATGTATGTGAACTGTATGTACCTGTAGTTGTATGTACCCTAACGACATTTTACGATATTCAATATACACGTGATAATTGACAAAGTGAGAATGACAAAATAAAAATACTACAGTAATGCTGCTTTATTGTTTTTCTGGGTTGGGTTGATATAAAAATATTTTCTCTGTTACAAGACATGACTACTTCAATTTCATTGGATCACTACTCTTACATAAAACAGAGTGAGTTGTATTTGCTAATTGCACTTGAAACTAGGAGATCCAATGAACGAATCCCAAAGTCCATGTCAATAGATTCACATGACTGTTGAAATTCCTCAGCAGCTACAACCCAAAACAGCACATTATGGTTTAATGACCTAGTCCTGGACAGAGGACAACAATTTATTCCTCTAAAATAACCATTCTGTTATTGATTATCATCTAGAATGACAAGTGCTTCTATAATGACTGAACACATCTTTTTGAACTAAATAAAATCAAATAAAACTGCTTTTCCTTGGGCTGAATTAAATAGGTCTGTCTGCTACATATCTGTAAAACAAAAAAAAAAAAGAGATGGAGATAAACTAATGATCACTGAGTCTTATGGACTCAGATGTGTTTATCCAACAAATAGAGAAGCATCGGCTTGTTTTTCCCTTGGGGAAAAAAGGGATTTTATTAGAAAATGAATGACTGGGAGCTGGCAAGCCAACAACAAATTCTGACATGGCAATCCTCTTCAATCCCATTTACATGCTACTTTCAATTACTCTGATTATTCCGTGAAAAATGTGATGTTTTAATGTTTTTTATGATGTAATATTTATTATTCTGTATCTTAAGCTGCAGCTTGGCATAAAAAAAAAATAATCAGTCAGTCAGTTTGTGAATCTGTTTGAATGACTGATTAAGGGTGTGTTCACACTTGGCAGGTTTGTTAGATTAAAATGAACTCTGGTGTGATTGCTCTGTTAGTATGGTTCATTTGAACAAGTGCAAATGCTGTCACCCGAAACAAGCAGACTGACACCACCTGAAAAGTCCAGGAGAACCAAGAGAACCAAACTACAAGTGTGAACACACCCTAAAAGAACCGGTTCATAAGAGTATTTTTTTTCTACACTGCACTGTCTGTTTTGATTCACTAAAAAGAACCGGTTCATAAAAGTAATTTGTTTGTGAATCCGAATACACACGCTGTGTTGTGTTCCACCCGTGAGGACAATCTCAATATAAAGACACGTTTCCTTACCATTATTTTGGGGTATATGGTCTTTTAATCTCACTAACTTTAAATTCAGACGGCAAATGCATTTACAATTTGGGAAAATATGCATTCTTTTGCCGTGGGGCTGTATGATCCCTGCCATCCACCTACGTCTCAAAGACAGTAACATTAAGTCCTACCCTGTTCTTTAGCACCAATATCCAGCCACTGTACATCGACGTCAGAGGAAAACATACAGGACAGCCTTGAAAATGTCACTTGACAGGAGTTATGAATCATACGATGGATCTGTTTTGAATTGATGGATACAAGCAGACTTGGGATTTGACTGCATGTACTAGACATTAAATGGAATATTCCGTGATCAGCTCAATCGACAGCATTTGTGGCATAATATTAATAACCACAAAAAATAATGTTGACTTGTCCCTCTTTTATTTAAAAAAGAAATATTTTGGTTACAGTGAGGCACTTCCCATGGAAGTCAATGGGGCCAATCCATTACCATTAATGTGTTTCAAACGTAAAGCCAAAAGATGTAAACAATTTGTAAGTTAACATGATTTTAGTGAGATAAAATACCACAAATACAGTTGATTAAGCTGAACTTGTATTGAGCCCGGAATATTCCTTAAAACTAAACCAGGGTTCACTTCTCACAAAAGTTTGACCAATTAATTTTCATTTTGTTTCTTTAATAACATAACAGAACATAACACATAACATCATATTTGAGGGATTTATTTTTATATAATTTTAAACAGGATGTAAAACAGCAGACTTTGTTTTTTTGCATTTTCACCAATGATTTTGTGGGGAAATCTGCAGTTCTTTAGAATGGCTTTAAATACTGTAAAATGTGTTAAAGTGGCCTCAGCAAACTACACTCTTATTGCTATCAATTTTGTGCCAGTAAATGGTAAAAGCTGCTAAACCACATTTCCTTGCGCCAATTACAAACAGACAATTAAAATGGTATTGTACAGCCAGGGAGGTGCACATTTGACAAATTTTAACATTGTTAAAAGGTCAATGTGTTGCAGTTGTTCTAACAACACCTCAACACACCCGTTGAAACATGTTGTACTAAACGCAATCAGCTCTTGACATGATGTCATTCAGAAAGCTGTGAGTTACAGCTACAAAAAGAGCAAGTTCAGAGAAGTTGCATGACAGTTCTCATTAACTGAGGTGAAGTTACAACATCTCCACAGGGCGTTGCCTGCTTTAAAGGGATAGTTCATCCAAAAACAAAAAAAGAGTCATCAATTTGGCCTCTCGTACCTTACAATGCAGTCAGAAAATATTTGCTTGATTAACTCTAAAGCTCACCGAATTTGTTTTAGATCATTAGACATAACATTATGGTGCTTGGAAGACATTCTGAAACCAGTATCCAGGAGGTACTGTTTCTTCACACACTAAACACCATCCATTTATGAATTGACTAGCAGCAAGTCCGCTAAAGCTCTTAAAGAGTGCCCATTCAGGCCTAAGAAGATTCCTCCATAACAGCTAATGCCATGACAGGAAGATGAATCAGCACTGGATCTCTCATTGTCAGCGTGCGCATGTGCCAGTGCGCCGATAAGGGCGTTGTGTGACTGGAGTCCCTTATCATGTGCAGCAGTGCAGGAGTCACACTCACCCGCTCAACTGTGAGTTTGTGAAGTTTCATTACACTTTTCAGTTTGCTGTTAGATATTCAACAAATCCTGTCTAATCCGAAGCGAATTGGACACATTTTCTAGAGGTGACCTAAAAAACTTTTAATTTGGCCCTCTGGAGCTTAATCTAGCTTAGTATTTAGCTGATGGCCTACTTCCCACGAGCAGAAAATTTGTTTTGATAACATACCAGATTCAGCATAATTATTTCCTTAAGTGTTTACATGATTGCTGAAGGAAAAGGCACCGTTGAAATTTTAAACTATACAAAATGGATCATATTTGTTCATTTATATGTCGATAATCCCCAAAATTCTGCTTATTTAAAAAATCTGACAAAGCAAGAAAACGCATTCACATGAGATATGAAATAATCGAGTTATTCTGTGCTTTTGATGTCAAACCATGAAGAGGCACAACACTTGCATATATTGGATAAGCCAGTAAGAACGCCGGTAAAGGTGTGTACATGCAACGCAAATCAGGGTAATGGGCAAAATTGACCCATGTCAATCTGTTTATTTTTAAGCCTTTTGTGGCCTTACACTGATAAAAGAAAGGCATTTAAATGTCCACACATTTTAGGCTTATCAAGTATGATTGGTGTAAGAACATGCATGTAAACATGCTCACTGTTTACCAGAAAATCAGCATGATAAAAAACAAATAAAAAAAATAATTAAAAAATCAGACAATGCAAGAAAACAGTGTTTACATGGCATTTCAAATCATCCAATTATTCCCTTCTTTTCACGGCAAAATGTAAACAGGCATGTGTGCAACACTTCCATGCATTGAATAAGTTGTAAGAATGCCAGTGACGGTGTTTACATGCAGAGCGAAATCAGAAAAATTTGCACAAATCTACCCGTATTGATCGGTTTATACATCAACGGTGTATGATCTTAACCGGACAAAGAAAAGCTGTTTAAAGCATTTCCATGTACGCATGCTTTGCTGGCTTATTAAGCATAATTAATCTAAGATGGTTTACATGCACACTCTCATTGTTTTTAAAAACAGAATAGACTTAATACATTGGCCAGGCAGCCACCATATTGATTATCTTCTGTAATAAGCTAAAAATAATCATTAGCTAACATTAGACAAAATTTCTACATTGGTTCATCCCTAATACCAGTCACATGGTGCCCAGAAAATACTTATCACAAGCTAAGCAAGAACACAAGAATGGTTAAGAATGGGGAACAAAAGACTGTAATAAACCGAGAGAACTTTGGTAGTTGGCAGACAAAGCAGAAGTACACCCACTCCGCCTTAAACCAAGACAGAGTCTGTGTCAAAGTGTCAACGCACAAGTTTACAGAAAAAGATTCAGAATTAGCATGAGGCATTTAGCATTGTTTAGGCACATAATTTGAACAAAGACATCACCAGAGGGGCTGTGAGAGGGAAAGCATGAACTTGGAAGTCAAAATCAGCTGACAAGCCTTGACTAAGTTATGCCACACTAACAGAAACACTGAGACACCAAACTCCACCTGTGACGTATGTAAAGGCCTGAGAGAGAACTAGGCACAAACAGAACAATCATAAAATACAGATGTTGGATCTCGTTACTTCTCAAAATAGTCTGTAAACAAAGCACAAATAGAGTATGAGTAAAATCAAGTGTAAACACATTCTTGTAACATTTTATGTTTGCTAAAGAAAATGTTATGTTTGCACATGCAAAAGTCGCCACCAGGATTCTAGAGTATGTTGGTGGTTACCAGTGCGTTCTATGTAGTTCCTAAGGTGTTTTTAGCACATTGCCATGTAGTTGTTAGGGTGTTCTGGGTGGTTGCAAGTGCTTATTCGCTGGCCTAAAAGGTCAAAGTTTAAAGTGCCCACCTTTAACCTAAATTAATTCTAGGCTGCCTTTGTGCTTTTTTGAGCTTCAAAGTTTGGGTCACCATTCACTTGCATTGTATGGACCTACAGAGCTGAGATATTCTTCAAAAAATCTGCGTTTATGTTCTACAGAAGAAATATATAGTTACAAACATCATGGATGACATGAGGGTGAGTAAATTATGAGAAACTTTTCATTTTTGGGTGAACTATCCCTTTAAGGTCAGTGACAATATGGTTTCTAGGGGGGGAAAATAGCAACTAAAGGTGACCTTCTATCAAGAATACCCGCTTGGCACCAACCACAGGACAGGCATTTTCATACACACACCCGATAGATCAAACTTCAGATAATCGAGAGAATAGATCTGCTTACAAGGAACTTCAAGTTCCACTTTCATGTGAGAGTCAGTTACTTAAAAGGATAGTTCACCCCAAAAGGAAAATTCGGTAATCATTTACTCACCCTCATGTTGTTTCAAACCTGTGTGACATAGAACACAAAAGGAGATGTTAAACAAAATATTTGGGACTTAAAAAGTGAATGGTGACTAAGTCTGTTATTGCATCATTTTCCAAACAAACAATGTAAGTGAATCGTGACCAGGACTGGACTGGTATTCTGGCATACCGGTCATTTTCCAACCATACAGTGGCCCCCAAATATTAAACCAAGTGGCATCTGTAAAAAACTATCAAAACCAACTTCACTGTTCTGAGCCAGTTTTCCTATGGACAAGTTTCACAGACATGTGACTAAAAACCGAGACCCGTCAGTGAAAAGCACTTTTTGCCAGTCCTGCCTGGTCCAGCGAAGGTGGGTTTGTGCCCATAGGCGACGTTGTTGCCGGTAATGTCTGGTATGCACCTGCCTTACAACAGGCCTACATGCCCTCAGTCCAGCATCTCTCAGCCTATTCTCTGAACAGTCTGATCACTGATGGAAGAATTGTGCATTCCTCGTGTAACTCGGGCAGTTGTTGTTTCCATCATGTACCTGTCCCACAGGTGTGATATTTGGATGTACCCTTCCTGTGCAGGTGTTGTTACACGTGGTTCAGCTGTCATTCCTGTCTCGCTGTCTTAGGCGTCTCACAGTATGGACATTGCAATTTATTGCCCTGGTCACATCTGCAGTCCTCATGCCTCCATGCAGCAAGCCTAAGGCATGTTCACACAGATGAGCAGGGACCCTTTTGGTGTTTGGAGTCAGTAGAAAGGTCTCTTTAGTGTCCTAAGTATTTATAACTTTAACCTTTATTGCCTACCGTCTGTAAGCTGTTAGCAGTTCGTTTTTTTACAGACAGATTGTTTCACTTTTAACTGTCTAGATCACAATTCCAGCAGGATCGAAGGAATGACATTTAAGACTTTTTAAGGCCAAATAAAAGAAATATTTAAGGCCACTTTTGCAATAATAATAATAATAATAATAATAATAATAATAATAATAATAAATACTAATATAATACAACATTAAAACTCTAAATGAAATCATTAAGTTGCATGTAGCCTAAAGTACGTAGCCTATATTGTGACCCTTCTCTTTAGTCACTTGCTTTCCAGCAAGACGTGACGCAATAGACCAATGCCACCGTTTATGTCAAACACAGAAGTGGTGGCAAAAACCATGTGTAAAAAGTTAAAAAGGAAAAAGGATTCAGAGGGCTCTAATTGACTGCTGTGGCTTTAAGCCATGAACAGAGCTGACTGGACAGAGATCATTTCAACTCACAACTTTGCAGCAAACATTTATAGCGAACATGATTACATGTTTGTTATTAACTCATTTTATTAAAGTAATTGTATCGCTAAGAATGTTTGTATTTATGATGGTTTTGTGTCATACTTTTGTTTAATCATCTAATCTGTCAAATCTAACACAACAGTCAGTGGGCTTTCTGCCACCACTTACTGCACATGCAATGACATTTTTGTAAACAAGAAGATTGGTCTATAGACCTTAAAATAAGACCACTCCAACCTCGCCCACTTGCAAATTGTAACGTTGACAGCTTTGTCGATTATAAGCAGAAGAGATAAATAAAATGCTTTTGCATTAAAAATGCACAATAACTCCATTCTGATTAACGGGTTTATGAAGGTTTATATATGCATAACATCGTAAGATCAGTAAAAATACGCTTCCCTGCTGCGCGCTCACACTAAACTCAAGCGTCAGCTGCTAAATGACGGATGCACGAGAGAGAGAGAGAGAGAGAGAGAGAGAGAGAGAGAGAGAGAGAGAGAGAGAGAGAGAGATGTTGTTTTAAGCGTCTCTTCTATTCACGCCCCAAAATTAAAGACCTCAGCTAGCTAATTTTAAGACTTCTTGTAATTTAAGGTATTTACTACTTTTTTATGGACCCACAGAAACAATTAGCAATTGGTTTAGGCAATTAGCTTCTGATAGGCTAATTGGAGTCAATTGGAGGTGTACCGGTGGATGTATTTTAAGGCCTACCTTCAAACTCAGTGCCTCTTTGCTTGCCATCTGGGAAAATCAAAAGAAATCAGCCAAGACCTCAGAAAAAAATCCACAAGTCTGATTCATACTTGGGAGCAATTTCCAAACACCTGAATGTACCACGTTCATCTGTACAAACAATAGTACGCAAGAATAAACACCATGGGACCACGCAGCCATCATACCGCTCAGGAAGGAGATGCATTCTGTGATGAGAGATAAATGTAGTTTGGAGCAAAAAGAGCAAATCAATCCCAGAACAACAGCAAAGGACCTTGTGAAGATGCTGGAGGAAGCAGGTAGACAAGTATCTATATCCACAGTAAAACGAGTCCTATATCGACATAACCTGAAAGGCTGCTCAGCAAGAAAGAAGCCAATGTTCCAAAACCACCATAAAAAAGCCAGACTACAGTTTGCAAGTGCACATGGGGACAAAGATTTTTATTTTTGGAGAAATGTCCTCTGGTCTGATTAAACAAAAATGTAATTGTTTGGCCATAATGACCATCATTATGTTTGGAGGAAAAAGGGTGAGGCTTGCAAGCCAAAGAACACCATCCCAACTGTGAAGCATGGGGGTGGCAGCATCAAGTTGTGGGGGTGCTTTGCTGAAGGAGGGACTGGTGCACTTAGATGGCATCATCATGAAGGAACAATATGTGGATATATTGAAGCAACATCTCAAGACATCAGCCAGGAAGTTAAAGCTCTGTTGCAAATGGGTCTTACAAATGGAAAATGACCACAAGCATTCCTCCAAAGTTGTGGCAAAATGACTTAAAGGACCACAAAGTCAAGGTATTGGAGTGGCCATCAAAAAGCCCTGACCTCAATCAGAAATAAAATTTGTGGGCAGAACTGAAAAAAAGAGTGCCAGCAAGGAGGCCTACAAACCTGACTCAGTTACACCAGTTCTGTCTGGAGGAATGGGCCAAAATTTCAGCAACTTATTGTGAGAAGCTTGTGGAAGGCTACCTAAAATGTTTGCCTCAAGTTAAACAATGTAAAGGCAATGCTACCAAATAAAAACAAAGTGTATGTAAACTTCTGACCCACTGGGAATGTGATGAAAGAAATAAAAGCTGAAAGAAATAATTATCTACTATTATTCTGACATTTCATATTCTTAAAATAAAGTAGTGATCCTAACTGACCTAAGACAGGGAATATTGTCTACAATGAAATGTCAGGAATTGTGAAAAACTGAGATTAAAGGTATTTGGCTTAAGTGTATGTAAACTTTGTGTGTGCGTACACACACACACACACACACACACACACACACACACACACACACACACACACACACACACACACACACACACACACTACCGGTCAAAAGTTTCGAAACACTTGACTGAAATGTGAACAAAAATATAATTGTGCCACCATATTAATTTATTTCATTATAAAACTAAAATGTTATATATATAAAAAAAAGTTTTGAAGATGCTTATATATAACACAGTTTTGATTTATTTTGATTTTGTTTAGACTGTATTATTCCATAGATTTGATGACTTTACTATTGTTCTAAAATGTGAGGTAAATATATACAAGCACAGAGTGTGTGTGTGTGAGAGTGTGTATATATACACATGTATGTATGTATGTATGTATATATATAGAGAGAGAGAGAGAGAGAGTTAAATTAATTTATTATTAAAGTTATAAACTCACTCTGTTTTATTACGGGATTTATTGTCGTGGAGGTCCAGGAGGTTTATAGTCGCTTGCCCGAGCGTTTTGTCGGGTCCCATCAGAGCCCGGTGCATCACGCACACCTGTAAGGTACAACGCTCCACGTTACTGGTGTGAAAGAGAGGCAGGTTGAATGTGGCCTCCTCTTTCCACACCGGAGCGATGCACTTCTCCGCCACCGACGTGGAGAACTTGTCCTTGGCCACCATCATGATGGCGTACGCATCGTTGGTGCCATTTTTCCCCTTGATCCGCAACCCCCTCGCCTGGAGCACCGTTACCTGCACGCTGGTTGGGTACCACTGCAGACTTTGCTCTGCCAAAGACATTTCGGTACAAACCCAACGAGTTTCAGATGGGATTCAAACTCAATAGGACGCGCGAGACGTCCTAAACTAATGAGAAGTTACGAAGTGTCAACGGTCCGTTACTGCTTCGCTGGAAAAGTTTCACCTCGTCTTGTGAAGCAACTATCTGAAACCACGCCTATACTTCTGTTCACCGGTGGGGCAACAGGCGTGTGGGCGTGGCCTACTGGGTGACGTACCGATAAATTGTTACATTGGGCGTGGACAGAGGTGGTGATTGACTAATAATAATAAAGAAATGACTCATTTCTGTTTTGGCTGTAATATTGTTAAATATTTATTGTGGAGAACTTAAAGATATATTCCGGTTCAATACAAAGTCACGCTCAAGCATTTATGTCATAATTTTGATTATCACAAATAATAATTTTGACACGCAACTCCTTTTATTTAAAAATAGTAAAAATCGAGTTTACAGTGGGGCACATACAATGGATGTGAACGGGGCCAATGTTTGGAGGGTTTAAAAGCAGAAAAGTGAAGTTTATAATTTTATAATAGCACTTTAAATCATTTGAATTATTGCATTTATTATTTGAGCTCAAAAACAATTGTAATCACCGTTTTTACAGTCATTTTAAGGTTTTAGTATTTACAGCATTATGATGTCATGGCAACAAAGTGGTAAAATTGGGTATAATGCACAGAAAAGGTTGGTAAGGGATTTTATCCAATTAAAATCATGTTAACACCCTTAATGTTTACGTCTCGTGGCTATACTTTTGGAACAATGAGTATTTTCATGTTTACGGATTGGCCCCATTCCCTTCCATTGTATGTGCCTTACTGTAACCCAGATTTTTGAGAAAAGGGTGGCGATGTCAAAATATATTTTTGTGGTAATCAACAAAATGCCACAAATGCTGTCAATTGATCTTAAACTAAACCAGGATTATTCTTTAAATACATTATTACATTGAATTCATATAATTTTGTTAGCGTATTGTATTTTGTGGGTAGGTTTTACATTAATAAGCAAACATTCCCATACTTTATCCCAAAGATCCAGATTTTTCCTTTAGAGTTTGCAGACAATCAATCTCAAAAATAAAATGTCACAGAATCCTTAATAAACACAGAAATGTGTTACAGCTATTAAAAAATTGCAATAAGACATATATCATTAATTATCTCAGTATATTAGTGAAATTTCACATTCATAGCTGTAAATTTACCAAGAATTCTCTTTTTTGTAGTTTTCCAAAAAACTTGGAAACTTTAGAGATAGACCTACTATCAGTATTCGATATGTACAAACAGAAAAGCTATTAAAACTGTAAATTTACACACAGCTAAAAAATCAAAATAATTGATTTTATAAAATCAAAATATAAAATCAAAGGGCCATTCAGTATTCAACCCCATGTTGACTTTATTTTGTTTGTGACATCTTGTTCTGAGCTTACTATAAATAAAAACTAAATAAAGAAATACATAAAAAAAAGAGTGAGAACAGATCTAACTTCATAGATAGATAAGACATTAGGGTTTGTCTGGTGTTTAGATCTTTTTATTGTTTGTTTAATATTTTTATTTCATTTCACAAGAGGTGAGAAAAGTTGGTGTAACACATAGTAACATACGTTTTCGTTTTTATATGGTCCACTTTTGTATTATGAAAATACACAAGAGTACAGACTACACAGTGACTTTTGCATTTGTACACAATGTCCAAAACAGCTCATAATAATTATTTGATGTTCCTTTCACTTACGAGAATTTTTTAGAAAGGTGTCATTAAAATGAATACCACAGATAAGGCATTTATGAACTGTACAGTTCTGTTGCACAAAGTAACAATTATACTGAATTGTCTTCCCTGCAGTCATTGTTCTCAAAAAGGGGAACACATAAGCAGAATCAATAAACTATCTAGCTGTTTGACATAAAATATATATATATATATATATATATATATATATATATATATATATATATACACAAAAACATATTTAAAACAAAAAATAAGGACCATACTAGCATTTCAGTAAAGAACACATTATGCAATGTAGAATTTAGAACAAACCAACTACAAAAAAGGCATGCAAGCTAAAGTTTCACCCACAGAGATTATTCACTGATAATGTCCTGAAATGGAGAGATTAATAGTGATTAGAATAATGAAAGTAACAAGAGGATTTGTCAAAGAGCGTAAATTCAAGTAGGTCTACTCTAGGAAAGAATCAAACCATTGCTTCACATGCTTATATTCCTAAACAAAGATTGGTATGTGGAGTGACCAAATGGCAAGTCTGGGATTTATTTATAAACTATGTACCCAAAACAGCAAAGACACAAACAAATTATTATTATTATTAAACCATAATCTTCATTTAGCTTTGTAATAATTGAAACTGCATGATAAAAGCTGAAAGAATAGCCATGTTCCTCCATGCTTTGTGAGGATGATGCATGCTTGTATTGTTCCTGAAACCCATTATTCTGGGCCTTCAGAGTTCGGCATGGGAGTGAAAGTTAACAATGGTCGTCTCTTTATAAACTCTCAATCTCAATGTCAAGGGTGTAGGTTTGGTTTGAATGGTGGTAGGGACATATTGCAAGGATGATATTCAGAATTTTGGTATAAATGTATGAAAAATCAATTAATTTCAAGAATTGGATGCAGGATACCAATGGAAATCAACACCTGTAATCTACAAAAAATTATTTTCATTTCTTTAATCTGACAAATGACTGTGATTGGTGCATCCTGCACAGCGCTGAGTAAAGTTACAGGTGCCACATGACAACACCATTTATGAGCTGTTTCAGAAGAGGTAGGACAATCATTTACACATTAATAATTATACTAAGGACTTTTAGTAGATGTTAAAATGAAAATAAAAACAGTACAAAGTTAAATTATTTTCTGCGTGGTAAAATTTCAGATTTTAATTAAGTTGGTAGGGACATGTCCCTATCATTACTACCTAAATCTACAACTATGCTCATTGTATACCTTTATATAATATATTAGGCTACTTAAGTTGATTGCTATGCAACCAAAACTGAGAAAAGGAGCAACAGAATACAAGTGAACAATGTTAAACGTCCATGCAAAGTCACTCTCTTTTGTGTATGTTACGGCCATTTTTTTTTAACATTAAAATATAACAGTGACATAGCCAGAATGAATCCATTGATGGTGGATTGCTTAAGAAAATATGATAACAAAATGCATGATGCCAGACACTGAAAGTTAAATATAGTAATTTAACAATAGCTTAGTTACATTGTAATGCATCGGTAAAATATGGATAAACACTGCCCCCTTGAGAGCACTTAATAAACATGTGCTGAAGGAATGGGTCACCCAAAATTAAAAATGCTCTTAGAATTTACTCACGACTTTCTTTCTTGTGCAGAACGCGCGCACACACGCGCGCACACACGCACGCACGCACGCACGCACACACACACACACACACACACACACACACACACACACACACACACACACACACACACGATTTTAGAAGATTTATTAAAAAACAAAAAAACATATATAGGCAGTGTGACGAAGGTAGACAGAGAATGTGGATCTATATGCAGCTTTTATTCTTAGAAAAGCAACAGCGACCTAGCACAGAACATAACAACATATGCAAGAACCAACAAAGCAAACAAGAAAACTAAGGGCTTAAATACAAAAAGGAACAAACAAGGGAATGAGGAACACCTGGGGAAACAATCAGGGAATGAGAAATAATCAGGGGAAAAACCAATCATAAAATGAAACTACAAAGGACTACAAAAACCAAACAGGAAACAGGAACTAAACTAAACTTCAACATAAAAGCACAAAAACAAAAGACAACAGTGAACCATACGTCTCCAGTGGTTAAATCCAAGTCTTCAGAAGCAATATGATTTCTCTCCTGAGAGTTCTTTTTTGTTTTTGCTGATTCACAATCATCATGCATATCGCCCTAACCCTATTATATTAATTAAAATATTAATCCAAAACCATTTTAAAAGTTTAAACGTTTTATTTGAATGGAACCATAACTCAAAGCATTTCACTAAATTATTCTAAATGTGTTAAGTTATTATTATTCTAAAGCCCTGTTGTCTCTGCCAGGACACCTGTGTGAGCTTGTGTGTCCTGGCAGAATCACCTTAAAATCACCTTCTGTACTTTAGGCTGCCACTATGTCACTACTTTCTTGAGAAAATTAAATATTGACTAATTGTGCGAGATTGTGCTGGATCATTCCAGATGCAAATGATCTCCCTGCACAAGCCAATTTACATGTGAAGAGTAAATGGCATTTTCATTACTCTAGAGGGGCTCTTTATGTTTTATTCATCAGGTTTTAAATGCACCTACATTCTGGGTTGGGAGGGTTACTTTTGAAATGTATTCCACTACAGATTACAGAATACATGCTGTAAAATGTAATCTGTAACGTATTCCGTTGGATTACTCAAGGTCAGTAACGTATTCTAAATACTTTTGAATTAATTCTTCAGCACTGGTGGATTTTTTCACTTGTTTTGACTATAAAAACTCTCCCAGTACAGTAAGACAAAACACACATGTTAAAAATACATTCTCTGAAAAACCTAAAATCAAATTGATTTTGTTTTAAGGATTTTTAGGTTTTTTACAGGAAAAAAATACAAAAATTATTATCAAGAATACAATTTTTGCCCTGATATCAGAGGTCTTTCTAGTAAAGAAGAAATTATGATCCAATGTGAATTTTCTTGATAAATAAATATGATCGTGTCGGGTAACATGTGCATGTAAAATGGCTAGAAATAGCATTTTAGCTTAGCGTAAAGCTGACAATTTACACAAGGTTTATTTATATTTCTTCTGCTCCAAACTTAATTCTCTGTCTGCTCGTATGAATGTAACACATCATAAGAAAGTGTTTCACCACTGTTCAAATGCACTTTGGATTGCATCATATATATTTATAAATGTTTTCCATCTGAACAACATATTAAAATCTAAATATTAAATGAAACAAATGACAATAAAATGCAAAGTAATCTCTTCAGTAATCAAAATACTTTTTGAATGTAACTGTATTCTAATTACCAATGATTTAAATTGTAACTGTAGTGGAATACAGTTGCTTATATTTTGTATTTTAAATACGCATTCCTGATACATGTATCCATTACTCCCCAACACTGCCTAAATTTGCCTACACTAAATTTGCCTAAAACACTGCCTACACACCACAGCAACTCACAGGTCGGGCAACCAGCTGGACCTCATTTTTACACGTAACTGTACCACCTCTAATATTCTTGTTACACCTTTACATGTTTCTGATCACTACTTTGTTCAATTCAACATGATTCTCCCATCCATTGTAAAACCGACCCCACCTTTGGTTTCCTTTCGCCGTAACCTCCGTTCCCTCTCACCCTCTCGCCTTTCCACTGATGTCTCTGCCTCTCTTCCCACAATAAATGTATTTTCCATGCTTGATGTGAACACTGCCACAGACACACTTAGCTCTACTTTAACAACCTGTCTAGACAACATCTGTCCTCTCTCCTCTAGACCAGCACGGACTACACCACCCAGCCCCTGGCTGTCTGACATCCTTCGTGAACATCGGACTGTTCTCAGGGCAGCTGAGAGGAGATGGCGGAAATCTAAAGATCCAGCTGATCTAGGTAAATATCAGCTTCTGCTCGTAACTTTTTCAAATAACGTTAAAACTGCAAAAACTTCATATTACCAGACCAAAATCAACAGCACCACAGACACTCGTAGCTTGTTTAGAACATTTAACACACTTCTCTGCCCTCCCCTCCACCACCTGACACATCACTGACAGCAGATATATTCGCCACATTTTTTACTGATAAGGTTACAGCCATCAGCAATACATTCACAGCACCACACCCTGTCAAACACCTGGCTCCTGTATGCAACCCTTCTTTCACTATGTTCTCTCCTTTAACTGACACTGAGGTCTCTAAACTCCTCCTCTCCAACCACCCCACAACCTGTTCCCTTGACCCCATTCCATCACACCTTCTCCAGGCCATCTCTCCGTCCATCCTACCGGCACTTACACACATAATTAACACATCTCTTCTTGCAGGCACTTTTCCCACTACATTTAAGCAGGCTCGAGTAACCCCACTGCTGAAAAAACCTGCACTTAACCCCACACAGATAGAACACTACAGACCAGTCTCTCTCATCCCATTCATGGCAAAAACACTTGAAAGGGCAGTTTTCAATCAGATCTCCGCCTATCTCTCACAGAACAAGCTGCTGGATGACAATCAGTCGGGCTTCAAAAGTGGACACTCCACTGAGACTGCCCTGCTGTCTGTCATCGAGTCGCTGAGACTGGCGAGAGCTGAATCGAGATCATCCGTTCTGATTTTGCTGGACCTTTCTGCTGCCTTTGACACAGTCAACCATCAGATCCTACTCTCCACCCTCTCTAAACTGGGTATCACTGGAACTGTGCTTGACTGGTTCAACTCTTATCTCTCAGAAAGGTCCTTTGAGGTAGCATGGAGAGGGAAGTATCCAAGCCACACCAGTTACTTACTGGGGTACCTCAGGGATCAGTGCTTGGGCCACTTCTCTTCTCCATATACACAACATCACTGGGACCCATCATCCAGTCACATGGTTTCTCTTACCACTGCTACGCTGATGACACGCAACTCTACTTGTCTTTCCAGCCCAACGACACCACAGTGACCGTTCGAATCGCTGCCTGTCTGGCAGACATCTCGGCCTGGATGAAGGAACACCACCTTCAACTCAACCCTGCCAAGACAGAACTCCTTGTCTTTCCAGCCAACCCTGCTGTTGAACACAACATCACCGTGCAGCTGGGTCCAACTACAGTTTCGCCTTCCAAAGCGGTCAGAAATCTAGGGGTAACCATTGATGATGAGCTAAATTTCACAGACCACATTTCAAAAACTGCAAGATCTTGTAGATTTACACTCTACAATATCAGGAAGATAAGACCCTTCCTCTCTGTACATGCCACACAACTGCTCGTTCAGTCCCTTGTCATAACTAGACTGGACTACTGTAATGCTCTCATTGCAGGCCTTCCTGCATGTGCTATTAGACCTCTCCAAATGATCCAGAATGCAGCAGCACGTCTGGTCTTTAATGAACCTAAGAGAGCACATGTTACACCACTCTTTGTCTCTCTCCACTGGCTGCCGGTTCATGCACGTATTAAATTCAAGGCCCTGATGCTGGCATATAAAACAGTCACTGGGTCTGCTCCAGCATACCTAAAAACATTTATGCAGAGCTACGTTCCCACCAGAAGCCTGCGGTCGGCTAAGGAACGTCGCCTTGTCGTACCAAAACAAAGAGGCACTAAAACACTTTCCCGGACTTTCAGTTTCATCATACCACGGTGGTGGAATGACCTTTCCAACTCAATCCGGAAGCTAACTCACTCTCTATCTTCAAAAAGCGGCTAAAAACACATCTTTTCCAAAAGCACTTAACCGGTCAATAATAATAAAAAAAAAAAAAAAAAAAAAAAAAAATATATATTTACATTTCTTGTTGCACTTAAATCTGTTTTGTATACTATTATGATGATAGTAAAACTTTGTAATATGGCACTTTTTGTACCACTGTCTCCCTAAGATGATTCGCTGATGTTCTTCCTCTTTTGTAAGTCGCTTTGGATAAAAGCGTCTGCCAAATGAATAAATGTAAATGTAAATGTAAATGTAAATGTAAATTTAAATTTAGCCTAATGTTACAGCGAATATATTGCATAACAGAGAAATTGTGAGAGTCTCACATGTGCTGTCACGTTATAGTCCATCCTGTAGCAGAGAGACAGTCATACAGGTTTGGAACAACATGAGGGTGAGTAAATGATTACAGAATGTTCCATATTTGGTTGAAATATTCCTTTAAAACTTAAATGTTCTATTAGACCACAAGATGGCAGCAAATACGCTTTCAGATCATTATTTAATTATGGTGTTTAAAATCAGTGTATTATCTTGTTTGCTCGCAGGACAGTGTGCTTTTCATTGAACTACAGAGGATCTTAATGTTTTATTCAGCGTGGGGATATACTCATTCTTCCCACATTTATTCCAACACTTCTGTGTCCTAAAGGACAAATTCCTTCAAACAGACATTGTTATTATAATTTATTCCACTAGCAAACGCACCAGAAATATCCTCTTGGCGGTATTTTGTATTATTTGTGTGTCTTAACATTTGGTCATTCCCATTTTAAGGTACATGGTAACTAAACGTACAACCGCGAATTCATGCTAAACATAAAATTGTCGTCTTAATATTGCACAAATGCAGTGTAGCTAGCCTACTCATAAAAATCTGGACTGAAGCGTGTGAATTCTGTTTATCTTAATCTGAAGGTCAATAAAGTTCTCCCCATACGAGCATGCTGAGTGTTTTGGACTGTAGTTTTTCTCCAATGGGGCTCTAAAGCATTGGCAAACGTTGAACACACACATAAACCATGAGAAATTTATGTGATGTTATTTGAAGGCATCTGGTCAACTCACCTCGTGGACTGGCCCAGCCCTGACTGATGGGTTTGCTTTGGCCTGACTGATGGGTTTGCTTTGGCCTGACTGACAGCTCCTGGGTGGAATAACATTATTCTCTTTAAGAACATCTCAGAAACAGAATTGTTCTCACACTCCTATTTGTTATTCAAAAAGCTTGCTGGGCCTTCATTGTAACAGCATTTTACATTAACTTTATCTGCACAAAACAGCTAGTCAGTTAACTGTGTGACTCACTGAATCTACATTAAATTTCTGATCAGGATGACTGACTCCACAGCACTCATGACTTTTGTTTTTGGGTTAGTAAGATAACAAGATGCCATGCTATTATAGGCGTTTTTAAGATGAAGTTGTGAACGTGTCTCATGACTGCCACATTATACCGTTTTGTTGTGAATATCATGAAAACATGTCCAGGTCATGTAAATGTGTCATTACTTTCTTCTGTAGAACACAAATAAAGATATTTAGAAGAATATCTCAGCTCTGTAGATCCATTCAATGCAAGTAATTAGTGATCAAATCTTTGAAGCTCTAAAAAGCACATAAAGTCAACATAAAATAAATCCATACAACACCAGTGGTTTAATCCATGTTTTCTGAATCATTATGATATGTGTGGGTGAGAAAAAGATCAATATTTAAGTATTTTTTTTTTTTTTTACTATAAATCTCCACTTTCACTTCCACATTCTTTGTGCATGCAAAATTAAAACAAAAAATGCTTAAATATTCATCTGTTTCCCACCCACACCTGTCATGTTGCTTTTGAAGATATAGATGTATCCAATGGAGTCTTATGGATTACTTTACTGCCTCTATGTGCTTATTGGAACTTTTGTGTTCTGCAAAGAAAAAGTCATACACATATGGGATGGCATGAAGGTGAGTAAATTATGAGAGAAATACAACTTTTGGGTGAACTCCCTTTAATGCTCAAAACTTTTTGGTTTGCCCAATTCCCAATGCACTCTAGGTTCTCGTGGTGGTGTAATGACTCGCCTCAATCTGGGTGGAGGAGGATGAATCTCAGTTACCTCCGTGTCTGAGACCGTCAATCCGCGCATTTTATTATGTGGCTTGTTGAGCACATTACCGCGGGCACGGAGACATAGTGCGTGTGGAGGCTCAAGATATTCTCTGCGGCATCCAGGCACAAATCACCAAGCGCCCTACCGATAGCCAGAACCACATAAGCGACCACAAGGAGGTTAACCCAACATGACTCTACCCACCCTAGCGACCAAGCCAATTGGTTGCTTGGGAAGCCTGACTGGAGTTACTCAGTAGCAGGCAAGATTCCAACTTGAGACTCCAGGTGTGTTGGTCAGAGTCTTTACTTGCTGAGCTAACCCATGCCCCCTGAAATTCACTTTTTAATAGAATTTGCACTGGTGTTCCAACCCTTGCTTCATTTGTGAAACAAAATTAAATAATAAAAAAATAAAGAATAACAGTCAAGTGTTCCTTTATAACTAAAATAATGTTGGGATGTTAAAAAATGTTTACATCTTTTATTGGCAAAAACTGAACTGCATTAATTTTGATATATTTTGTTCGATGGAAAGTCTAATTTCTTTGAGAATGACCCGTTTGAGTATTTTTTTAAAACCTTAAACTCTTAAGCATGAGTAAAAATAATAACAGACATGTTACGGCACACAGAAAAACTAAGTTTACCCTAGCCTTAAGCAACCACTACTAAAAAAAAATAATAATAATGTATTCTGTGAATAAACAGTATAAGCAGTCTTTTCTGAAGGTTAAAAAATTTCACACATTATTCAGACCCCCAACTGATGAGAAAGTAACATGACCTGTTTAAAAAGAATTATTTTATAAAATAAATAAATAAAACACAGCACACTAAATAGGCTGCCATGAGGAGATGAACACTGAGCATCTAAACAATTAATGGACATGGTTCTTGCAACACTAAAGCTCTACACACACACACCATCCTCTGTTTTTTATTTTACAAGATTAAATAAATCACTTCAAGCACTATCACTCTTCTCCTGGGACATTGTGCAATACAGTAACCGAGCACAAATATACAAAACGTTAACAGACTGAAGGAAGTAAAAATCAAATATGTCACATGTAACTCTCACTCCAAATTGAAATCAGTCCAGAAATGTAATGCCACTAAGACAATCGTGCAATAATGCAAAAAGCTCCTGAGGCGCAGCAGTGGGAAGAGGATCTGGCAACAACATTCTCTCCCACTGACTCTTTACTGATTTCTTCAGTCCAGTTCTACAGTTCTGTGTGAGCAGGTTCAGAAGGGGGCCAGTCTTGGGCCGCACTGCATTCTGCGGAGGGTCCAGGCTCTCGCCGCGAGCGCTGCGCAGCATGTTTCATGTCAAGCAAGACAGCTGGGTCCCTTCAGGAGCGACTGTGGTCTTCAACGCTGCCCACTAAAACTTTGCTGTAAAGCTTCTGCTGCTCCTCTCTGAATACTTCTTTAACTTTCCCACGTTTCAGACCGCCGTCCCTGAGAACATTGAAAACAAAAAAGATTAAAAATGAAAAAATACATAGTCTTCTTTATGTCATCTCCTTACTAATTCTTATACTTATTTTGTCATTATCTTGTTAGTAAAAAAATGTTATTGGAGAGTTTAGGCAGGAGGTTACCTGTAGAAAAACATTTGACTGCCTACGCATTAAGTATATGTAAGAAATAAAAGACTTGGACTAGAACTCACCACAACAAGTCTGCCAGGCCTCCCTTTCTAGCAATGGCTGCCTTGACCCTGTTGGCAAACTGCACAGCGTCCTCCCCTTCCTGCATGTTTCAGGAAAAAGAAGTTAACAAAACACTTGAAAATATGTGAGATTCTGGCCCCGTTTACACCATGCATCAACATGCATTTCATATCCAGATAGTATCTGCATATTCTTTAGCTAGATTGCATTTACACCTTGGAGTTAAATGCATCTCCACAGTGATCTGATCACAATTACCTGCGCAAAATGGAAATCACTACTTGCATATTACATCAGAGGTGGTGGTAACTGAAAATTCTCCATCTTTAAGTGAACTTTAAAAATACTGATGGATAACTCAAATGCTTTCCATCAAATTAACAGACATTTAACAGATCTTTTCATATTTTTTGACAGCTACCAAAACTACATTTCAGATTGCTGAAGCAAATGTAATTATATTCATCTCACGCTCTGAGCTTTGTATATGATTCTCATCTGAAATGAGCGAGTGAAGACTGGTTTCACGCGAGTGTCGCGGGTGATTTGAAAACTGGAAACGTGAGAAAATGGGGATTTCATGAGAGAGACAGTCAAGATATTCCAAGTGAAATCCAATGGAAAAATACATGCAATACAGTTCTTTGTTCAGGCGACAAGATTGCAAGGCAGTAGAGTCCGATTTGATCTTCACATTGCTGAATTAACAGAAAAAGGCAAGAACCCGCAACTCAGCGCTTTTACAAAGGATGACTGTAGAGTTACCTCAAAACATAATTAACTACTTAGGTAGTTGTATCCGGATAGCGAAAACCCATTCGCATTTACACCATCCTTGAATGTGGTCAAAACACCTTCCTGACCACCTCCGAATGTGGTTTCAGTGGTCCCAATGCGTCTTGGGTGCATTTAACCCTGTCACTTAATGTGGTCAAGTGGAATCCGATAGCAATCAGCTCACTGAAAACGCTAGTTAATGCCAGGTGTAAATGGGGCCTCTAATCTGGCTATACTTTTGGAGACAAAACTTCTGAAAAAATGTCCCGTAGAAGTTAGCAAATGTATTTTGGGGATAGGGTTCGTCTGTAATAATCATAATTAGCTTTAGCTTGATAAAGGAACAGTACAGTTCAATGAAAAGGTTTCTTTCAGATGCTAAATCAATGTATCTGCATTGTCTCACCATTCTGCTCATTGGAGGAAGATACCAGACGCTGCAGACGATGGCCCAACTGCTCATCATATGTAGCAGATAGTTCACCATCCCAAACTTGCTGCTGTTCCAGAATGCATCACCGAAACGGGGGTCATACTGCCAAAAAATTATAAATAAGTCAGTGGGATTTTCAAACATCTGAAACTGTTAACAATTGTGGAAAAGTGAGAATGAAGAGAAGAAAAAAAAAAAAAGTTCTTACCTTTATGGCAACAGGGTAAACCGTACAGCCGATCTCAAAGCTTCCCTTCTTGAACATCATGACTGAAGTGTTGTTAATACAGGTTCCTTATTAGGAGACATGTCATTATTTCATCCACACATATGTTGCAGTGTGATAAACAAGCATTTGTATCCTTTCTGGGTTTTGGCACTTACCTTCTGGGAATATGAGGATGGGCAGTTTGCTTTCATCTGCAACATGGTCACTTAATCTATGTATATTTACATATATATAAAGAAGATATTTAAGGTTAAACTTTCAGTTTAAAAGGCAGCTGATGAAAAAGTAGTGACTGGTCCGAAGTTTAGAGGTCTTAAGTTAAAAGAACCATCAATTGCAATGTTACCGTTTAGCCACTAGGTGTCTGTCCTTGACTTCAGATCTATCAAACCAAATGTGCGGACAGGCTTTGACCATCGCCCTCTGAATGACCCCCATTAGACCACCATGGACCTGACCCACCTGATCCATGCAGACAGGAACGGTTAATGCACATCCAGCGTTAAAAATCAACAAACATCTGACAAACCATCAACACATCACCCTACCATAGCGTAGCATCCGTCACTGGCCAGAATGATGACATCAATGGGAGAGGTATGATTGGCCACACAGATTCCTCCATTTTTCGGTTTATTCTCACTGGAAGGACATGTAAAAAAAACAATGCAGTATGCATACCGGCTTCAGCTGGGGCATGGCAACATCAGTGTACAACTGTTGTCCCCAAATGTTGAAATATAATATTGTGTTTATGTGTGCATACCTGTCATGGTAGGTGATTATGGCAGTGAGGGCTCGCACGCAGATGCGGTAACACATCAGATGAACCTTATCACTCAGATAATTCTTTATCCTGCAGATATAAACACAAATACCCTGATCATTAGCACATTTACATTTGCTACAGGGAACATCAGGTGTCTTTTGGTAGAATCAGTGGATCAAGAGCAAAAACATTACTATACATTTAAAAACCCTGTTTTCCTGAAAAAGACTGACATTTTAATGTGCTAATCTGATAAATGTTAATTTTGCCAACTTATAAGAGTACACTGGGGACACATGCTTTCTAAATTAATTTAAAAATATTAAGATTCAGAAAATGTGCTTCGTCTTGCCAATAACTTTAGAAGTGCACAGAAACATACCTTCCATTTGGAAACAGGCCAACGATTGATGTCAAAACAACAAGAAGACAGACACCGGTAAAAGCAAGCGTGACCCTGTCAAGAGCACAAGCCAAGAGTTAAAAGCATACTGCACAAGGGACCTGGGTAGCTCAGCGAGTATTGACGCTGACTACCACCCCTGGAGTTGAGTGTTCAAATCCAGGGTGTGCTGAGTGACTACAGCCAGGTATCCTAAGCAACCAAATTGGCCCGGTTGCTAGGGAGGGTAGAAACACATGGGGTAACCACCTCGTGGTCGCTATAATGTGTGGTTCTCGCTCTCGGTGGGGCGTGTGGGGTGCGTGGATGCACTCTAAGTCCTTGTGGTGGCGCTGTGACTCGCCTCAATCCGGGTGGCGGAGGAGGAATCTCAGTTGTTTCCGAATCAGAGACCGTCAATCCGCGCATCTAATCACAAGGATTCACGCTATTCTCCATAGCAATGCGCTAAACAAGATGCGCAGATTGACTGTCTCAGACACGGAGGCAACTGAGATTCGTCCTCTGCCACCCGGATTGAGGAGAGTCACTACGCCACCACGAGTGCTTGGAGTGCATTGGGAATTGGGCAGTCCAAATTGGGGAGAAAAAAAAAAAAAAAAAATACACTGGTCTCGCTGTTTGTTAATTTTCTTTGCCATGGCAGTGTTGATTTATTAGTGGCTCAGCCCTGCCTGAACATAAAATGCTGAATTAAAGAGTGTTTTAGTACAATGTGTTTCATCCACATTGGCAAAAAGAAGCAGGCCTTCAAGAACCGTTAATGGAACCGAACGTCTTGAAAATTATTTTGGTCCCTGCATATTTTTAAAATGCAACCGGTACTTATTAAGAACCCATTCTCAATCCATTTCTCCTCCTCTCACCTGAGTGGCAGCAGGAACCCGTAGCGGATGAGTACTCCCACCCCCCACAGTGCAGTGAGTCTGGTGCTGATGTGGTGAAAGTTGTAATTGCTGCGGGTCAGCAGGTTCCAAGACTCCAGCTCCTCTGCTGTGAATCGTTTGGTCACCTCATCGTCCACAATGCTCTCCACACCTCGCCGGGAGAAATAGAAGATGTCGGACATGTCAAACTCAGGCTCTGTGCCGCCACGCCTAATTTCCTGGATCTCCTGTTCAAGTGACACTAGCTCTTTAGCAATGATCCCTGGAAAAGACAGAAAGAGAGGAACTCAGTTTCTTTGATGTTGGAGAAATGATGTTAGTGGTAACTCATGTGGATGATCCATTTAATGGTTCACCATTGCTGTAGGGTTTGTAGAGATACTGATTCTTCTCCTTGGCTCCCCTCTCCATTCTTAATGTCGCCCACTAAAAACAGAGCAAGTAATCAGGAAATGTAATCAGGCATCAAAAGATGTAAAGTCCACACTATATTTGTGTTGCATAACAAAAACTACCACATTATGTGTATGGATTTCTTTCTTCTGTTGAACACAAAAGGAGATGTTAGGCAGAATTTAGGGGCTGGTAGCCTCAGACAACTTTCACTTTCATTGTATGGTTACCAAGTCTAACATTCTGCCTAACATCTTTTGTGTTTCACGGAAGGAAGTCATACGGGTTTGGAATAACATTAGGGTGAGTAAATGATGACAGATTTCTCATTTTTGGGTGAAATATCCCTTTAAGCTTCTTTTTGTTACACTTTGTTAAATCGAATTTGTATCTCCTCCTCAGTGGCAGGCTGGTCGGAGGCCTCTTGGGGTCTCAGACATGTTCCCTCTGGTACAGGCTAAACTCGCGCATCTGTCATGAGGACAGAGTAACATCGTTCAAGCGGTAAACCGCCTTTGGGGAGCCAAATCCACAAAGAAAACACAAGGGAGGAGAGAACATTGGTTGATCCTGGAGCTTAGCCAAAGCTCCCTGAAAACCTCATCTATGATCACACACACAGAGCAAACACTGACAGTTTAAAGGGAAATGAGCTTTAACCTGCCTATGGGAGCCCATTACAGTAAATGGATTCAATATTTTGCGCTGACTACCTGCACATTATGTATGTTCATCTGTGTATTTGTGCATTAAACATGCTACGTTGCTGCAGTTGCCTGTGAATTTCCCATCAAGGATCATCAAAACTGCTGTCCAACCAAGGATAGCAGCTGAGCACAGAGTGTGGAAAGATGACAATCCACTGTGTGAAAGCAAACACAGACTCTCTTGGGAACTGATGATGCTCTGACTCATGGAGAAAAAGTGAACAGTCAAGCTGCTTGTCAGACTAAATCTCATCCCCTGTTCAGAGTCTGGGGAGGTTAGTTACTAAAAATAGCCATCTGGAGTTTCTCAGAGAGTCCAGAGAGGGTCGGACAGGGGGTGACTCAATCAGTCCAGATGGATGAGAGAAGAGTGTAACCATTTGGAACAAGTTCTGATGGTTTCATGACACATTTACATTAAATGAAAGTAGCAAAGTGAGGTGTGAGACTTAAAAAAATCTATTTTCAAAGAAATATTGATGTGTAGTAAGCAAATAAATAATTGTGACAATTTGGAACCATTAAGCCCAAAGTGTACTTAGGTGAGACACAAACGAGTCTTCATCATCAGCAGACAGCTCAAGCACTGAACATGTGTGGCCCGATTTTTCTAACCGTGTGTCCTCTGAACAAGCAGTAAGCGCATATGCTACTGAGCTGTTGCAGTTACGAAGAAGCACTAGAAGATGTGATATTTTTTTAAAGGGCCTGTTTACCCAAAATTAAAAAGGATCTCATTATTTACTCACCCATATGCCATCCCAGATGTGTATGACTTATTTCTTCTGCTGAACACAAAGAAAATATTTTTAGAACATTTCAGCTCTGTTGGCCTGTAGGCAAGCGAATGGTGGCCAGAATTTTGAAGCACCAAAAAGCATGAAGGCAGTGTAAAAGTAATCCATTTTTCTCCAGTGGTTTAATCCGTCTTCAAAAGCGATATCATTATAAGTGTGGGTGAGAAACAGATTGGTGCCAGGTAGGTGGCGATTTGAAAACAAAATAAGAACAATGTGAAAGTGAAAGTAGAGATTTATAAGTAAAACAAATCTGATCTGTTTTTCACCCACACCTATCATACCACTTTTGAAGGACAGAGTTTTAACAACTTAGTTATATGAATTACTTGTATGCTGCCTTTATGTGCTTTTTAGAGATTCAAAGTTCTGGCCACTATTCACTTACATTGTGAGGACCAAAAAAGCTGAAGTATTATAAAAATCTTCTTTTGTGTTCTGCAGAAGAAAAAAAGTAATATACATCAAGGATGGCATGAGAGTGAGAATGATGGGAGCATTTAAATTTTTGGGGTGCTCTATCACTTCCGAAGTGATAAAATGATTCTTGAATCGATGCATCTAAACTTTTCAAAAACTGCATAGGGGTGAAAATCTTTTGCAAAAAAAACACAATAAACCTGATGATGCAATAAGTAATAGTGATGCTTACCAATCATTTGGCATTTTTGTACATCGATTCAGAATTACCCGAGAATGCATCATTGAACCAGATTTTTCAAGTTAAGATTTTCATTTTCACATATATTCAAGAGCTACAGCTCAGCTTTAATCTCCCAAAGGTTCCTTCAAATTCTAGTGAAGTTCTTTGTACCATGACATGATGAGCTCATGAGAAGACTCTTGATCAGTGGAAAAAGAGGCATACATACAATTAATGAACAATCTCACCTCAAAAAGCTTGATCAGCGATTTCATGTATAGCCTGCGGATCCCAAACGACACACCCAGGATTGCAGGTACGATGATGAAGACCAGCAGAAGAGTGAACCACACAGTGAAGGAGATGCCCAAGAGCATACAGATCAGGCTATCGAACTGGAAGAGGTAGGACTCCATCTTGACTGCAATGTTACATGGAAGTAACAATTCAAAGTGATTCCCTAAATAAAGACAGGAGTCCTCTATAGTGCCTCAATTTCTGAAGCCTAGACTGAAACAAGGCCTTGTCATAGGCACGTCATGAAAGATAAACATTTATGCTTGGAACAATGGAAAAATATCTACAACAATAGTGGTATAGACATGCCAACAAGACTTGTCAGGGTTTAGAAACTCTCTGTATCAGTCTTGAGAGCTAGAAATATAGAGCATAAACATGTGTATTGATGTCCAATAATGAAATAATATATTTGCGTCAAGGGCTCTGGTATATCTAGAAAGAGAGAGACACATAGACAAAGATATGTGGAATAAAGAGTTCATCAACCGTGAGTGAACATTATTATCAACAGCTAAAATTTTAGATTATGACGTTATCCCAGATATTAACATATTACACGGATTTTTTTTTCTGAGCTAGTAATAAGTATGCATAAGTCACAAATTGAATAAATTAGGTGTTAGGAAATGTCACTGGCTATTCAGATGTAAATGAATATAGGCTAATACGATAAATAACAGCTTCTTATTTAACTATATTATTAAACCAGCAAACAGCTTTAGGTGTATGAAACCTGCGTCTTATACTCACCTTTTGCCCGAAAACAACGTGATTCTTTTTCTTTTTGACTAATTACAGATTTGATATTTAAGCATCGTGAGCGGCTGCTATGGGTATGAATCTAGTTTAACGGTATCAGCGCGGCTGCCACTACTTCCGTTTCCGGTGGCCTCGGCTGCTTTGTTCAGAGCTCTTCTAAAAGCTTGGCATAAAATAGGATAATGCGGTGGTAGGAGACAAGCGACACCTGTCTTTTTGAATGGATGTCTATGGAGTTGATGCTTCAGTGTGCTGAATAAACTGTTTTGTGAGTAAACAGCTCATCACTTAATGAATTGACCACGTGCCGCTAATCATCAACATACATTTAAACAAAAAAATATTTTTGAATGAACCATGTGAGGAGTTTATTATGATGAAATTGCTGTTTTATAGAAAACGCTGACAATTTTGCGACAGGTATGTGTCATTTTTCGGCTTTCCTCTTTCGTTTGTACGGTATCTGCAAAGGTTGCTTACTGTCGTAACAAGCTATTTGACCGTTACGCTGTATTTTATGATAGAGCCGCGGAGATTGAAATTAAGTAAATAAAATAATCTATGTTTTCCCCTCTCGCTGCTGATCTCAGAGCAGCTTCTCGGTGTTCTGCCGTGTTTCAAGAATAATGTTAACGGAGAAAACTGATTCTAGATCAGCTCAGTAAAGGTTGGCGTTCGTTATCAATGAAACAAAAATTTTGGGCATATGCTTCAATATTGATTTGAAGAATTTGTAATACTAAATTTTAAACATGGTATCAACGATAAAGAACTGTAACAGCTTAACTATGACTGAAGGGGCAATACAAACGCAAGAAAGAGATTTAACTTCAAATGCATGATAATAAATAATAATAATAAAAATACTAATTTTAAATGAATATTTCGTGTTCTGTGTAAGATACTCAATGGACCGTATTTGTGGCATAATTGTCTTTTCTGTGAAAAGTTATGTCTAATTTTACAACCTTGTTGCTATGACGATGTAGCATTAACCCTAAAAAGACAGTAAAAACAATGGTTTATACAAAATATAATTATTGATAAAAAGATAAATACAATTAATATTTAATCATACTACACAATGATCACTGTGAGACACTTATAGATATTACAGTTTCACTTTTTTTTCCACGATGTGTGTTGTGCAAAGCGCTATACAAATAAAAATGACTTGACTTGATTTAAACAAATTTGCACCTAAAAATAATACACAAGTTTAAACAGAACAATTAATGTAAGGGCTTTTATTAAATACATTTTGAACCCTCCAAAAATTGCCCCTTTTTTGTTTTAAGAAAATCAGGCACAATTTTATTTTGTTGTTGTTGTTGTTTTGTGGTAATCAATATCAATACAAATACTGTTTTTTGAGTTTAACCTAAATCTTATCTTAAACCCAGAATATGCCTTGAAAAGAATCGTTATTACATAGAAGTTTGTCAAAATATCTGCTAGCAATAATTTATGATGAAATTATGCAACAAAATTAAGCAAGGTGGTTTGAAATGTCTACATTTATAAATGTCTTTTGATAATGCTCTTACAAAATAATGTTGCTGATTAAAAAAGACGCAATGACCAATCAACCTATTCCTACTACCACACACTTTTATTCTGCAAATGAGTGTTTTATATATTTATTTTTTGGTAAGTATATTTTCTCCAATTGTCTGAAGTATTATCATTATTTTTATTGGATGGGAATTATATTGACGCAAAATAAAACGTTTAATTAAAAACTGCAACGAACAATCCTCCATGCTAACCATAGTTTTGTGGGAATTCATTGTTTTTGTAAGTACATTTTCTCCAATTTCCAATGGAAGGACTATTTCTGTAGGACGGGATTATATCATTCAAAATGTTAACACCCCTGTCTGGCATACTGCAAAACAAGCCCTGACCAGATGCTGGAAAATGTGTCTGTTTGTGGCATTCTTTGTTGGCCAACATACAACTTCTTTATGATCTTTAAGTCTTAGTTTTTGAAGAATATGAGATAAGAACAAGGATGCAGTTTGACAACACAACTATTTAATAAAATCTACACTCTAAAAAAGTTGTTGTTTTGGCATGCATAGATTAACTCATGTAAGACAAACTTGAAATCGCATAAATAAGTTACAATAAATCCTGAAACCCAATTCCCATTCCCACCCACAAACACACACACTTAAATAAGTGTATATAATAATGTATAAAGATGCTTATTTGACTTAAATGAACTCACAGCATTTTAAATACATGACAAAACTTCACAAAGTATGTTTACAACAGTAAGCCAGTCAACTTTTGAATCATTGCTGTGTCTGCACTAGCATTCATGCATGACAGTGTGCAAACAAGGGCAATTTAATGTTCTTCATCTTCATGGCAAAAGTTTCAAAATGATGCCCAAACATACAGTAGTGCATAGGTCCAATGTATTGTACAATAAAGAACAAATTATCAATAGCAAAGGTTTTCCAGCATTTTCCAGTGCACTGATATATAAAATAAAATCTTTGTGAGTAATAATCTAATATTTCAAAGGCTACTGTAAAACAGTCAGTCTCTTAAAGGAAAACTATACTCTCACACTCATCTCTTTGTACTTTACAAATATGAATAAATAGCTTAAAACAGGAAAGAGCAGTGTTATTGCAATTGGTCTGTGGCACCCTACTTTCACAAAATAGATGTGATAAGGAGATGCCAGCGCAGAAATGTAAGTAGGCTACAGGATATTTGGACATTTCTGGACTGAATAGTTTGATTAGTCACAATTTTGAAGCCAAATGTTGCTCTTTAAGCATTATCTTAGGTCATTTTGTGCACCAGACCCCTCACAGGTTTCCTGTGGGATGCAAATTCTGTTGCACCGAGATGTCAGAGATCACAGTATCAGTGTGTTTTCCTCACATTTCCCATTGTTGGGATCATAAAAGCTGTTATGAAGGGTTATAGTGCAGTTTCCTTTCAATTGTGCCTTGAGGTCAGAGGTCATGTTTCAGAAGTTCCTCTCATGAGGCTGCTTCCGTTTCATCCTTATCTTTCTTCACCTCTTCATCTCCTCCATCCTCATCTTTTTTGGAGCACAGGAGATTCAGTTTTTAATGTGGTCTGTCCACCTTTCCTCTAGCGAGACATCATTCGTACAAATTCTGAAAAAAGAAAGAGCAAATGTTTTTATATTTTATTATTATTATTATTATTATTATATATTTGATATATTTTTCAAATATAGTTTAGCTCTAAAATACTCAACACACAACTTTGGTTTTGCTTCAGGACAACCCAACACTAAAACACCAAGTAACTTTTTATCATACCCAAGTACACAAAATGTCCTTAAAATTGAATATGGAAATGCATTAATATATCTATTAATGGTAATTTATTCATATTACTATGAAGAACTTTTGAAAAATGAAACCGCTTGTTTTCATAGTTTGTTTGGTTTCCTTACGACTCTGTACACTTGACATAGCGTCCTAAGGCGTATAGGGAGTTGTCCTTCAACACGACCTAGTTGAAACATCTCTACAATAACGGCAATATTCTAATATTGGCTATGGTGTTTGAGCTCTGCCTTTTTAGGCACGAAGCTGTAAACTGTAAAAGCAGGTGCACAAACACAATTCCTCCAAATGTTCTTCCTTTAAGACAGCGATTCATCTCTCATCTAGAAGCCCTCAACTGCTTCGCCGTCGACTACATGAGTCAGCGGGTGAAATCTTCACGACAACTAGAAAAATCTCCGCTCCCCTGCAGTGCTCCGGCGAACATTACTCCACCTCGCCGCTCTATGCTAGCGAACGCTTTGACAGGTGTTGTGTATCCTTATAAAGCAAATGTATGTTGTATATTGTGTGTATATATATATATATATATATATATATATATATATATATATATATATATCGGCGAATACATATGTCAAACTATCGGCTGTATTCCTAGCCTTGAAGGCTTTTCAGACAGAAATGGCAAACTGTCATGTCCTGATTTGCTCAGACACATTACAGTGATGGCAAATATAAACCGCCAATGTGGAATTCATTCACCGCCACTGTTGAGACTGACACGTCACATCCTCCTGTGGAGTAAGCATCATCTCCTTTCCCTGAGAGCAGCATATGTCCCAGGCCGTCTGAATTATGGTGTGGAGCTATTGTCACGCCAAGGGGTGATACTGGGCGAATGGAGAATTCACCCAGGACAACAGTCCTGAGGATTTGGGAAATATTCGGCAAAGCAGAAATTGATCTATTTGCCTCTGTGAAGAATGGCCACTGTACCCTCTAGTACTCGAAGTCCCAAGCACCGCTGGGAGCGGATGCAATGGCCCACAAATGGCCGGCGAAACGCAAATATGCGTCATATGTAAAGTCCGAGGGGACAAGGAAACGATTCTACGCATGTAACCGAGACGTTTCTCGTTGTCTCTTGATGTCAATAATTCACGGGACAAAACACACTGTTGTCGGTACAAACCATGCTCATCATAGTTTCAAACTGTGTTTATGGTAGTCTGGCAGGGCTGGACTGGGAAGAGAAATCGGCCCGGGATTTTACATAGCAACTGGCCCAAGAGTTGAGCGGGGGGGATTCTGCATATTACAGTGAATTAATTTAGGTTATCGCGGCCCGTTTCGCAGCCGACCCACTAGCCCTCTCGGTTCTACCGATGGCCAGTCCACTCCTGATCGGCCGGAAAAATGCCCAGTATGCCAGATTTCCAGTCCAGCCCTGTAGTCTGGGTCATATTTTATTTTACTTTGCTTTAAATAGGTTCATGGTTTTCGAAAGTTAGGGAATATCAAGCCCTTTGACATCAAAAATAAAAGATATGGAAAGCGTTTTGTTCTTTTAAAATATAAGTTTGCTATATTTGTTATGCACGATTATATAGTAAATTGCATTTTATTATTTCCATTTAGTATTGTTTTTCCCTGTAATTTTCAGAACAGGCCTGTCAATTCATGCTTTATAAATGTACGTTGGGAAAAAATTAAATTCTATTGACCTCGGAGTCAAAGTAAGCCTGAGCTCGAAATACAACAAGAGGACCTTCGACTGTCACACCTCCAGCCATCACAATGTTCAACAAGAATTACGGTGGCTATTTTTTGTCCTTGATGTTTTTCTGCTCTTTTGTGTGTGGTTAATCTGAGAGGTGAAATAATCCCATGGTTAAGAGATAATCTGATTGACAGCTTGGTCACTGTCATTTTATCGCCTTCATGCATGGAGGTGAGTTTCAATAACAGCTAAACTGTGTGACAAAGCAGCAGACAGTGGCACGAAGCTCTCGTACTGAACATACAGGGACCAAAATAGCTATAAATAGATTGTAAATAAGCATTTGTTTCAATCCTTTTTGGTTAAAGATCTTTTTTTTTTCCCTTCTTCTTTTGTTTTTGTTTGTCAAGGTTTCTTACACCAAAACAATCGTAATTTATTTTTACATGGCCATTTTCCACCCTCTTTCTGGATTAAAGTCATCATGAAATCACCATAACACACATTCCTGGTCTTAATGTGTGTTATTTCATCGTTTTATCCTGTCTTTGTAACCTTTCAATAAAATGTAATTACTTTCTTCGTCACTGAAACAAATTTCCTTTTTGGCTGATGTCACCAAGCCCTCTTAATTTTAACCCCTCCCCTCCAACCACCTATCACGGCAACAATTTATAATGATCCAATCAATTCCCAATGGATAAAATCCTGTCCCACCCTACAGTGTTTCTCATTGAATATATTGCTTCACATTACGGAAGTAAAATGGGCTGGGAAAAAAAATCCTATTGACCTCAGATGAGTCAAAGTAAGCTTGAGCTCGAAATACAACAAGAGGACCTTCGACTGTCACACCTCCAGCCATCACAATGTTCAACAAGAATTACAGCGGTGGCTATTTTTGTCCTTCATGTTTTTCTGCTCTTTTGTGTGCGTGGTTAATCTGAGAGGTGAAATAATCCCATGGTTAAGAGATAATCTGCCATTTCATGTTAATTTTAAACAGGTTGATTTTGCTACTGTATCTCTGTACTGATTTGTCTCAATGTAAAGAGGCAGTCACACTACACTTTGTGCTCCATTCACTCCTATTCAAACACATCCAAATGCTGGAGACTGAGACTCATCTACTTAATGAGAGGATGTGTGAGCAATAGAAGATTGAAACGTCACACATTGGCCTCTTGGCTCAATTCAAAAGACATATTTCAAAGATGTGTTTTTATTGTTGTTAGAAAGTGAGTAGACAGAATATATTAACATTTAAAAAATAATCGAATTTTTTGCTGTGAGTGTTATTTACTGAAACCAGAAGCGTGACATCATATCCTGGTTCATTGCGTTGTCCGAGAAAAATGTGCGTGCTCAAAACCAGTGTGAACGCCCAATAACGGTCATTGACAAATAAGGTTGTCCGAGGTGATAAAAATGGTAAATATAAAAAAAAATAATTCAAACACAATTGTTGAATTTCTAGAAGTGTAATCTTTGTGTCTTTTATGTTTGGAAAAAACATTTGTAGCAGTTTCAAAAAAAAAATATTTGTGTACAAAGACTTGTGTACACAACTTAATCAAAGATTTCAAAAATGTTTTCTAACATATTTCTCAAGATAAAAAATATTGTTTACAAATATCACCAATTTTTTTTTAGTCAAACTTTTCTCAGGTTTACACCACATGACCTGAACTACCGGTAAATGTCTATTTAAATAATATTGTCAGTATAACTTACAGTATACTGTTTTAAAACTGTCATGAGGTTCTAAAGGGGTCCTCTCTGTTTTTTTTACTTTTTTTTTTTTTTTTTTGTATCACATGACACAACCAACAAAATGGCAACCTGGCAACCTACATGTTGGTTACACAACCTGACTTTGATTTGGTGGACAAAAGTTTTTCAAATATTACGTTTTAAAACAAAACTGCTTCTGTTTCACTGCTTGTTATTAAAAGCTAATTGATTATTAATTGGCTAATTAATAATTGATTATTTTGCACTTCTATTGCAAACCTTTTTCAAGAATATTAGCTTTTATATTTTAATGAGACTGGAGGTTTTTTTTTTCAGACAGTTACACCAAGAGAATTTTATTTATTACTTTAAGCCCAAGAAAAAAATCTCATGACATTTAAAACATGTTCATCATAGAAGAGGTGTATAAAGTAATTATTTTATGTGAATTTAATATTATTTCTTTTTTCGTATTTTTGAACAACAAAAACATTACTGTCACGTCATTGATCTGTAAATTACTTGTTATGATTGCTAACCTCCATGTACTGGTATAGCTTACACTGGCGTTCTTCACTGCAAGAACGCCAGTGCTGAATACCGAATAGGCATTGATATGTAATGCAACATCATAACCATGAGGATTTCTGAATGACACATTTTTGCAAATTAATGGTCTTGGTGGAAGTACGTCTTAAGAGCATTAGAGAATGTCTTTATATCGTGCACAGGACCAAGGATTCTTTTTAAAGGTATACCCCTTTTAAATATTCTTCAAAACATTGATAACTATTTGATAATTGAGTAAAAAAGAGTTTTTGAGATTGATCCCTATCCAAAAAATGGACAGAAGTGTGAATATGAATCTAATTTGTTTTTGGATCATTTTGGCTTTTCCACCTAAACAACAAATAATGATCTGTTACACAATCTGAAATTATACTGGGGAACTACACTAGGCATGTAATGGCAGGCACTGCTGCAGTGAAATTAGCGTTACTAAATAGCAGCACCAAATCAACACATGAGGTGGCTCACCTTCAAAGTCAACATGTCCGTCTCCATTTAAATCAATGTCCCGCAGAATGTCCTCCAGATCTCTGTGACCCACCTGATGGAGAGAAAATTCTATATAAGAATGAAAGGAGAAATGGTTGAGATCGACAAAGCTTTCAGATGAGAACAGTACTGTCACCTGCTGTCCGAGCAGCTTCTTCATGGCTTCTCTTAGTTCTGCTGTACTGATCTGACCATCTCCATTGGTGTCAAACTGAGAGAGGAGAAAAAAGAATTGTGTTAATAGGAGATTAAAATGTTCTCGAGCATATCTGCAGTTTGGATCCAAATTACCATGGTCTTTATGTCCTGAATCAGTCAGTCAGCCTAACTACGGTATGTAGCTAATGTTATGTCTTCATCCACGATTACTACAGTATTTCTCATTATTTGCACTTCTTTGATTGTATTTGTGTGTTTTACTTCTGCTAGGTGGCGTCACCTGGCACTCCTCACCTCTTTGAAGGCGTCTCTTAGCTCTTTTACTCCAATCATATCTGCAGTTTCAGCCAGAAGTTTAGGGCCCATCAACTCCACAAAGTCCTCAAAGTCCACATGTCCACCCACTATAATACAGAGAACACAAATGTGATATGAATTTAGACATACAATGCTTTGTTGGTGTGAACCGAGGTCGGTTTAACATCAGGGTCACACTTTATATTAGGTGGCCTTAACTATTATGTATTAACATTAAATTCATACAAGACTAATATCCACATTTGCTACTAGTGAGGTTGAGGTACCAGTAGGTTTAGGAGTAAGGGTAGTGGTAGGTTTAGGAGTAAGGGTAGTGTTAGTGTTAGGATAAGGGGTTAGAGTTAGAACTTGGAGTAACAGTGTAACTACAAATGTAAGGTAATGCAGGTACTTTATATGTAATTACAATGCCACAACATGTATGTACATAATAAGTACATTGTATCATATGGATAAGTACATCGTAGTTAAGGCCACTTAATATAAAGTGGGTCCAAGATCAGAAATCGGTTTGGTTGGTGTAAAAGTAACTTCTCGGGGTTCAGACCAAGCAATCGAATGAAGTTTGAAAATAGTTCTATAAGCATTGCTGTTGCTTACAGTTCATGTTAATCTGTTGACTCAGTTCAATGAGCTCCATTTCTGTAGGCATGTATCCCATAGTTCTCATGCAGTTCCCAAGGTCTTTACAGCCAATGAAACCGTCTTTATCTTTATCAAACTCTTTGAAAGCTTCTCGTAGCTCTGTGAAGACAGAAAGCAAGACAGAAATCAATTCAAATCAGATTCATGTAATAAGCATTGTAATAAGGAATTTTCCTACCACCGGAGCAATTCAAGCTTGAAGTACTGTACCACCTCCATTTTTACGAGTCTCAATCAGGAAGGGGCAGTAAGCGCAACTGCAGCTGTACAGGCAATGAACCACACTTACATTTAGTAACAGCAGACGTACAAGATGAGGACGCGTACTTGTGTTCAAACACAGCTGGACGGAGCGCAACTCCAAATGCATGGCTCTCGTGCTGGTTTTTCGAAGTTTCAAAATTGATTTTTATTCGTACAGTTTCCTAAAATGCGATGCAACCAAAGTGAGATGCTCCAAAAGCATCCGTCTGATGCATGTGTACGTAAACGCAAATGGAAAATGGGTGGCTTATGTTCAATGATATGGAAATAGAACAATATATTGCCTTCTAAAGACACTTTTTGTATTGCCTAATCAATAATTTACTCGTCTGCCACAATAATGTAATGTAATTATCAGAATTATTATATGTATTGTATATATTACATATATAATTAATTAATAATTTATTATTATACATAGATTTTATTTATGAGGGCCATTTGCAGCAAATAATGATGTATGCTGTTAATTAGATAAAAAAAAATCATCATATACTATAATTAATTTGATTAAAAAATTAAATCGATTGACAGTGTTTATTTTGACCAGTGCTCCAATTGATTCCAGTCTTATGGGGGGTACCTACCCCTTGAGGGTTTGTGGGGCGATGGGGGGAGGGGGTAGTGGATTAATCTGTAAAATATATATTTTATAGTGCTATTTTATATAAGAGTGAGATATGTCATTATTATCTATACTAAAATAAAAATATTTGGGGAAACCACCCCCAGACTATTTAATATGTTTTTATGGGGGTTCCCGGACCCCCAGTCCCCCTCAATTCAAGCACTGATTTTGACTAGATTAAACTTCCAAATGAATCAAGTGTTCAAACATAACATAGCTCTCAAATCTAATTTGCCCTCACATATATTCATATATATATCAAGAAGATTTGCACCAGGCTTAACATCAATTTTGGAACAAGAGGGTAACTAATGACATATTTTTTTTTTTCCATCTTTAACCAACAATGAATAGAACTTACCATCCATTTCCTCTGGTCTCAACTCCCTGTTCTGCAATTAAAGAAACAGAACAATCAATAATGATCCACACAAATGGTGGCATGTGTTGCACTAGCCTATTTCATTTCAATTAAGTCACTACAAATGATACAAGCAAAGTGTTGTCATCCTCCTGTTTGGAAGAATGCAGTCATTTAATTCAATGCACCAGTTTCTGCTTGAGAGAAAAAGCAAATCATTACAGCATTAACAAAAGATAAAAAAAAAAAAAATGAAATACAATTTTCCCATTTGGATTAAGTCATTTGGAACAGCAAATACAAACTCAGGATTGATCTCTTATAATCAGTTTTTTCTTTACATCTCCTTGAACACATCTGCTTGCAGGGCTCACCTCGAGCAATCTCTGAGCTCTTGCTGAAGAACTAAATGACATGACTCCGACCCGAGCCCCCTGAAGAGGCTAATAAAGGCAGATCCCTGTGGTTCCTACATCAACCCAAATCATGTAGCGCTGTGTTCTTTACAACCAACGACAAAACGTCTGCATTTGAGCAGAACAGTCTTGTTGCTCAACAGAATTTTAGTATGTTGATGCACATCCATTGTTTGACTGTTTGACTGTTTGGTTACACTTTACAATAAGATTATATACGTTAACATTAGCTAATGCATTAGGGAACATGAACTGTGTGTGTGTGTGTGTGTGTGTGTGTGTGTGTGTGTGTGTAAAGTGAAAAAGTTAAATGTTCTCCAAAACAGATGAGGTTTTTAAGGTTAATGCTCTATCGAGTTTTAAATTAACAACCTAACAGATAGTGTCTCAGTCACAGGTTAGATGAAAAATGCAATTGCTGAAGCAACCATGTCATTTTGTGGCACTTCTATGACACTTTTGGCTCACGTGAGGCTTGCTTGCTCTATCAGGTGAGCTACTACGTGATTTGACTATATCCGAACAAGCTTGTAAGTGGAGTTGGTTACTGTATAATGCAAAACGTCAAAATGTATCACCATACAAGTCATGCAGTATGATAAAAGTGTTTTGATGTCATATGGTTGCATTGTGGGAGGAACAGGGTAAATGGTAAGTGCTTATGTTACCAAGAAACTGCCGTGAGATGTACAATGAGCCACATCAAAATGTACTTAATATAGTTACAGTAATGTGATTCTATGAAACCAGGTTGACTTTGTTGTCACCTACCCAGACTGAATTTCATGGAACCTGAATTAATCTGACACTACTTGCAGTGTATGTTGTTTTTTCTCTCTTAATTCTTAAATTTCCACTTATAAATAAAGAACTTGCAGGCGATTTTTGCATGTGTGTTGATGTGCATGTCCAGACTTACGTACAGCCTTCCGGCTCTCAGCGAAGCCCTTGCGCAGGAAGATGCATGCAGGTCCGAGCACATTGTGCATATATGTTGAGTTTTGAGCCGAGGCCGCCAGGGCCTCTCCAGATGTCACCCCTTCATCACATGACTGCACTGCTTTGTAGCTGCGTTTGCAGTCCTGAGCATAGCCACCCCGGCCAAATGAAGAGGAAACGTGGGGTAAAGACACAATTAGAAAACACATGGATGCCTGATGGGCTTAAAGGATGGACACATTGGTGGAGATACAATGGATAGGAATTGGTTATGTATCAAGGGGCATTTGACCAGTCAGTCAATTCACTGTACAGTCCACAGTCAGCTCCAACAGTATGTTTAAAACTCACTGAAAGCCTTTTATTATACGGTGCAAAATAAGTCAATGAGAAGAATATGGCTTTGTTCTTCCAAGTCTGTCATATAAGGTCTGAAGGTAATAATATAAATATCCCAAGTCCGAATGTAATGCATCATTAGAACTATATTAACTTGATAGGAAGTGTATTCCAAGAACAACATAGCTTGTAAATGCAGGAGTATGTCCAACTTCAGAAAATCACATCATGCCTGGCTCTGCCCTCTATTCTCTCTCCCCTCTGAGCAACTGACAGAACCTTTAAGATCAGATATCATTCAAACTGAACAATTCATCCACTTTCGTACTCATGGCGTACCCTGCAATACCATCGCATTTGATTGCTGCCAAAAATAAATAAATCACACGGAGCTTAAAACGTTTAAAAAAGCTAATCCAACTGGTTCACCGTCTCTCGCTTCATCTTTGTCATGTTTTTAAAATGAAACCAATATATCACAAGTGTTTTGAGGATCAAAGTTTGAAAATGAGGGGATGACGGCACTAAGAGAGGATATGAAAACCTACTCGATGATATAATACAAGAGCAAATCCTCAAATAACCTAAAAGACTCTATGAAATTGCTTGATTTTCTTATTGAAAGAGGAAGTTTGGGAAGGACATATTGAAAGGATCTTTTCTTTATATAGCTACTAGGATTTTGTTACATCACGGCCATGAACCATGATTTGTTATTTGCTAATCGTTGAGATGTGGTATTGAGGGAAGGGTCATTCTAATTCTAGAGAGCTTCTGATTGTACAAACATCTGTGTAGTGCAAGACATGTCATAAATATTTTTGGTCCATTTTCCTGTAAGAGAAAGACTGTAAATGAACTGTGTGCATATCTGCTAATGTAACGGGTGCCAGCTGGTGCGTGATATCTGTGCGGTATGTGTAAACCTCAGTCCCCTGGCCTCAAGAGGTGCACTAGCGACTGATACAAGAGGCTGTAGTCTTTAGCCTCCCCGTTACAGCACCCACCTCCCATGCCGGCTGACACCGGTTCGAATCCCGCTCATAGAGGGTCAAGCAGGACAAGTTACAGTGGTGCCGTGACCCTGATGGGAATGAGGTTTAGGAGGGTAAGTGTAATGGGAGCCAGCTGGTACATGATAGCTGTGAGGTGTGTAAACCTTACTCCACTGGCATTAAGAGGCGCACTAGTGACTGATAGAGGCTGAAGCCTTTAGCCTCCTCGTTAGCATGACCGCCTCCCATGCTGGAGACACTGGTTCGAATCCTGTGTTGAGCAGGACCGGTTACACTAATGATTCATTTTGAATTAGTTTTTTGTTAATTTTGTCAGTTGGAAGTACATTAGCAAATACTGTATATGGTTCTGTATATGGTTTCACAGTAGACATGGACTAAAACCGCAAAAGTCCAATTTAGATTTCATACAGTCAGTGAAGGTTTGTGAATGTGATGAAGGGGTAAAACTCGACTGCTCATCTATATCAGGGGTGGATCTCAGAGAGGGTTCATCAGGGCGAGAATGAAAGCAGTCAGCCAGAACATTATAATGACCAATTATTAGACCGAGGAGGTGAAGAGCATGCAAAATATCACTCACACAAAAGAGCATCTCCCCAATTAAAGACAGAGCCATGGGTTAATTAAAGAGAAGACTGACGTCATCTAACAACTGTGGAAATAAAAGATAAAGCTAAACTCCCTCAAACACATAACTGAAAACAGCATCTGAAATATATCAAACTAAAATCCAAACATAAATGTTTGTATTTATTTCTAATGACTTTGAAATTCAAATTGTTTAAACAATCAAAAAAAAAGTTAAAAGAAAAAAAGACTTGTTATTATGCCAGTGATATGCTAGTTGTTATTGGGATTCATGATGCAATAAAAACTATTAAGCCTACTTTTTTAATGCATGTTCTTGGTATGATTGTGCAAGATTCATTGGTGCATGAAATTTCAAATAAAAAATAAAATAAATAAATAAAAATAAAAATTATGATGTATCACAATGTAATGACAAGCTCCGCCTCTGAAAAGACTTTATTTTTCCGCTGACATCACAATTCTCTCTTAGGCCACGTCAAGCCCTTTTTGTCTTCCACATCACCGTCTTCCAGAGTGTAATATAATAAAAATGGTTTGAATAGTAAAATACTGTAGCTTTGGTTAGAGTTAGAAAAGCCGTTTCAAGTTGACTTTAAAAGTAAAAGATTTTATTGACTTAAAGTTGTAATGCCTTGAGTATTATGTCTTCTTCTTTTTTTATCTCCTCTGTTTCCCTTCTCTTACCTTCCAGCTATCTTGTTTTACCACCTGCAGCCAAATTAATCTGTATCCGACTGGTACGAAGATTGAGGGCACAGACACACACTGCCCAAAAACTCTGTAGCAGTGTAACTTAGCCATATATACTGAAAATCTTTCCATGCAAAGCAAAGCCTTTTACCATGTTACCAATGGTCAAGCTTTTTGACATCATCACTCAAATGTGGCCGCATGGTGCATGTATGGGTGTGTGTTTGGGCAGGTTTGGGTGGTTTACCAGGACAATTTATTAGGTTACAAATTGGTAATTACAAGGGTATTATGCTATAAATGTGGTTTATGGGGAAATTTCTAGTGTCCCCATAATTCAAATCACTTAAAATAATATACTAAACAATGTTTTTTTTGAAAATGTAAAAATGCAGAAAGTGTTTTGTGAGGGTTAGGGGATAGAATCTAAAGTTTGTAGAGTATAAAAATCATTATGTCTATGGAGAGTCTTTATAAGGATAGCTGCACAAATATGTACGTGTGTGTGTGTGTGTGTGTGTGTGTGCGTGTGCGTGTGTGTGCATGCAAACATGCACTACAACTGCCCTCTGTTTGCACATGACCTTCATGCTGTGGCTAAGGCTGCAGTGGTGTAAGCTCTTGCGTTCTTACAAACCTGTGCAATTAGGCACACTAGGAGAGGAGCAGGTGCTTGGTGCATGATATCACACAATTATCAGACTAATCTTTGAGCACACAAATATGAAATACATCCCACGTTACATAGAGATGCCTGGGAGGAACTTGCAAAGAACTTTTATGAGCTTTGAAAAGCCTACAATATGTTGAAGATAAAGACAGTGACCTGCTAAGGAGGATGCACAGGAGAGGTGTGGCTTTGAGTGGCTCCGCCCCTGTTTGTAAGTGCCTCACTGTGACCTCGATTTTTGTTTAAAAAAAAAAAAAAGAGGGACGAGTCTGTGGCAGGGCGGAAGGTGGGGCCTGGTGTGTAGAATCACCACCCAGCCCCGCCCTCCGCCCTGCCACAGAGTCTAAATAAATGTTTGTGATAATCAATATTATGCCACAGATGCTGTGGATTGAGCTTAACTTGTATTGAACCCGGAATATTCCTTTAAAAACTTTTTTGCTGTGTAATCTCATTTAAATGCTTGTATACTAATGCAGCGTATCATTAAACGTTAAATTAATTCAGAAACCGGTCTAGCCAGTCTTCTAGCAAGTCTTCCCAGGTCAAATACACCCTGATACAGGTCAAGCCATATTAGGGGATATCAGATGTTCCACGGAATAATGTTTTTGGTACTTCATGGTCAATCAATATGGGTTTTTTTACTGGCTAACACAGAAATATTGGATTATTAATAGATGAATAAAACCATACAAATTCTGAACATTTAATATATATATATATATATTATTGTTAAAATTACAGTGAAAAACAATAATTTTGCACTCATAGAAGTCCCTGTGGGATTCATCCCATTTGATTATATTTTACAGAAATATTTATGTTGCTTCATATTTTTGACATCGGTTATGCACATGAGAGTGTTTGTGTTACTTGTTGTGTTATTTTGTTAACGTTTATTCCATTATTTTTATGTCATGTGTGCTACCCTACCCGATGTTGTTGTTTGTTTGAGTGAGTGACACTGCGTATGTATACAGATGTTTAGGCCATTGCTCCTTAAAGGGCCACTCTTGTCATCATGTGTCCTTTTGTTTTATCACTTATGTCACAACCTGTGGTTAACAGTAGCCCACATTTATAAAAACTGCAAAGCAGATTTTTGTAGTTCCAGTCTGTTGGTATCTTGACGTTATCTAATTTCATGATATGGGTAATGAACTGTGAAATATACAGGCACCAAAATGCCTGAAATGTAATCACTGTTTTTATGGTGAATTTCTTGCAACCACAGCTGCCAGTCTTTTACTCTAATCTAACAGGATATATGACAAGTACAGTAAATTGTTGAATTAAAAAGACTATTTATTTTACACATTAACTCAAAAATAAAATCAATCTTTATTTTAAATAATTTAATAAAAACATTTAATCTTTTATTTTAAAATATTAAAATCTTGAAATTGTGCAAAATACATTGACAAAGCTTTTGGAAGGTTTTAGATCTGAGACAGGGTAAAATGATCAATTCTGTTAATATGTTAATCAATTTCAAAACAGTAATATATCAGCTGACATCACTACTACAGGTTCAATTCTTAGTTTCTAACAAATACAATGGCTTTTCCTCTCCAATGACATGCAGATCAATTACCAGAACCAACTTTAACAAAAACTCAACAAATTCAACAATTGTGTTGGATCATTCAATCTACATTTTCCATGTTGTGAATTACCATGATGATACTGTATACAGTAGCACTGTTCCTATGGAATACAGAGCACAACTATTACACTCATCACTGACAGTCCAAGCAACACAGTCCAGGTCTGGGTCCGGTCCGTAGTGTGCACACACACACACACTTTCACGCATACATTCACAAGGGGCACATAAAGGGTGCATTTACAAAGAGCATCTTACCTTCTTGGAAATATTCTTGAGCGGCGACTTAACACAGTTACCCATAGTAAAGTCCCTTGTGCTAATTTCGTGTGTGCAAGAGTCAAAGTGGCTGTATGCACATGTGTGTACGGTTGCATGCGTGTGAGTGTATCCACATATCTCCATGCATGGATTACGAATGAGATGAGGTCTGCAAGCTTATCTTCTAAGAAAGATGGATTTTGGGGAGGACGTAGATGATCCAGGGGTGGTGAAGCTAGACGTCAAGGTGACAGGAAGGGAGGAAATGGAATGGAAAAGAGGATAGAGGGATCAGGAAGAGAAGACATGTGTCTCAGTGTGAAGTACTGCTAGAAGAGAAAAGCCAAGATTGCTTCTTCACTTGCTTACACACACTCTCTCTCTCTCTCTCTCTCTCTCTCTCCATCACCCTCCCTTCATTTCCCCCCTCTTCCCTCCCGGTTCACTTGCTCTTTCACTCATCCCTCCCTATTTCTCACTCTCAGCTGCTCCGTTTTAAACCATCCATCCAAACAAGGCAAAAGAGACAAAGAGACTCGCACGGACGAGCATATCACTTTCCCCGGAGCAAGATGCTGAAGACACTAATCCAAACACACACACACATACACACACGTGCGCACATACACAAGAGTGTGTATGAACACAGTCGATTACACACATATGGATGCGGGGCTATGGAGCTATAAATATCACTTGCACGGCGCTGAGTCGTGCCGCCCAGCTACGAGAGCCAAAGTTGAGATCAAAGACCGGGCAGTAAAAACACAAAAGCCACATGAGGGAAGGTGAGGTGGTGCCGCACCAGGAACGGATACACTTAGGGCTGCCAAATCACAGTGCATTGTCCGAAAGGGCACAGCAGGTTATTAAGGGGGGATGGGAAGCCATTCCCAGAATTCACCTGCTGGGATGGCACTCGACCACCAAGACTTATCATTTCCTGTTTGGGGCTCTGTTGATGTCTTGATGTTTTATACCTCTCTCCTTTCTTCCTCATAAGAAATAAAAATCACAAGTGAGCTCTCTTTGATATTCCAGCAGTGACATTAATTTAAAAGAAAATTGAGATTTTGCAACCAATGGCTGATGGGGGAGTGTTTAAGTGTTTGAAAACAGTAATTATTTTTGCAGTTTTGTTCAGTGCCACTACTGGTGCAGAAATCACACACTTCACTTTTGAAGTCTCCTGCCTCTCAGATATTTCTCCTGAGAAAAAAGACCTCCGTAATATCACGTGTCTCCTGTAGAGTTTCAGCAGAGATAGGGTTCTCACTCATTTTGACCAATACATTTACTTTGTGCACTCACAAAGAGCAATTTCTAGCTAATGAAATATTAGGAGCTGAGCATAGCAAGACATTGACTAGAAACATTTCCATGAAATTATGGGTTATGAGCTCAAACATTTCTCAACAAATTTCTCCAACACCAAATTACCACAGCTACATCCACATTAAATGTGTTTGATTTTCTCTGTTCTGCAGAGCACAAACGATTATCTTTTATAAGAATATCTCTGCTCTGTAGGTCCATTGGTGATCAGACATTTGTAGCTCACATAAAGAAAACATAAAATTAATCCATATGACTCCAGTGGTTAAATCCATGTCTTCAGAAGCGATATAATAGATGTGAGTGAGAAACAGATCAATATTTAAGTCCTTTTTAACTCTATATCTCCACGTTCACATTCACTTTCAGATGTTAAAGTGAAACTAAACAGGCACCACATGTGATGTTCAGATCTTTGGAGTTATTAAAAAAGATTTAGAGTAAAAAAGGACTTACATTTTGATCTGTTTGCATAATTTTTTGTTTTTTTTGTTTGCATATGTTAGTCAGCAGGTGGTGGCAAAAGAACATTTTTGTGTGTAATATGAGCCAGTTGGTGACGTGAAGTGAATCCGTTAGTCATTGTTTACATAGAACAGCGCTCCATGATCCCTGGCTCATCACAGCTGAGAGACACAACAGACTGTTTGATTACAGAACTCAAGGGGCTTACCTCTTATCAGAATTTCCACATTGGATACATACTGTTTAAAATGGCAGAAGACATTGCAGTTTCTATAGGGAATGACTTTTGCTAACGCAAAATAGAGAGGACTACCTCCAATTGGACGGCTATTTTACCACTGATAAAGATGACCTTCAGAAAGCTGACAGCATCTCTGCTTGGGTGTGGCAACAGTTGATCTCACACACTCCGTCTCTCTCTCTCTCTCTCTCTCTCTCTCTCTCTCCATGCCCAAGTGCGTTTTTATGACAGTACTCAGTTTTTCCAAATGTTTTTAAATGTACTTGTTCATTGAACTGTTGAAAGCAATATCACACTTGCAATCTTGCTATATGGCCCTAAATCAGCACTGTTGTGATTAACTGCGGCACTCGTCCTGCAGCCAAATCACAGCAGTGCTGATGTAGGCCCATATAGCACTCTTGCTCGTGTGATATTGTTTAAATATATTTGTAGCAATAAAATTTAAACATAGTTTCTATACTTCTAATCCCTTTAAACAACTATAAGTCAACAATTTTATATTTTTACACTGTTTTAAATTTAGTTTAATTAATTTACAATGCCTAATGGGATTCAAGTACACAGTCTTGCACCTTTGTCTTTGTCCACTTTTCAAATACTTTTTTGCTTCAAATCAAAGTTTGTAATGCTGTGATTCACTTCGGAGCAGGTTTGTTTGGATCATGGCTTAGAACTCATTTATGAAGGACTTTATGGAAAAAAGAGTGGGCACAAAAATAATCTATATCGAGGATACAAACAAATAAATAAATAAGAATATCGGTCATCTCTAAATTTAACCTTCCTGCCTTATTCTCAGTTGAAGTATCTGGCTAACTCATGTTTGCCTCTACCTCACTCTCTCTCTGTCTCTCTGTCTCTCTCTCTCTCTCTGTCGCCGTGGATGATTCATCTAGATTAAGGCGGTCTCTTCACCGGAGGCTCATTGTGAACTTCAGAACACATCAGAAATCAGAGCCAGGCGCCGTCAGCATGCATAACGTCAAGTCAGCACGAGAGCACGCGCCAGCAGCCAGAAACACTCTCGAACACATGAACGCGCATTTCCATACATGCTCAAACTGGCTCTGTCACAACCGTGTGCTGTAATCACACAACTTTAACTGTGTGCGCATGGAAGTACAAATCACCCGTGGTGATTTAAGTCATTTTTCCACTGCTGTAATGCTTACAGTAGTGCACCAGGTTAAATAAAAAGTTATGGTTTGGTGCTCCAAGTTGGAACCTGTTTTGTCAGTATTAAAGTATCAGTGTGTCTATGTTATTTAATTAACATCGTCTGTTTCAGACATTCACACACAGTATTGTTCATTTTGCAGAACTGCTTTGCATTCATTAAACATGCATGATGCAAAGCCACTGTGTGTGTCCTGACTGATAGTACCATCTCTTAGCCATTTAGAAAACGTATAGCCACCAGACAAATTTCACCCCAAAATTCAAATTGTGTCATTGTTATTCACCCTCATATCATTAGACAGAATGTTTACACACTGAAAATTAAGAACGGTAAAACGAAGGTTGTACGATTAACTAAATCATATTTTTTGTGATCTACACAACAAAGTTGTTTCTCTTTTAAACTTGTTTTCTTTGCTTTCGATTAATGCAGTCCAAAGTGCCAGTACAGATGTGTGAATTTCTTTCTTCTGCAGAACACAAATGAAGACTTTTAGAAGGATATTTCAGCTCTGTTGATCCATACAATGCAAGTGAATGATGGCCAGAACGTTGAATCTCCAAAAATCACGTCAGCATAAACGTAATCCATACGTCTGCAGTGATTAAATCCATATCTTCAAAAGAGATATGGGTGAGTACCAGATCAATATTTAAGTCCTTTTTACTATAAATCTTCACTTCCACACTCTCATATTCTTTGTGCATATCACCACCTACTGGTAGGGGCTAGTCAAAGGTGGAGATTTATGGTAAAATAGAACTTAAATACTGGCCTGTTTCTCACCCACACCTATCATATTGTTTCAGAAGACATGGATTTAAACACTGGAATCTTATGGTTTACTTTGATGTTGACTTTATGTAATGTTTGGCAATTCAAAGTTCAGGTCACCATTCACTTGCATTTTTTGGACCTACAGAGCTGAAATAGTCATTTAAAAATCTTTATTTGTGTTGAGCAGAAGGAAGGAAGTCATCCACATCTGGGATGCCATGAGGGTGAGTAAATGATGACAGGATTTTCATCTTTGGGTGAACTATCACTTTAAGTAGCCTCTTTATTCCATTATGTTAAAATCACATGAACAAATAATTTTTTCTGACAATGAATTAATGAGCGAAACAAAGAGGAAAAATATGTTGATGTAACTTAACTGATTCATGTGGAACCGATGTACATGATTAAATCATGTAAATTCAAAGGCTTTTTTTTTTTGTTGTTGCAGTTTTTAGCTCCAAAATTGAGCATGATGCCTATGGACTACTTTGATGGTGCTTTTTTGATTTAGGAGCTTGGCAGTTCATTGTATAGAGAACAGTAGTGTGATCATTCTTCAAAACATTTCCTTTTGTGTTCCACAGAAGAAAGAAAGACAAACAAGTTTGGAACAACATGACAGTTAGAACATGATGAGAGATAAAAAACTTTTATTTAAACAGTGCTGTATAACACATAAAGCAAACGAGGGCCATTTATCTCATGGAAATTAACATAAAATCGAGAACAAACAGGTACGACACCGGAAGCATGACACGCGCATACACAGGCCATATATGAGCCACAAACAAAATGGATAATTCTGACAGTAATGTTAATAAGTACTTCGTCTTATCGATGTGAGGTCAGGGATAATCCCATTGGAAACCGCGACAGGCAGTCAGTTAGATGTGAGCAGATAGATTCACATTTGTCTGTGCTGCACGGACTTCATTTGAGTAATGCATACACACATACATACAGAACAGTACATACATTGTTCCATAGTAGCTGTCCTACAATAATAATAATAATAATAATAATAATAAATGTCTCTGACCTTGAGACTACTTACCTGAATGCAAGAAAGACTGAATGTCTCTATGAGTCTATCTATTCCCTATTTCAAGTATGGCTCAGGTCCTTCCTTCAATACAAGTGTTTCCCCGCCTATTTTTTGTACACTATGCAAAAACTCAGTCTGAATAATTAGAAAAGAAATAGCACTTCTGTCCTCTACAAGCTTCATCTTGTCTGTAGCACAAATTGTGTGTGACAAATTACGTGCCAAAATCTAATATTTAGGATTGAGGTTTGTTCTAATCCCTAACACAAAGTGTGAGCAATAGTAATACTGATTAGGTTTCATTTGAGTGATAAACAGACATCATCTAATGGGCACCCTTTTACTAATAAGTCAGAATTCTTTGGGGTTTCTACCAAAACAAAGGGGAACAAAAATAATTTTAAATCTTAATCTGATTTGAAATATTGAACAGGTTATACACTTTAATACACATTTCATGTCGATTTCTCAAAGGATTTATTCACAGAATTAAACATCTTAAAATATTCATTCACGTTCTTCTAAGAGCATCAAAAATGTAGCAGCTCTTCAGAAGTTTTGTTCCTTTCCTCATCTCAACTCTTCATTTATATCTGGTTTCATTTCATCTCTGATTTTGTCTTTACCTCAACTCAATCATTCACACTCACCTGCCGTCCCTCAGTGTCAATTTCTCACATTAGGTTGTGCGAAAAGTCCCAGGTAGTGATGCATTTTGTTGCTATGACTTGTGCTAAACACACAGACAAATGTTGTATCATTACCAAACAGCATTGAGATTAAATGGCAGACAGCGTTAGGAAGTCAAATGTTTTGCTGCTGTAATCGGTCTGTGCTTAACGAAATTCAAACCGCTGCCACCAGTGGCCAAAGCTGGAAGTGTTGTTGAAGTAAAATGTTCACAGGGTGGAGCCAAAAGCAAGTTTTATATATTTAGTTGTAAAGGATGTCATATAGTCAACAAGAATGCATAATGAATTAACTCTACCCCCTAACCCAAACCCCAATCCTTTACCCACTGTAACTGTCAGTGGAGAATTATTTCATTTTAGAACAAAAATGCAACTTGAACATCACTCTCACCATTATTGATGAACAAGATTACATCTCAGTTTATAAAGGAATATTAGTACCACAGGGAAAGGTGAACGCTTTTGAAATGTCTGATGGGAATGACACTTAATTCGGTAGTAATTTGGCAGTATGGGGTCAATTTTCAACATTCAGAAGCAGCATTTAGAAATCCTGTGTGATCATCTTGTAAATTTAGAGCAAACAGACTTTTGCTTGAAGGAATATTCAGGGTTAAAAACATGTTAAGCTCAATCGACAGCGTTTGTGCGGTAATGTTGATTACCACTTACAATGGAAGTGAATGGGGCCAATCCGTAAATGTTAAGGTATGGCCACAAGACTGAAATAACATGCAAGGTAACATGATTTTATTGTGATAAAATTGCTTAAAACAACCTTACAGCACAAATAATACTCAAGTTTTAACAGAAGATTAATGTAAATGCTTTAAGAAAATAATAGTTTTAACATTTCTACATTTAAAGCCTTCAAACATTGGCCCCATTTCCCTCCATTGTAAGTGCCTCACTGTAACATTGATATTTGCCTTTTTTAAAGAAAAGAAGCCATTATGGCCATTATGAAGAAAGGGACAATTATGGGAACATCAGGAAAACATTATGCTGTTGATTGAGCTTAGCTAGGGTTGGACTGGCAATCTGGCATACCGGGCATTTTCCCCGTGGGGCCGATCATGGGCGGACTGGCCAGCGCGAGAACCGAGCGGTGCGTCTGCAAAACGTACAGAATGGGCCACGATAAGCGAAAATTAGCTGCCGCGTTATGCAGAACAGACCACAAAACACTGCTGCGATTTGCAGAAAAGGACAGCGACATGTAAAATCCCGGGCCGATTTCTCTTCCCAGTCCAGCCTTGAGCTTAGCATAATTAAACCAAAAGAACAGATCACCCAACTACATCAGCTGTCATTTTTGGAGCCTGACAGCATCCATTCCCATTCACTTTTATTGTATGGAAAAGAGCAGCAGGACATTCTGCTAAACATCTCTTATCTGTTCCACATACAAATAAATTCATAAAGCTTGGAATGATTTGAAAGTGACCAAATGATCACAGTTCTCATCAAATTGTCTCTGAACTATGCTGTCCACATTCATTTAAAAGCTCTGTTCTCATGTCAACATTTGTCAAATTTTGTTGCTATTTTTATTTCTCGGAAGGAATGAAGCGTAACTGAGAACTCAATTAAGTCTCCTGTGCTATGAAAGATCACTCTCCAAGCAATAAAAAATGTCTTCTGGGATGTGCCGAGGAAGAAATTTCATGGTCTGTTCTCTTTTTCTGTCTCTCTCTCGATTACGCAGACTGAAAAAGGCTTAGAAATTCAACATCTCCACCCCTGCAATCCATGGGTGAAAAAGACCCACTTTGGCTTCTATAAATAGCGCAGGACATGGAGATTGTATTGAAAACACAAAATGACGTAGAATTTACGGCATAGCTAGTATCGCGTATTCACCCATCCTCTTTTCGCTTGCCTCTCTAAGCCCAAATCTTTCAATTTACCCCCCCCCCCCCCACACACACACACACACAAGGTCGGTCTGACACAAGTGGGCTAGAGAGGGAGGATGGGAGTGATAGAATGCTTCTGAAAAAGCCAAAAAAATGAACAAAAATGGAGACAAACGAGTGAGAGGCAGAGCTAAGTGGTACTGCATCTTCTGCCTTTTTCAAACAGTGAGTCTTTCTTACATAAGACATCAAGGTCTATCACTTTGTCCATTCTATCTTTCTTCATATCCTCATTTCCTGCATCCCTCCATTCAACAGGGTCAGGCAAGTTGACAAGCAACTAACAAATGTCATTTTGCAATTTAAAATCTTTACAGCAAGATTTGTTTAATTAAAATAATATTTCAGCCAAAATTCTGGAAATTCTGTCATCATTTACTAACTCTCATGTCGTTCAAAACCTGTATGAGATGTTGGCCAGCATGTTAGTCTCAGTCACTATTCACTTTCCTTCTATGGAGAAAAGATACATGAAAAACAGACACATGAGAAAAAGACTGCAACTGTAACTGCACTGGAAAACAACACAAAAAAAAACATTAAAAATGCTATTCCAGTGCATTTAGTTATTAGGAAGTAGCTGTGTGTCTACACCACTAACCACCAGTTATCTCAGCTCCAGCTCTGCCAAAGCTCACTTTCCCCTGAGACGGGCAGCCCCTGCTGGCAGAGGAAGGGCATCGATCTGAAATACCCCTGTCTTCTTCTATTGGCTCACAGTGAAAACAGTGATGCATCAATGGTAACACATTTTTAAAACCATGATAGTGGCATAACACATTGTTTGTGAGCGTTAAATCAGGTCAAGTGATGCCAGCGTATGGATATTAATCTCTTTTGCCTCGAGAAAGCGTTAGAGGAAGATTGTGAGCAGAGGAAAAGAGAAGACTTCTGCGACACACAGTGGCTGAAAGGATCCTGTCAAGAAAACCAAAGAAGATACTGGGCAAGAAAATCCTATAATACCGCCTATTATATTCCAATTTATTAAATTACATAAAAGAAATCAGTAAGTGTTTGGAGTGCATATTTGTTGTCCATTAATAAATAAATATGCAATCTGTCTACAAATTGAACATAAGTGGTGCCAGTATTAAAGTATAAAGTTTTGACGAAGTAATATCAAAGTTTTTACACACATTTCCTATCGAAAACACTGCCATATCGTTTGACAGCAATAAACCTGTTTTCCAAATTTCGATCAACAACAGTTGCACTAGTTCTTATATACAGTATTTAAAATACTTTAAATCAATTTTTATTGAACACTTGGAAAATATAGTTGTAAGAAATACCATCAGATTAGGTTGCATTGGCTAACCATAGCAGAGTCTTATTTCTGCTAAATGAAACCCTTTTTAGAGAGCATAAAGAATGTACAATCTAAATAATTAGGGATCATTTAAGGTCCTATAATGACACTAATATTTACATTTAGAACCATGTCTACCTAATGGGAATATTTCAGGTCCAATACAAGTCAAGCTCAAACAACAGCATTTGTGGCACAATATTGTAGTAAGTGTGCACGAAAATGTAGTAAGAGCCTCACTGTAACCACGATTTTTGAGTTTTTAAAATAACGGTTGGCAAACATTTGTTTTTTAGTGGTAATAAATATTGTGCCACAAATGCTGTCAGTTGAGCTCAACTTGTACCTAACCCAAAATATTCCTTTTAGAGCATTATTTATGCTCAGATTATTCTTTGTTTTGGCCTTTAAGCTTCTCTACACCTGCACTAGGCTCCTGTTCTTTATAGAATCTATAAATAAAATGGGTTCTATATCCTTGTTACAACCCAAAGAACACAAATCGTTTGCTATTTAGAACTATTTTTCTTAAGAGTGCGCAAGAACCTTAAACCCCAAAACAAAGAAGCACTTCAGCATAAAAAATGATTCTAGATTGAACAGTTAATATCATTAAAGTAACTTTAAGGAACCCTTTTATTACTTTGAGTGTGTATATCTATAACACGCATGTATATTTAAAATACTGGTTGATTATAAATTGAAAATTAAAATACATAAGTGTTATAAATGCTGATGATCATTTTAACACTAATAGGGAACCCCTTTAACAGAAATAGTGTAATATATCCTGAAATATACATTACAGTTGCCTTATCATGTTAATGTGCTATGATCAAATCCTCTCTTTAGTTTCAAGGTTTCAAACCCCACATGTCAGGTAGCTATAATGGATTTGAATATTTTCACTCCAGCACAAAAGACATCTTTCCCCTCGTCTCTCTAATCAGGTCTTGAGCTGCTATATTTAGCAGCTGCTGGCGGAGAATGATTCCTGTAGGGATTGTAAGCAGCCTTGATGTTACATAAGAAAATATAAAACACATCATTTGAGGAATATCAATCCACTACAAGGGAAAAAATAGACATGTCGGCACTTTAAATAAAGCAGCATTTCTGTTCACATTAAGATGGAGTTTTTTTGGGCGATTGGAGCTTATATACACGCATAAACGCAATGCTTGCCATCATAATCATGTTTCACGTCAGTCCTGGCTGAATATGCCCAAAAGAAACGTTCTGCTTTTCAACTTTAGTGTAGGTCTATAATGAGGATTCGTTTAAAAACGTATTCGTGACATTTACAAGCCAAATACTAATGATGCCTGGGAGGCGTGTAGTACCAAGGAAAAGTGTCAAAACTAAGACACACCCAAGTAGCTTCCTGAAAATACAGAATCATGGGTTTCTGAATGTAAGAAAAGACTGTGAGTGAGTTTGGCGACAGAATTGGCTTTTTGAGGTGTGATTCTGAAAATAGTTATAGTGTGTAGCCCCTGCCAAAATACGTAAATGAAAACCGAAACCCCTGAAGTGGCTTCTTGGTAATAGTGTGATTGTGCCTATTCTCTACTCTACTCTACCGCTGTTGTGTCTGCATTTCAGTTATAATAACTGACCAAAGTGGTGTTCGTGTTCAAAATTTGTATTACTTCCTGCAAAATAGGTTTTGAAAACATTCAATGTGAATCAAACATATACTACAATTGTGAGTTCCCTCACACCTTTTAAAAATGCTCTTTCCAGACAAATTATGTCTCACATTTCAAGTTGATGAAGCGAGAAGCAGAGTAGTTTAACTTGACAGAATAGTTGCTTATTGTCCCTCTGCGATAGACAACAACAGAAGAAGCTGACGGAAACCACTTTGTTATTAAATTAGAGTTATGAATCATGAACATGTTGTAATAAGTCCCATTCTAAAATGCTCAATGTGAAATAAGTTTTACATGTCTTCTACGGCTTAAAAAAAAACCTCAATAATATCATAATCATAACATTTCATGTTAAGCATTTTCTTCCCTATAGAGAAGTCCATTAGAAGAAAAATAAATAGTCTAAAGTGGCTTAATGCACAACTTTGCACTTTACGTTTAGATTCTATGCTCACCGCTTTATACAGAATGTCAGCAGTATTCATAATCAAGAAGGTACAAATAAACTTTGATCTATTAAGGCCACTGTTGCAGTACATCTTTTTATAATGGGATAGAATAAAAGAAAAAGACTTAAGGTCAATTAAGTGTTTTGATTATGAGAAAATCCTTTTTCTTTTGCAGTGTATTAAGGTTTGAAGGAAAGCATGTGTTCCAAGGTTGACGCTTTAATTTATTAAGTAACATTAAACCGTTTTCATAGAAAAAGTTTCTATGGGGAAGAATAAAGAACCACATACTGTACATTTACATCAATAGAATATCAAAATATCATATCAAAAGGTACACTGCAAAATGATGAAAGAGTTTTACTTAAAAGTTTTTCTAATTAAATTTTAATGCTCTAAATCTATATCGTTTTATGACAAAATGAATGAAGGGAGTAAATTTAATTTAAACATTTCAGTCACTTTTACTTACAAATCTGATGTACATGGCATTCAAATAAGCAATTATCATTTTACTAGAACATTACACATTTTGAACTTTTGTTATAAATACATTAAATAACGTATCACATGACAAATGGAAGCTTTCCTCAAGAAAGCTGCATGCATGCTATGTAGGTTATTATACACCATCACCTTGCATTATTGGCAGTGGGATCAAAATATGGAGCTGCACATGCAGACCTCAACACTTGCTGTACAAAACAAAAATTTGATTTGTAGAAAATGCACTTCAGACTTAACAAAACAAGTAGTTACCAAACGTAACAGTATATTCAACAATAGAAATTGTGTAAATAAACTTGCAAACTGTAAAAACATGCAAGCTCATTAAATATTCGAGCCTGGTGCATACTGGGAAAAACAGCTTTAAAAAGTTAAGTAAAATGTACTTATTTTGTTTACCACTGAAATTTGCTCAAATTAGCAATTACATCTGATGAGGTTTTCTACTTTAGGGTTAATATGTGATGATGACGCATTGTGAAAATAATCATAAATAATATTTACTTTTAAGCTTGAGCATTATTTTTTTTACAAGTTTTAATTAAAAACAAATGCAGAGTTTACTTAATATTTTTAAGTTGAATCTTTAAATTTTTCAATGTAGAAAGTACTTAATCGTTAATGCTAAATTTAATCAAATTAGTGAATAAATATGACAAGATTTTCTACTTCAGGAATGTTCCATGATGATGCATTGAAAAATAACTGTCTAACAATAATAACTATTATTTACTTATAAGCTACAGCATACATTTTTACATGTTTGAATTAAAAAAAGTGTAATTTACTTAATATTATTAAGTTCACATATTAACAGTGTAGAAAGTATTTCATCTTTTCTGCTAAACTTACTACATCACAAAATATATTTTTTTCACTAACACTGAAAGCGCAACACCTTAGTCGCTCCAAATATTACCACAACAGCTCCTCTTATATTACTGCAATATGCATATCAGTTATTCATACTTTATTGTAACATTTCTGTGGTTTTAGATTTGACAATATTTGGTCAAACCTACCACAATTTGACTTGTCCACATTTTTTTGTCTCTAAACTCTGAACCAAACCTGACACTTCTCGTAGAGACTTCTCAGTTTCACTTTCATCATTAAACCTTTATGCATAATTCAGTTGTATCATCACAATATGATTATAGAGAGATCAAATACCCAAATACAGGACGTTCCAAATGCTATCCAGTTACACATTATTCAAAACGTCTACTATGAGGTACTGTGATGCATAAAAAAGTTTTGGTGCTACAGCCTAAATCATGATGCAGTTGACCAGTGCTATGCTATTTTGTTAAATAAATAAGAGACAACATTAGTCATTTAGATAAAATGTTATAGCAAGTAAAGTAGATTTATTGCAGTGACCGTCCCTAATCCAAAAGTACCTCTCGGATCATCGCCTCGCTCAAGGACACGGTTCATGAATTACATCTGGCAGGGTTTGAACATGCAACAATTTAGTTACCAACCCAGATCTTAAGCCATTGGGCTACACCAACATCTATGGCACCTTTTAGATTTAGGAAAGTCCCAAACGTCTGAGCTAAATCCAAATTCTAAAAATGAAGGAGAGTGGCCATTTACATTGTAACACTCCATCAACCACCTGTTGAGTTTTTCCACTCATTTTGAAAAGCAGATGCACCCTGCTATTTACAGCACATTTTGTAGTGCTAATGAAAAAGTGGCTTATAAATACATAAATACAAAGGTTGTAGGTTCAAACCCCAGAGGGTTTGATTCATGAACACAACAGTTTATGTCGCTCTGCAAAACACATTCCCTGTAATTATATGTAGATAAAAGCATAATCAGCTAAAAGACTAGATAGTATAGTTAGTTGTACAGATAGAGAGTTGATGATTTACCTGTCCGAAGACTGATTTAACTATCGGATGAAGGTCTGCATCAAGGGCAGCTCTCCCGGGGACGCGCATGCTGCCGGGCTGGAGTGGTGCTGATGCTGGAGGTGAACTGGAAGTGAGGCTCTGATTCGAGCCGATCCGATGCTTGTCCTTCGTTTCAAAGAACAACGCAGCTTCGTCCGAGCCCTTGGAGAGGGATGTTGTCGGCGAAGGCGTCCCGCTGGTGCGGGAACTCCTGTGGTGTTGCACAGGAGGGTCAATTGTGTGACGGTTCTGAGATGGTTTGCGTTGTTCTTTGGAGTGCCGGTCGGGTCCATCCTCCTGATAATATCCGTCTTGACATTGAAACTTTTCCGGTCTTCTTCCACCACCACCTCCTCCGTTTCTGGCGTGTTTGGGCTGGCACAGGGGTCTCCGGGCGGTGGCATCGCACTCTTCGCTCCAGCAGGAATCCTCGTTGCCACCTCCCGCGTGCCGGTGACCGTTGCGGTGGCTTGTGGGTTCGGCGCGTTTTCCGGATTTCCGGTTCATCGGCACTGTATTGGATTTGATGAGGGATGTGGTGGATTCGCTTTTCGGAAGCGAAGAGCTCATTTTGACCCCTCGAAATCAGCAAACTCGTAAAGTTTTACAGTTGGCGCGGTAAAAAAAGTGTCTTTTAAACGCGTTCGTGAGCAGGCGGGAATCACACTGGTAAAAGCTTGTGCTTCATTATAGAGCGCGAGAGCATCGCACAGGTTGAAGCTGCTTGTTATCAATGGCCCCATTGAGCGCGCGCTACCATAATTCAGCATTCGTCAGTGATGCTCTCTCTCTCTCTCTCTCTCTCTCTCTCTCTCTCTCTCTCTCTCTCTGTCTCTGTCTGTGTCGCACGCTCGATCTCTTTCTCTCCCAGGACCAAACGTTACGTCAAACAGCCTTCCAAAACATTAAAGAATATGTAAAGGACGTCAAAAATAATTTATGATAGTGGGACAGATACTTCTATTCAGTCGAATTGAATACAGTTGTATTTCTTTTAACCCTTATTTTTGATGAGACTGACTGAACTATATGTATGGAGTCTCAGAGACCGAACATAACATGAGTGTTATCCAGAGGCGGGAAAAATCTAACATTGATAACAAATGACGATTATTTCCATTATCTTTATTTAAAGGGACAGTTCACTCAAACATTTCTCTCATCATTATTTATTCACCTTCATCGCAGATATGTATGACTTTCTTAATTCTGCAGAACACAAATTAAGATTTTTAGGACAACATCTCAGATCTATAGGTCCATAGTGTATGCTGCCAAAACTTTGAAGCTCCAAAAAGCATACAAATCCATCATAAATGTAATCCACACAACTCCAGTGGTAAAATCCATGTCTTCAGAAGTGATATGATATGTGGGGGAGAGAAACAGATTAATAAGTCCTTTTTATACTATAAATCTCCACATTTGAACAGCCCCGATCATACATGAACAATGAAAAAAAAAGAAAGAAGAATTTGGAAATGAAAGTGGTCATTTATAGAAAAAAAAAAATCTCTTGAATATTGTTTTTTTTTCTCACCCACACCATCATATTTCTTCAGAAGACATGGATTTAACCAGTGGAGTCTTATGGGTTACATTTATGCTGCCTTTATGTGCTTTTGGAGCTTCAGAGTTTTGGCTACCATTCACTTTAATTGTATGGACCAACAGAGCTAAGAAATTCTTCTAAAAATCCTCATTTGTGTCCAGCAGAAGATCGTCACATATCTGGGATGACCTGAATGTGTGTAAATGATGAGAGATTTTGCATTTTATGGGTAAACTGTTCCTTTAAACATTAATCCATTTACATGCAGTGTTTCCTTTATTATATCACAATGTCTTACCTAATAGTCTTACCTAATAAATTTAGTTCTGTTCACTCTTTAAATTTTATTGTGACTATTCATATCAAGAGATTTAGCCAAGACTAAATCTACAACCTGCAACATTTCCTTTAATGTGTGGTGGGTATTAATTCACACTTTTGAATAATGAATTTGAGCAATTCACCAGGCAAAACATGCCAGTCTAGAAATCTTTATAACTGATGTGCTGAACCATGTACAGAACTGCTTACCATGCTCATTTTTGAAGGACAGCACAGTCAAATGGGGTGAGTTTTCATGGACATTGCATACTGTGCCATTATGTAAGACCACAGACTTCTTATAATACACTTTTAATGACCTCTTTTAGCACTGATGTAAGACAGGACTGAAGCATGCATACACTGCGTTATAATGGACGAACTGGCTAAAAGCAGACAAGATGTTTTGTGTCCAATCAGGACCATACAGAAATCCCATCTGGTTGCAGCTGCATAGGGAATTCAGGCAAAGTGAAAGCACTTATGTGTATAATGTCACAATATGGACCCAATTAAAGAAGCACAAACTCAATTTCTGGAGTGTATGTTAGATGTCAAAAAGAGCAGCTTCTGCACCTCACAGTATCCTGGGAGTTTGTGCTCACTGACATCTGTGTCTCTATCTCACTTGCTTCAGGGAAAGAGGGAATCTTTCGCTTCATCTCACTATCTCCAACCCCACATCACTTCTTCCTTCCTTTTTGATCGACGTGCCTCCCCTGGTCTCATCTAATTCCTATTTGCACATTTAACAACTTTAATACTGGTTGTTTCATACTATACAAAAGCCTTTTGTATTCTTTCTTTCTTTCGAGGTATTTTTGCTTGGCTCTCAACTTTTATTGGGCAGAAATAGTGAAATAAAAATAAAAAAGAGATAAAAAGAGATGCCCTCCTCCCACCTCTGTCTTTCTGCAGCAGGGGACACTAAAGCCCCAGGGTTTAATATGGCACATTTGCATTCAAGGGAGCAAAAGTGAAAAAAACAAGATGTGTTCAAATTTCACACTCCAATAAACAGAAAAACAGACTAAGTTTCATAAACTACATAATCACACTTTTTTAACTATTACATGTGTTATCTGGTACTTCTCGCTTTTTCCTGATACTTAGTGGTTAATATTACTATTCATAACCACAATTATTGCTCATATTTGGGTTAAGGATTTGGTAACATAGTCTCATGACAACTCGAGACGAGATGGTGCAATTGTAAGATATCCTTCAATTTGGCTCATACGAAAAGGTACGGCTTTTATTCCCATAGAGACTAACCAGTCAAAACACAGAATTTTATATCGATACAATACATACATAAAATTTGGTTACTTATCCCATAGTGATTTATGCAGTACAAATAACTGATGTTGTCACAAGATGAGGGCTAGACACACTGGAGAGCTGAGGGCGCTGGCAGCAACTGGGTAATGGCCTCTGTGGCCGTGGATGCTAACAGCGGCAGGGGAACGGCCTCTGTAGCCATAAGCGCTGGGAGCCACTGGGGAATGGCCTCTTTGGCCATAGATGCTGACAGTAACTGGGGAACGGCTTCCATGGCCATTGAACACTGACAGCGACAGGGGAACGGCCTCCGTGGCCCAGGACACTGTCAGTGACAAGGGAACGTCCTCTGTCTGGGAGTGCTAGTAGTGACTGGGGAACGGCCTCCATGGCCAGGAGCACTGGCAGCGACTGTGGAACAGCCTTTGTTACCGAGGACGCGGGCAGCGGCAGGGCCTCCATGGCTGAGGATGCTGGCAACAGCAGGGGAACAACCTCCGTGGCCATAAGTGCTGGCAGCAACTGGGGAACGGCCTTCATGGTCAAAGGTGCTGGCAGCAACTGGGGAACAGCCTCTGTGGCCATGAGCACTGGGAGCGACTGGGAAATGGCCTCCGTGTCCAGGGACGCTGGCAGCAACAGGGAAATGGGCTTCGTGGCTGAGGACATTGGCAGTGACAGTCAAGTCAAGTAAAGTGTTTTTTATTGTCTTTCAACCACATACAGTTAGTACAGTACACAGCAAAATGAGCAAACATTTGAGAGCAGGAAAGATGGGACAGCCGGCCGGCTAGGGTTTATTTTTATCCTAGCATGGACCCCCGCCCTCTTGCCGCACTTCCGCTTCTTCGCACACCGCTTATGACGTCCCCTCCCCCAGCCATCGGCATCTGTGGCCATGGGCATTGGCAGCAGCTAGGGAACAGCCTTCATGGCCGAGAATACAGGTAGCAGCAGGGGAATGCCTCCGTGGCCGAGGATGCTGGCATCAGCATGGGAGCGGCCTCCGTGACTGGGATCGACCTGTGGTCCGCAGTGGGCTCTGCCGATGGACTGGGTTTCCTCCTCCTCCTCCTCTTCCAAGTCTTAGAAGAAGTGGCCAAGACGTTTGCTTCCGTGTGGGGAGTGAAGTTGTTCTCAGGCTGGGGCAGAAACAGGGAATCCTCCGAGGCACAGGCTGTGGCGAATTCGCCCAAGTTCATAGCCAGCCTAATGTATCAAAAAGGATTCCCCCCTTCACCCCACTTCGGAATACATGACCTGAATAGGCCGATCAGGCAGATCTGGTTGTACTCCAGACCCAAGGATGCTGCCAGAAACTCCAAGGCATATCCCCACATGGGCTTGTCCTCCTGCCGCAGTTCAAAGAGTTTCATAACACGTGCTGCTCTGCGATGTGCAGAAGAACAGGGGGAAAAATTGCTCCTGTTGGGTCATGACTGGCTCGATTGCTATATCACAAGATGGCTGAGATGGAGGACCCAAACTCAGGAGGCAATGTAAATACAACATACACCTCTGACAGTGGAGGAAAAAAGCAAACTAGAAAAGGACTAGAACATAACTAGGACACAGGTAAACATAAACTGACCAAAGACTGGTAGATAGTATTGACTGACTAGACCGACTAAACACACAAAACAATTGAGCACAAGACTAAACATGAGGGAAGCTAATATAGGGAGAGGCAATGAGAGACAGGTGACACGGCTGATGAACTGATAGGAGTAATTGGCAATATCATGGCAACGGGGCTAGCATACAGCACATGGCAACTGCAGGTACGACATCTCCGCTCTTCTGACAGCCACAAACTCCAGGTTCCTAAGTCCAAACTCCGTACTATGGGAGATAGGGCCTTCCAGGTAGCTGCGCCTCGTATGTGGAATGCTCTCCCTAATCACCTGAGGGCGCCACAGTCTATAGAGGTTTTTAAAAATAGATTAAAGACCCACTTAAATTTTAAATGCTTTTTCTTAAAACATATCCTGTTTTGTTGTCACCAATTGTTCTTAATTTTGTTATTAAGCGTTTTAATCTATTTTTATTGTTTGTTTTTTACCTGTGCACCTGTAGCACTTTGAGATATGTTCCTTCATGTGTAAAGTGCATTACAAATAAAATGTATTATTATTATTATTATTATTATTATTACGAGAGGAATGAGATATAAACAGGGAATCTAACAGAGTGAGGAGGCACAGTCACTGTCAGACTGTAACAGATGTATGCCAGTAATCTGCTATACGCTTCCCTTGTCTCGTGTTAGGGTTTTGGTAAGGTGTTATGTTTTATGGTTAGGTTTAGGTTTCAGATTGGGGTTAGGAATTAAACTATGATTAGTAGTTCTTACTAATCAAAGGAATGCTTGTTCAACACCTTGATAATTCTCCTTCTGCGGTACAAAACATTGATTTTCTTATTAAAACCATGGTTAGGTTTAGGGAAGGAGTTAGACTTTATGGTTAAAATTTAGGTTTGGGTTGGGGTTAAACTAAAGAAAAATTGTAAAGGCATAATTCATTGGTTTGTTTATTTTTCACCATGGGACTACAAGTCATACAAGTTTGTGCAATTTCAACATCTCATACTATTAATATGAATTGTGAGACCGGTTCCTGACAGACAATAAAACAGGTGTTAAAATTTGTTTGACTTACATTGAATTAGGTATCAGAACCATATCTAGAGACCAGAATATTATGAAAAAATGCTTGGGCCAGTAAATGACCACCTGGCAACCATATAAAAACACTGTGGAATCCACCTGCAAAACCCTTACATCATGGTGGCGAGTTTTGCATAGGCAAGTGCCATTCTTTTATCTTCCGAAGATGTAAAAATCAAGTTTTTTGGTACAGCTAAATCCTGAGAATATGCAGTGATTTTGCTCTTAGTCATCATTAGTCAATTTAGAACAATAATACATTCATCCATGTTTCATTTCACACCAGAAATAAATTTGATGTTTTCTAGGGTAAGTGTATACATCCCACAAGTGGTTTTATATAATTCTAAGCCTTGCTTTTCCCCAGTAAATGAGCATGGTGTCAAAATACCTTTAGAGAAAAAGCATTTGGTATTACACTTGTTAACATTTAGTCTAATATTTCAAGCCACCGCTTCCCTGCTCATCTTTCAGTATGTGATGGTTCAGTTCCCTCTGCTCAGATCATTTATCAGATTTTCCAGTTTGAACTGCTATGTGGGTGTCAACTTCACCAACCGTTAAAAAATTCTCAAAAAACAATTCGCTCCAGAGAGTTCAACTAAGACATGGGCTCCCCATACACCCAAACCACCAAGCTGAATGTTGTATTTGTGTTTTCTTTTTAGGAATGGTGTTGTTGGCCCACTATCCGGCCACAACTCACCCTTTCAATTAACCCCTGTCTATTGGCACTGCTTCCTGACTATAAAACATTCATTAGATGGGTTAATAATTTAACAGTCAGCAGCTTGAGACCCATGAGGTTTTGATGATCTGAATGCTGTACACTAGAGGTGGACAGCAAAGAGAAATCAGCTGTCCTTTTCTGCATATTGCGGAGTGGTTTTGCAGCCCTCTTCAGTATAGGAGATTATTTGATTTTAAGATTATTTTGTTTGATCTAGTTGTAAATTATTTCAAATTATTATTCCATAATTTGAAATTCCATTGCAATTAATTTTCAACTTTTTAAAAATATTTGGGAATATGTTGGGTCACATGCTTTGCTAGTGAGTTTTTCTTACATTTTCTTTCGACTTCTGTTTGTAGCATTGCATGCCTTTAGACTAATTTTATAACACTTTGTTTCCCCTTGTTTTTTAGCCAACCCCTGTGTATGCACCATCCTGGGCTGACTCAGTGGAATGAAAATCCTTTTGGAAACCATTCATGCTTGAGTAGAGGAGAGATGTGCACTTGGCTTATATGTTTATTTATTTATAAAAAAAATGTACTATCTGCCCCCCAGTGCATTTAAACATTGTGTCTCTATGCAGTACCCTCCAGAAAAACAAAGCAAAGCCGAAAAGTTAAAATGCAAGAGCATCAGATGCATGTGTCCCCTTATGAGAATGCCTTGATTTAAGAGGACACAAACGAATGCAATAGCCCAAACAAATCCGGTAATGTACATCCTTTTAGAGGTAATGAATACTGCATAACTAATGCGAATTCAGAAATGCATAACGGTTTTAGAAGGATTGTTTCTGGAAAAGCGAGCTGGGGGTTTTGTGTGACGCAAAGGAGACAGAATAATGATTAAGTCTATTTATGGAAGCACAAAGACTTTTGTCTTTCTGCCAGTCACATTCCTCTTCTAAAACATCCCTGTGGGTTCTCGCATTCAATTAATCCATTTGGGTTTAATGTGATAACTGTAATAGGCAGAGGATCCTATGAGCTATCAGCTCATCTGACAGCGTCACGGCTGTTAACCAACGATTTGTTATTTGGCCTCAAAAATTGGTACCTCTCTGCAATTAAAAGAAAAAATTCTTAACTATGCACACACAAGGTCCAGGATCATATTTTTCCCCCACACCAGCCAATGGCAGTTATAGAGAAAATTAACTGGCCATTAAAATGTATTTTGCAAAAAAAAAAGTTTTTTTCTTGCATTTTTTACTCGTATTTGGTTCTTGATGAGTGTTCATTTTGTACCCTTGTTTTGTAATATACTCTTTTAAAGCTTAGTGATTCAGAAAAGCATCCAATAGCGAATAAAAAAAAAACTCAATGGATAAAATATATCATGAATGGCTGTGAGTTTAGAGCAGATGGACTCATTCTCATGTGAAATGCTTTACCTGAGGCAAATGCTGCGCTGAAGGTGAGGTCAGTTTATTTACAGCGAGAATGAACTAGGCCATATTGCTTTTTTAAGAGCACATGCAGTACATAGGGTTTGACCTGTTTGACCTTCATTTGTGTCTTGTGTGATAGCCTCAAGGAGAACAAGAGAAACAAGGGATGGAGAAATTCGGCCCATATCAGTGTGTTGTGGAGGCATCAGTTTGCACTGAAACAATTGTAGAGCAAATCCCCTCATGGTTTAACCATTAGAGCAAATTATATGAACTTGATACCCAACACCGCTGAACTGCTTGTGCACCCTCTGTTCATCAGACATCAGGTTAACTCTTAAAAATAATAATTCCTTAGTGGTTCTTCGGTTCATCAAAGTTCTTGTCAATAACCATTTTTTACTGAATACACTCATCCACACTAAAATGGCACCAAAAACAGAGACTTTCAGAAAATGCTCTCCATAACTGCATACCTTAAAAAACAACATATATATAAATTTATTGCATGCCGTTTTATTCATGTATCTAGCTACACATCCCAACAAGCTAAGAACTGTGTTCCTGTTTAGCGTGATCTCACTGACTGAGTTCTGCACTCTTGCCAAAACTCCCGTTTGCATCAACAAAGATGTCTACACTGCACAATGCATTTCTTAATTACATAATTTCTACACCTTGTTGTTTGTAATGAGATTATTCGTGAGAGTGCAGAAGCAGAACTCAGTCAGTGAGCATGCACTTGAGCATGTTTGTTTACTTTTTCATTGTTCAATAAAGTCAAATAAACTGTTGAATATTATAAATGATTGCTGCAATAAATTCAGCATCTTGGTTCTTTAAAATGTTCTGCCTGGTTCTTGGATCAACAATTGTTCTGGGTCTTGGGGATAGGTCTTGGTCTGGATCTGGGTCTTGATGGGTCTGGTCTTGGTCTGGGTCTGGATCTTGGAGGGTCTGGTCTTGGTCTGGGTCTGGGTCTTGGAGGGTCTGGTCTTGCTCTGGGTCTTGGGGGGTATGGTTATGTTCTGGGTGTAGGTCTTGGAGGATCTGGTCTTGTTCTGGGTGTGGGTCTTGTAGAGTCTGGTCTTGGTCTGTGTCTTGGAGGGTCTGGTCTTGATTACACCTCTGACGTAATCAGAGTGGCAAGAGTGCAGAACTCAGTCAGTTAGTTCAATGCCTTATCATTTGAAAAGGCATTGATTTCGCTTAGTTTAATCCTCTCATCACACTCAACGATGAAAATGGGGACTTTCGAAATGCCATAACCACATACTTTAGAAAATAATGACGTTTGAGTTTTGAAACTAAAATGGATTATGTGGACATGGCCTGTAAAAGCCATTTTGGTTCTAATTGAAACCTTGATTTTTAAAATCTACCAATACATCATGGATTGGGACCTACATAACTTAAGAGCTAGAGGTTATGTACTAGTAAAATGAGCATGACCCATATGACTTAACCAGCTTGTTTATCTCACTATGTTGTGCTAAGACCATTTTAAAAGCTACCAAGATCAGTTTCTTATTTTTAGACATATGAATTCACTTTTACAAAAATAAAAAGGCTTCGTATTTGATGTTTTATAATATGGTAACACAAAATGGCATATGCAACCCATTTTAATTCCATAGTGTGATTTCTGAGTGAAACAGGATATTAGATGAATTGATTTTATCCATCTGAAGTAAATGACCAAAGTAAATCTATGTGGCACAAGCTGAGGTTCTTTGAACTTGTTATCTGTTAGCCAATTGGCTCACTCACATGTGGCATATAAAGCCAATTGGCTCGCATGGTGTATGGCTTTGATTTGTAATCAGATGACCAATCAACTTGCATCTCTCTCTTTCTCTAATATTTAAATTGCTTAGTTATGCGGATACACTGGTTTCACTGTAGCACTGTGAGAGTTTTCTCTGGAACCCTCCACCCCAGCTCCACAGGTCTAGATCTGCTACATGAGGATTGTTCTTAATGTCTGCTTGTGCAGCAGCATGTCATACATGCTTGATGCAGCATGTTTTGCATTTTGTCTAATAGTGCAGCAGTAGTATGTCCACATGCTTAAGTCAACATGTCTATATATTTTCTGGCAGAAGCAAGTCTTACCACTTGCTCTGCAGCAGCACAGCAAAGCAGATACAAGACCAATATCCTATCAACATGTCAAAACCACATTAACATGCTAAATCATTAGAGATTTATGACTATAATTAGATCATGAAAAGTGTTCTCTGAGTGATGTGGTTGGAGAGGAGGGAATTCAAATTTAGAGAGCTTGGTGATGTTAGCCAACAGCCAATATTGAAAGTTGTTTCAGGGGCTAGTTATTATATTTTGATGAAATATTACGAAGACAAACTTTCTTTCTTTCTTTTTTCGCCTAGAAATAACTATCACTAATGAATCTTTCATAATAAGACCAGGAACATATTAAATAAGGTAAAAGTAAATAGGGCTTTAATGCATCTTCAGTACAAATTTCTAATTTATCTATACCTATCTCTCATTAAGTTAAATGTTTAGTTAGTTTCTTATAATGCAAATTAAGCAAGGCAAACAAATTGGCTAACCTGCCAACCATATAGCCCACTACCTCCATCTGCTGTCCATGAGAGTAACTGTTCCAAAGAGTTCATGTGTGAGAAGCTTCCTGGACTTGAGTATGGAAAAACATAGGTTGTTTGCTGACAGCTCAAAATGACTGTTCCATGATCAGCTTGACTTTGAGGTGTGACTGAATGAGTAGATCAGGAGTAGAATGCTGATTTCATGCACCTGCTTTGTCAGTTGATCTTTCCTGTGAAAACCAAGTGCAAAGCTTTTCACACTCTGATTGACGTAAGCTCTGCTCTAACACTTGATAAAATAGAACTCACAAAGGGATTTGATTGTTTTTGAGTAATAGGATATTGAAGGGCTAAAATGAACAGAAAACAGTTTGGAGCACCATTATTTAGGCTATGCATCATATGTCTTTCCCCATTAGAACAATTGTTAAAGCGTTTGATGCAGTTGTGGCTATGTTTACAATGCATCATTTTTTCCATACAATGAAAGTGAATGGTGACTGAGCCTAACGTTCATCCAAAACATATTTGTGTCCCGTAAAAGCAATATTGGTTTTGAACAACAGAAAGGTAAGTAAATTATGACAGAACTTAAAATGGAAATTCAACCCTTTAAAGTAATGTTCCGGGTTCAATACAAGCTCAATCGACAGTATTTGTGGCAAAAAATTGATTTTCACAAAAATGTATTTCATCTCTTCCATCCTCTTCCAATCGAGGTTACAGTGAGACACATACAATGGAAGTGATTGGGGACAATGCTAGTGATTGTGGAAATTTTTGGAGGGTTTAAACACAGGAATGTGAAGCTTATAATTTTATAAAAGCAGAAATTAAATCTTCTGTTAAAACATGTTGAGCTGTAAAGTTGTTAAAGTAGTTCAATTGTCATTTTTACAGTCATTTTAGAGTTTAGGGTTTGTTGGCATTACATCATCATGGTAATGAAGATTACTTAGTTGATAACTTTACACAGAAGTGGTCAGTATGTGATTTGATCTCAATAAAATCATGTTTACACGCATATCCTTTGTGACTTGTGACTATGCTTTTGAAACAGTGAGTATTTTAATGTTAAAAAATTGGCCCCATTCGCTTCCATTGTAAGTGCCTCACTGGAATCAAGTTTTAAATTGTATTTATTTTTTTAAAGAAAAGGAGGAGCGTTTTTGTGGTAATCACCATTATGCCACGAACAGTGTCGATTGAGCTTAGCTTGTATTGAACCCAGAATATTGCTTTCAGCATACTAGCTACAATCATAAAAACAAGCCAAGACATTTTTTCGATTTGGTAGCAGATGCTAGTTTCATTTTACAAACGTTTTCAGTTTTACATGTATCTGTTCGTTGTTGTCACCTTGAATTGTAACTATCAAGATTTCTCTGATAACGTTCATCTCAAAACAGCCTCAAACAGAAATCGCTCTCAACCAGACAGTCATCCTCTATGCTTAACTTTCTGATAATCTCTGTTATCTTTGCTGATATTTACAAAACACTCTTTGGGGGGGTTTCCACTTGCTGTAATAGAAGATTGTTGATAAGATTGGCAGTTACATTGTGTAAAGTAGGAAAAACTATAAAACTGCCTGTCCTTCAGCACTGAGCTCTTGTAGCTTTACTAGTTACCTTTGGCACACTGATTGATTTCACCTGTTGAATTCCAAGAATCCTTGTCCTAAGATAAGAAATGTTTCCTCAAACTTCTGTGTACTGTAGATACAACCTCCCTGCAACAACAAACACTTCTCTCCTTAATGAGAATCTTGAGCACCAAAGAATGCCATTTTTTCCCAGTCTGACTCTGGATCACTAGAGAAAAAGTGATTTTTCCACTGCTCACATCTAGCTGTTTAGATGCCTGTGACTTTTCATGAGAAACATAAGGTGGAGTGGTCTTTATCAAAAGAATAGCCATCTCATCCATTCAAGCACACAACAAATACCAACTTTTTTGTATTTTTATAACAACGTGCTTCAAGAACACTCATGATGAGTCATTGCTAGGGGAAATGTATCCAACAGGCAAATTCTGATTCCAATTCTATTGAATAATTTCTTCAGAGTACACGTGTGAAAAATAATGGGGCAGTGAAGCCCCTAAATTCGTGGATCTCAACTGGCCGTTCGCAGCCCAATAATGGGTCACAGGTCTGTTCTGATAAGGTCACGGACAGCCAAGAAAAACATTGGTAAATGCAAGTAATCATATAATCATGCATAGTTAGGATAGCAAACTCATCAACTTCATAAAAATCAAGCTACAGCATTACGGCACAAATTCATCTGTCACTTCTAAAAATAAAATAAGGCCCAAACTATATTAAAGGGATGGTTCCCCCAAAATGAAATTTCTCTCATCATTTACTCGCGGTCTCTCTTATGTGGAACACAAATGAAGATTTTTAGAAGTATATCTCATCTTTGTTGGTCCATTCCATGCAAGTCAACAGACTACAAAACTTTCAAGTTCAAAAAGCACATAAAGGCAGCATAAAATCCATTAATCCATGTCTTCTGAAGTGATATGATAGGTGTGGCTGAGAAACAGTTCTTTTTACTATAAATTCTCCTCCCTGCCCAGTAGGTGGTGATATACTTAGGAGAGTAGAGTAGGGATAGGTGATACCACATATTTTCACTTCGATCCAATACTAAGTAATACCAAAGTCAATATCGCTGGTACAAATACCGTTACCTCTATTAAACAGTTTTTAAAAAAAATATATATATTTTTAATTTTTTTTTTTTTTTTGCAAATTGGGATAAAATTAGCCATTTTAAAAATTATTTTTAAAATAAATTTTTTGTTTGTTTTTTTACATTTATAGGTCTAAATGGAAAATCATAAGACTTCTGTTTTGTTTAACCTCACAAACATTAACCATGGTTTTATTACAGTAACCTCTGATCTTCATATACCGTACCTATTTTATAGAACAGTGACAGTAGCCATGGTATTTGTTGAAAACCATAGTAACCTCAAAATTGTAAGCCATGGTTACTAAAATATTACTATAGTAACTACATGGAAACTAGAGTATTGCTGTAGTAAAACCAATGTTAATTGTTTAAAAAACATGTTTAGGCCATACATACATATATATATATATATATATATATATATATATATATATATATATATATATATATATATATATATATATATATGATTACCACAGTCCTGGTTACAACAATAACACTATACTGTAGTAAAACCGTGGTTTCCACCAATTAAAATTAAATAATTAAGTAAATAAATAAAATTGTAAAATAAATAAAATAAATGTTTTTAATAAAATAAAAACATTTTACAGTCATAGATGTTACTGTCATTATTATTATTAATATTTATATTACTTTAGTAAAATCATAATTTCTGTCATAAAACCATGGTTAGTACAGTCATGGTTATTACAATATAACTATAATTAAACCATGGTTCCAAGGTTAAATGTGATTCTAGTTAAACCAAGGGTATACCATATAGTCATATAGCCAACACAAGAACCCTTTAACTACAATGAAAACTTTTCCTTTTTGCAACTACTGGATTCTTTGCTGAACCTTTATGTGCTGCTATTAAAGTTTCAGTTGCTACCACAGTAAATTGAGTCAGACATGAATCAGATCTTCTTTTCTTATTAACTATAAATTAATTATAATACATCAATAAATCATAAACATTTAATATTTTATTCATGACATATTTTATTTATTAAATACATTGTGTTGTACCCCAAGGGGGCATTCGGTGCAAAAAAGCAGCAACATCAAACAAAAATGATGTTTTAATATAAGCTGAGAGTGAGACTGAGTACAAAGAATTCTCAGCCTTATCAGTTCCTTCATGTAAACAAGGATGAGGAATCCTTTGGAATATTTCACCTTGTCTCTCTATTAGATGAAAGCTTAAAAAAAGCTAATATAAGTATATTTTCTTGAGAAATGAAAGTATAGACTGAGATAATTTCTTAATTCTTTCCTTCTTCAATGTAGGTTTCCAAGAAAGTGATGGGATTGCAGTTTAAAATGAATGAAAGAAATTACCAGTAGAGTGGAAGAAGCGTCAAGGTTGCATGTGTTTGAACTCAACATTTGAATCACATGTCTACATGTCTAAAAACCTTGACACAAAAAACATGTTGAAAATAAAACAAAACAGGTTTTCACTCTTTGTAATGGTCAACTGAGGGAAAAATGTGCCTCATATAAGAAAACAAGTCACTTTCAGTCCCTCAAAGTTTATTAGATTCAGTGTGCTCTCTTAGTTTCTACAATTTTGTAATCCCAAGTTAAAGTAGAAAAACATTAAGGGCTCTCAAATATGTGAGGGATGTGACAGACTTTCTTCTCATGTGATTAAACCCCCTCTAACAGTCATCCATCTTCACCAACATGAACCAGAGCATCACTTGACTGCCAAGACAGCAAACCGCCAATCTGCAATGACAAGGAAATGGTAATCCAAACAGGAATAACCAGCTCCATAAACACCCTAGACAGACGAGGTCAAGTTAAGGTGCTTTGAGGCACTGGGCACCTGCCTCATTGCCTCACCTGCCCCGTCTTGTTGCAAGTGGGAGATGTAATATCCAAATTATTAAATTAAACCTATTAAACCGTGCAGTGCGAGATCAGAGCGAGACCGGCCCTCCAGCACAACTATTCCACTTGCCGCACCATGAGAGCCAAGCAGGACCGGCCCTCCCGTGTAGCACTGACAAAACTGCTCTGTGCTAGCACCTCGCAGTCCTGTGGTAAACACAGCACGAGATATGAAAACCTTAAAGGCCTTTGCAAAGCTCTTCGAAACCAGATTAAACAACACTGACATTCTAAACAGTGGTGAGGTAAACATTGTGTCATTCACAATGGTAATTACATACTTTTCAATCCACACATCACTGGTGCATTGCAGTTAGTGTTACTGTTCTTATGGAACTGATCACAATGTATAGTCAGGACATTAATAACGTGAAAAATTACTATTACAATTTGAAAAAAAAAATTCAGAACTCCTTAAACTACTTCAAAGAGTTACCATCAAAAAAATCCTCCACGTGCAGCAATGACCGCTTTGCAGATCCTTGGCATTCTAGCTGTCTTTTCCTCCAAATATTTAGGTGACATTTCACCCCACACTTCTTGTAGCACTTGCCATAGATGTGGATGTCTTGTCGGGCACTTCTCACGCACCTTACAGTCTAACTGATCCCACAAAAGCTCAATGGGTTTAAGATCCATAACACTCTTTTCCAATTATCTGTTGTCCAATGTCTGTGTTTCTTTGACCACTCAAACCTTTTCTTTTTGTTTTTCTGTTTCAAAAGTGGCTTTTTCTTTGCCATTCTTCCCATAAGTCCTGCACCCCTGAGTCTTCTCTTTACTGTTGTACATGAAACTGGTGTTGTGCGGGTAGAATTCAATGAAGCTGTCAGCTGAGGACATGTGAGGCGTCTATTTCTCAAACTAGTGACTCTGATGTACTTATACTCTTGTTTAGTTGTACATCTGACCTTCCACATCTCTTTCTGTCCTTGTTAGAGCCAGTTGTCCTTTGTCTTTGAAGACTGTAGTGTACACCTTTGTATGAAATCTTCAGCTTTTTGGCAATTTCAATATTGTATAGCCTTCATTCCTCAAAACAATGATTGACTGATGAGTTTCTAGAGAAAGCTGTTTCTTTTTTTTGCCATTTTTGTCCTAATATTGACCTCAAAAACACCACAAAGACAAAGTTAAGCTTCATTTAACGAATCAAATAGCTTTCAACTGTGTTTGATATAATGTCAAGTGATTTTCTAGTACTAAATTAGCAATCTAGCATGATTACTTGAGTATAAGATGTTGGAGAGATTCTGGAAATGCGGTCTGTCTAGATCTGATCAAAAATGACTTTTTTCAAATAGTGATAGTGCTGTTTTTTACATCAATAATGTCCTCACTGTACTTTGTGATCAGTTGAATGCCACTTTGGTGAATTAAAAATCTATACATTATTCCGAACTTTTGACCGCCAGTGTATGCCAATTTAATTATAATTATAATAAATATTGTACATTACAGGGGTCACTTGATACCATGCGAGAAGCAGACGCATGAGATACGAGCTCTGTGCACTTTGCTAGTTTTTAATTATTTTCATGTTATAATCCGGGGAGATTTGATACATCCAATTACATATTTGCTCTGCGAGTTAATCATGGCAAAGAAGTCAAAATCCTCAGACTCTGGAGACATTAAAAGACACTTACGTGCTCTAGCATTTTGGAGTTCGGGGTTTGATTGTTGCACTAATGTTGAAATGTGTTCATCTTGTTTTTGATGCACAATTTCTTTTTTCTATTAAATCAAATGTCAAAATGTTAATGAATGGGATTGTGAATGGGTTGGGGCACCCCATAAAATTAAGGAAGGTTATTACTTTTCTTAAACATAAGTAATATAACAAATGCTTCTTTCCTTACAGGAAGCTGAACAATTTGGGAAGATATGAGGTGGACATGTTTTCTTTAGTGCTGGCTCAAGTAAGAGTAGGGGAGTCAATATATTGATAAATAAACATATTCAAATTTCTCAAACAGATTAAAGATAAATTAGGGAGAGTCATTATTGTTTTAGCAGAATTTCAGGGGCAAAGGTTGGTTTTGGCCAATATTTATACACCTAATGTTGATGATCAGGGTTTTTTATTGATCTTTAAGGGATGTTATAAGCTGCTGGCACCCCTCATGGTATAATTTTGTGAGGAGCCTTTAAACTATTGATGGACTCAATCCTTGATCATAGTGAAGCAAAAGTGTGTAAGCCCACTAGAGCAACACTGACACTTCACAGGATGTGTAAAAATCTTGGTCTTGCAGATATTTGGTGACTTTTGAACCCATCTGGTAGAGACTAAACATTCTTTTCATCAGTCCATAAGATTTATTTTTAGAAAATATCTCTTTTTTATATCTAAGTCCCTCATTTTATCTGTTGTCGATTGCTCAATTGGAAACATTTTGGTCTCAGATCACGGTCTCCAATAAAGCAGAGAGAGTCTTTTTATACCATTCCTTCAGTGAAATCTGCTGATGGTGACTGAGTAGCTGGAGGTTGGCTGGAGCACCCTCTTTTCAGGAGTGGTGCTCGGAGATGGGAAGAGTTACGGCCTTTGAGGAGGTTGTATTCAGAGGAACGGGGAGGTATAAAGTGCTCTTATTAACGATGGGGTGTGTATTTGACATTTGTAGATGTGTGAATATTGTTGTTGTGCTTTTTATTTGTTTATTTCTATGTCATTTGGGACCATTGTTATGTTGTTGGGGTTAGGGTGGGATTGGGAGGGGGAGGGTTAACAGTTGGGGTTAAGTTTGATTCTTTGTATGTTTTGTTTTATGAGATACATATATGTGAATCAATACAATTGTTAATGAAGAAAAAAAATATTGTACATTAGAGGAATATGTCATTTTAATTACATTTATTATTGTCTACTTGGACATTGTTTTCATCATTTTAAATTCCATAGTTGGTAATAAGTTGTTTTTACCATGTTTTTACCTGTGACCATGTTCTTACTAATACCACAGTTAAACTGGATACTATCCAAGAACTGTGGTAAATTATCATAAGCAGGGATGGAGGCTAAACGCACGTAAACGCCGTTTACGCACCTCCCAAAATTCGGAAATAGCGTTTACCCACCTCCAAAGTGGGTTTATCCACCTCTAAATTGCGTTTATCCACCTCTAAATAGATAGTTCCTAAGCCATTTTAAATTAAGCTTATGTCGTTTTAGTTTCATATTGTTTCCTTATTAGTTTCATAGGTTGTTAAACCTAAAACGAAGTCTTTCATAATGCGCTGCTGCCTGGCTAATAAGTAATAACTGACAGTGCTGTGTTGGACAGATTTATGCAGCGGTGTTCCATGACGGAGAGAGAGCGCGAGAGGTACGTGAGAGAGAGAGAGAGAGAGAGAGAGAGAGAGGGACGAGCGAGGGGTAGCCTAGAGCTGCGCGAATGCGCTACGGCTCTCTGCAATCAAATACGATTTTAAATAGGCTTAGTAAAAAATAAAAAATAAATCGAAAATCAATGTGTGGCGGTCAGCGTTGATATTGTGGCGGGCAAAATTCTTTGATTCCAGCTTGTTAAATGTGAATATGTTCTAGTGTCTTCTCTCCTCTGTGACAGTAAACTGAATATCTTTGAGTTGTGGACAAAACGAGACATTTGAGGACGTCATCCTCCTGGGCTTTTGGGAAACACTGATCCACATTGTTCTGACATATTATAGACCAAACAACTAATTGATTAATCGAGAAAATATTCAACAGATTAATCGACTATGAAAATAATCCCAAATCCCTAATCATTATGTACAAGTGCATTGCATTGGAAGCCCTGGATATAAGCCTCCCTCTCTATCTCTCTTAAATATTTTTGTTCTCTCTGTTTTGTCATTTTGTAAACTTTATAGATTTCAACCATATTATTCCTTCTTGGGTCTCTTTAACAAGAACTTAGATTAATGTATGAATTGAATAGTGATTGTGTGATGAGGGAACAACCAGTGATACCCTTGGTACCATCAAATGATAGCCTATAGCGATGTCATCAGGATACACATACACCGGTAGGCAGTGGCCCACCTTACCGGGTGACCACGTCGTGGTCCACCAATTTATAGTTTACCCACCTCTTTTTTTACCACTACACCTCTGATCATAAGGGCAAGTACAAGGGATAAATTACAGAGTTTTTCCTCTGTAAAATATGTTCAGTTCTAATGAATTTTAATGGGATAGCTAAAGTTCATTCAATAATTAAGATTCCAATGAAAGAGAAATATCAGTTAAGAAGTCCTGTCATAGACTTACTTGTTAATTTCAGTAAATTTACACCTGTCTCCCAATCTGATTATTCAATAGCCTATTAATAATGATAATTGTATTGTCAATTCAATAATAATAACACTATATCCAGTATGATCAAATATTGTGTGTGGGACGGTTGGACTGATATTAATAATATTATAACAGTTATAACAGTAGTATATGCAAGTTTTTTTGAAGATTGATTATTTTATTATATTCTTTTTGTTGTTGATTTGTAAACAATCCCCGTAACGTACAAACTCTCGTGTCTTTTTATTTAGTGAATTTCCCTCAACCGTTTTGTTCTCTCAAAGTTTCTCTATAAAGACAGTGAAAGTTGTGTAGAAATTTTGGGTTTGCTTTCACTTCTGAAAGTTTTGAAATAGTTTTACTCTGCCGCGAAACTCCTCTCCGCCCCCTTATTAAAAGTCACTCAGGAGCGCGTGCGTTTCCATTCTACCTGCTGCACGCGCGCTGCTCTAAGCATGGCCAAATCTCAGTCGAGACGTTGCTGCCTGTGCATACTTGCTTTAGTGATCTCTGCTGCCATTATTTGCCTATGCGTCTTTTTAGCCAACAAAAACACATGCGTGTTCACGCACGCTGCAATATCTGCGGATTCGGAGATGTGCTCCGACATTGGCAGGTAAGACGAGTTATTATAGAATCATGATCTGAAAGTTTCTGATGTGTAATATATTGATTATATTATTTTAAAGCATCATTAAAAAGGTGCAATACGTATTTCCGACAATGAGCTGCAGATAAATATAATGTACTGTATAGATAATCAGTTTAAGATATAGATAGCAGAGCTGCCTTGCCCAAGTCCTGCACATGCTAATTTTGAGTCTGAACGAAAATGAGTTAATTATTGACAAGTTAGACTTAATAAGAGTTCAGTTGAGGATACAGCAGACAAATAATAGAGACCAGGGTAAGTTGTCACACAATGGGCTTTATCTCATTAGGATTTTGTCCAAATGCACAAATGCTTGTTTTCTCAGCAGTGGTTTTGTATGTTGGTTTCAACACACTTGTTCACGTCTTTTTTAAAATTTGAATGTGTTTCGTTAATTCTATGCTCCAAACTAAAATTCCAATATCACCAAAAATGTGTGCTCTACGTGTAAACAAGTGAATTGAATAAAACCACACTGGAATACATCAAGGCATATAATGAAAGTAGATTTGAACTGAAAGGTTGAACTGTGTTCTCAGGACTAGTTCATTTTTCATTAATATCAGGTGTTCACAAATTTGGATTAAAAGCCTATATTATGTAATTTAATGGCAGGTTTGGCTGGGTGAATGTTGTCCCAAAAGTTCTATGTTTGTTAAATGAATGGTATCTATCTCCCGGTGTTTCAAGGAAGTTTCTACATAAATCAGCTTCCAAAAGTAAACCCTGAGAAATATTCACTGGCTTAAAAAGTGGCAACTAGCCCTGATTATCCTTATACATTATTGTACATGTGATGTTTTTGCATTCCATGAGGAAGAGAAAATTGTTTCGTTTTGATTTGATCACACTTTTCTGTCACAACCACTAAAATTCTCCTAGTGATGATAGTAAACACTGTGGCCGAGATCTTTAGTTCTTAAAATCACCAAACAGCCCAATAAAAACCATAGCATTGCCATCTGAGTCTTACCATACCTAAAGTACCAATCTAGTCAATGACAATCAAAACAGGATCAACCAGCTCCAAAATGCCCCCAGACAGAAGTCATGCTCTTAGATTTTTAGAATTTTTAGATCTTAGAATTTGTATTCCTATTCGTGCTTGTTCAACTATTTGTGCCAAACTCACATACTGTTTCCTTGTTCTATTGTGTGAAGTCCTTAATGCCTGTATTTCAAAGAACTTGGCTTTGGTGTTAAGTCTAAGGTCATGCTTTATCCCACTCTAAAAAGGATACAGAAAGGAGTTGGTTACAGTTGCTGGCCATATCTTGTATAGAGGAGGCATTTGTCCTCCTTTGAATGAATTTTAAGTGACATTTGGAACTCGAACTCCCACATTTAATGAAAAAAAAATCTGCATTTGAATTTGAAAGAAGGAATGAACAGAAACATAGGTGTTGTTTCTTGCCTCCATGCATCGTATAACACTGTAATGTTCTGTTTTTGTGTCCGGCATGATTTAATGATGGTTACAAAAGGAAACTAGAAAAAAGCCTTGTAATTGAGACAATCGCTGTCGTCTATTCTTAGAGAATGCTAGAGTGGTTTCTTTTGTGTCCAACGGAGAAGAGAATGGAGTTGTAATTTGTCGTTGGTTGTACTCAACACACTCTCACTGCGAAATCATCAGGATTCGTACGACTTTTCTAAATTTGGCTAATTCGTATGATATCAGGCGACTGCACTCGTTTGAATTCCTACGACTTTCACTACAGCCAATGATGTCGCTGGACATCGTTTCCATCTAATACGCCACAATTACTTGCTTCTGTCACACAACAGCTTCCTATCATGTTTACACACTCTACTAATTGGTTAAGTTTAGATGAGGAGTTTGAGTTATGGCATAATATTAATAAGTATGTCCTTAACGCCTCGTACGTGGAACTCGCGCTTCCGCATTAGACATCTGTGAATTTGCACGTGATGAAGTCGTACGAGTTTATGCTAACAAAATTGTGCGAGACTATACGAAATAGCCAACTCATAAATTATGTACGAATTTTCATGAGATCGGGTTTGTTTCCACAACTTACGGTACATAGCTACACAAGCATAACAAATGGTGCCATCTTTGGTACAAAGAGATTTAGGGTTAAAAACATTGCTCAAGGATACAAGTGTGATAGTGTTGCCCTTTCAAGTGTTCAAACTGGCAAGCTTTCTGTTTTCAGCACAGTAAGCATGAAACCGCATTCACAAACCCTTTTTACTTCCGGAATGTGCAGTATTTCAGTGGAATTTTTTTTTTGCTGGGACTTGATTAGACTCATCGGGAATTGATTGGATTGCAAATGTAGGAGTTACATCTAAACTTGTCTCATAGAATCATGGTACTATACCTAAATTTTGCTAAATGAGTTTGACATGGCTCACTGCATGGATTGGAAGTCAGGGAAGGGCACATTTTTCTAATTGCGTTACAAGCCGTTCACACATTGGCAAAAAAGGCAAATATTACATGAAAATTGTTACACACTGCACCTTTAAAGTCAAAATTCTTTTAAAGGCTATTTGTTAACACTGATTAGGGTGCTACATCATTATGTGATTAACTTTCAGCATTGTATCATGTTACAGTCATATCTAGACTGTGGCACTCCTTTAAAGTTTAATGTTCCCTATGTGTTTTCTTCAATCACTTGCATTGAGAAAGCTCAATTTTGAGGCCTTTGACCTCATCTTTTGAGTGGAACATTGCCCCCCATTTTCCATAGTAATCTCTCCAACCGCTGCCAGCAGAGACACTGAGCAATGCATAGGCCTACTGGTCTGGCCCAACATCAAGGAAGAAAAATAGGTGACCGAATTTTCACTTTGGGGTGAACTATCTTTAAGGTTCACTGGGCTCTTGGCTATCACTGCTTCTCTGACTCAGATTTGCCTCTAGGGTCTCATTGTTCATACTGACACAAACACGTGATATATTGGCAGGAAATGTGTTGGTGTTGTGTTACATACCTCCCAAGTGTCTTTTTGTGTATACGTGTGGGGTTTTTCAAACTTTTGAATGCATAGATCATTTTAAGACTGACAAACATAACATTTATCATGATATATGCTAAACTCTACAGACCAAAATGGATGCTTACATTGTATTACAAACTTTCCATTAATAGCATTAGCAGTGTTTTGTCACAATGATTGTGAATCTCATATATACACTGATATTTGGGTGAATCGCACAAAACATGTCTGGGTCATATTGCTCTCCAAAATCAAAAAAGAAGATATCTAGAAGATATAGGTGTCTATTTTTTAACCATTAAAGGTTTCATAGTGTGGCTTACACTGACACCTAGTGGCCTGTATGATGCATCATTGAAACACAGTAGTTTTCAGTTTCCAATTCTATTGTAGCAATTCACTATGCACAGTAAGCCAGGATTAATTTAATAAATTAATTAAAGTGTGCAATAACAGGGCAGTAAGTGAGATTAAGCAAGTAGTAGTCAGCTGGTCATGTGATGCTTACATGGCAGCACTCATGAGGTGCCCCGTTTAATATTTAAATACTAGTTAAATATTAAGGGTACTATTTCTTAGTTTAATTTAGAGATGCATCGATATATCAGCCTATCATCGACATCGGTTGATAAAAGCAATTAAACATGTTTTGTGTTCACAGAGATATTCTGCGTCAGGGGGGCTCAGCGGTGGATGGGGCCATCGCAGCTCTGCTCTGCACTGGACTGGTCAACCCACAAAGCATGGGCCTGGGTGGGGGGGCCATCTTTACCATTATGGACAAAATAGGTATGTGGTTTCACTGTGTTTTTGGAAGTTTCAGTAAAGGTTTCAACAGCAACTAAAGATATCAAGTAATCACATTAATATTTATTAATTTAGTTATGCAATTTGTAATATTAAAGGTGAAGTGTGTAATTTGAATTTAAACTGAATTTTAGGTAATGTCGCTTGGTTGGGCTTATTGGGATGCTCAAACAGTCCAAGTAAAGTTATGTTAGCACCACAGAAACACAGTGTTTACTCTCTTTTTCCTTGCAATCGTTGCTTTGTGAAATTGCTTTAAAACTATATGTATTGTGAAAAACGCTATCAAAACCGTAATGTTTATTGTTAGTTAGCTTTTTGACCTGGTTTTGACCATGCGGTTAAAATAGCTAATGTAAAGCGATGGTTGAAACATTTCCAGCTACATTACAAGAAGAAAAAAAAATTATATGTCATTCAGTTTGTTTATCCTGCCTATGAGTAATGTTTTAATTCTACCAGATTTACTTCAGTTTTCTACACTATGATTGGTTTTGTTTCTCTGGAAGTTCCATGAAAAGCTAGTTTGACTTGCTCCGTTCTATTTTTTCAATATCCTTCAAGGAAACACAGAGAAAGTCATAATAAAAATACATTAGATAGTTTGAGTTAAAGGGTATAACCCTTGTAAATGAGTCTGCTGTCTTTTGAAGGCAAAGTGAAAATCATCAGCTCAAGAGAGACGGTCCCAAAAAGTGTCCGAGCGGATTTGCTGAAAGACTGTCCAAAGACTTTGAAACTCACAACAGGTAAAGCTCTACAATGTGGAATAAGGGAAAAGCATACATTTATTTAGATCAGAATATTAAAGAGACTTGGGAGCGGGCTTTTTTTTTTTTTTTACTTGTACCACCTAGCAACCACCCGGAACACCCTAGAAACGGTCTTGCAACTACCCATAAAACAGAATCATTCTGGTGTCTACTTTGGCACAGGAAAGTGCCACTCACAATTTCTTTACAAAATGCAAAAATCAGTTTATTGATATTTTGGATTCTACAACATAACATTTAGGTTATTTCTCTAATATCTTCCATGGAATTGCATATAGGCTGTTTGAGGACATAAACCGTACAATAGCACATTGTGCAAGAAGGAAATTCTACTGGGGGAATGTACTTGTTTTGTGTGTTTAATATTCGTGAGTGTACTTTCTGGGCCAGATAAGATGTTTAACTGTCTGCACCTTATAATGACTATTGCAAAACATGTTTACACAGAATTACAGACTTAATAGGTAGACACTAATGCTGTGTACTGTACCTCATTGTGCAGTTAGTTAAATGTTCACACACTGTTCATGTATATAATTGCAACTCTAATATGATGCTCTCTTCCCGTAATATTTTGTATTCCCCTAAAATGTTCTCAATACTCTGCACAAAAAGAAGAGATTAATTTCTTTCCTAAAAGCACCAGCAAGGGGTAAAGAGGCTGTAAAATTCACTTAACAATGACAGGCAGATGCAGATGATGATGTGAGAACCCAAGTGCAGTTTATTTACCACTTGAAATCCAAAACCAAATAAACATAAATGACTTCCAAAAACGTGAATCCAAAACATAAACGACTTGACTAGACTTGACAGAATAATGACATGGCTCCTGGACTAGAGGCGAGCCTGTGACATGGCATGGAGCAGACTGAGGCGTGGCTGTGACGGGGTATGGAGCAGACTAAGGATCCAGGGCAGAAGGTGGCGCAAGCTCGGCGGCCATGACAGTGGACGGATCTGACATGACAGTCACTGTAGGTGTGCATAGTTCCTCATCAGCCACTCCTACAGTGAAAGATTAACCACTCAGTTGCAGGGCAAAATCCATGTATTGAGCCAGATTGAAAGTTATCCGACTTCCAGCCATCATTGAATAAACAGGAACATTCAAGCCTGCACGAAAAAAGTCCTTGAGGGCGATCTCATTAAAATCCACCTGGCAGCAAAGTCCACAAAACTCCTCGCAATAGTCCTCCAGGGGAAAATTCCCATGGTGTAAACGAAGAAGTTGAAATGCTGGGTTAATATTGGGGTCAAGTATTCTGTAACGTTTGCTTAGCAATGATGAAGATGATGATGTGAGAACTCAAGTGCAGTTTTTTTTACCACATGAAATCCAAAACCAAACTAAAATAAATGACTTACAAAAACATGAATCCAAAACATTAATGACTTGACTTGGCAATGACATGACGTTACACCAACAATACTTGACCATGGCAAACATGAGGGCTTAAATACATGGACATGAGCAAACACATTTGCCCCCTTTTGTTTTTTTAACCAGTTTTATACGTAAAGAGTTTGTTTACCCAGAGATACAAATTCTGACATTATTTGATGTCCCAAACCCATATTACTTTCTTCTGTGGAACACAAAAGGAAATGTTATGCAGAATATTCACCATTCACTTTCATTGTACTGTATGGGAAAAAAAAGATGCATTGAAATTGAATAATGACTGAGCCTCTCACTCCCTAACATTCTACCTAACATCTCCTTTTGTGTTCCACGGAAGAAAGAAAGCCATATCTGTTTGTCTCACAGGAAGTCAGTGGATTGGTGTACCAGGAGAACTCCGTGGATATGAACGAGCTCACCAGTTGTATGGAAAGCTTCCCTGGGCCAAACTGTTCGAGCCCACCATCAAACTGGCAAGAGAGGGCTTCCCCATTCCAGTCTTCCTCAGCCGATTCCTGCAGTTTGATATGATTAAAATGCTTATTCAAAACTCTCAGCTCTGGTAATATACCTTCACCAAACAAACTTATGCATACACACGATCATGCTTGTTATGATTGACATCTCATTTTAGTTTACATAAAGGCACAAGTAAGATGAATCATGTAGAGCATTCCTAGTGATCAATGTCAAAGAAGTAGGTTAAGATTTGGCTTTAGGCAAACCGCAGAGAATATGAGAGCTCTGCCATAGTAGTTAAAAGAGATAATTTCTCTTCTTCATGAATTAAGGGAAGCTTTGAGTCTAATCATCAGTTTTTCTTTTAATACATTTTGTGTTGTCTGTTGTAGAGTGTCATTTGCTGAATTTGTCAGTATACTTAAGTGATTTTTTCTGTTTATCATGTAACCATATCCTGGACACATACAAATAAATTAAAACATTAATAAAAGAAAGAATTATATACATAAAATAGTTTATACAACATTTTATTAAATTTGATTTCATTCATTTACAATTTCTAAACGATTAACGGCCCTATATATATTTAGAGAGAGACAGAGAGCGAGAGTGTGTGTGTGTGTGTGTGTATAGTGGTCTAAAGCACATAACTGGTAATCTGGTAATCAGAAGGTCTCTGGTTCGATCCCCCACAGCCACCACCATTGTGTCCTTGAGCAAGGCACTTAACTCCAGGTTGCTCCGGGGGGATTGTCCCTGTAATAAGTGCACTGTAAGTCGCTTTAGATAAAAGCGTCTGCCAAATGCATAAATTATATACACACACAATATAGTGACATTATTTTGTCACAATATTTTTATGAATTTATTATCATTTTTCATTTGTGCATGTTCCACCCTAAATTCTCAATATAGTAATACATTTTATTTTTTTGTTGGTTTATAATTTCTATTATTTCAGTTACAATTCTCAGATCTTATTACTGAAATTGAGTAATTTTCCCTGTGTTGCAGCAGAAAATTATTGTAATACAATTTTTTTTAAATCACCATAAATGAAAGGCACTACAACGTACTGTGTAAAAATACTTCAGCATATATTTTTTAGAATAAAATAAATAGATATAATTTTTTTAATTGCAGTAAAAAGAATGACATATTTTGCATTAGTTTGTGTGTAATTCCCATTATTATCAATGGTTATTCTTTAGATTAAAAAAAAAAAAACTTTATTACAGCAAATTATTTTTTATTTTATTTAAATCACCATAAATGAAATACATGGCCATGATGTATACATAAATATATATATATATATATATATATATATATATTATATATATATATATATTTGTGGAGCGGAGGGGGACGGGGCCGGGTCGGAATATCGCGCGCCCGGTCCCCAATCGGCCTGATGAGGCGCGCGAGGGATAAAGGCGGCCGGTGACGATGGTTCGAGAGAGAGAATTACGGCATTTCCGTCACATATATAGACGTGTGTGTGTGTGTGTGTGTGTGTGTGTGTGTGTGTGTGTGTGTGTGTGTGTGTGTGTGTCGCGCGCGCTTTTGGTTTATGTTTTCATTAAAATTATGATTTATGTTGACAAGCCGGTTCTCGCCTCCTCCTTGCCCATATTTAACTGTGTTACAATATTATTTCTTTTTTTTTTTTTTTTTGCATTACGGTTATGAGGATAGAGGCCTGTGCTTAATAATTATGAAAATAATGTCACAGTGGAAAAAAATCATCATAACCCTAAAAGGGGAATTCTTTAACTTTAAGGAAAATGTAAACATTTTGAATTTAGTGTACAAATATGACATGGACATGTCATAGGTTTTGTGAAATTCACCTGGGTAGCTTATGTTACTGAAAGAAAACATTAGAGCATGTCAGTGTATTTTAAACCTGAAGTGATTTTTCTGTGGGTTTATAAGCTCATTTCTTTGTATATGTTCTCTAGTGAATTGTTCTGCCACAAGAACAAGACAGTTTTCGGCCCCGGGGACATCCTGAAGTTCCCTAAGCTTGCAGAAACTATGGAAACTATTGCCAAAGAAGGAGCCGATGCCTTCTACACTGGAAAAATTGCCAAGGACTTGATACAGGATGTACAAGATGCAGGTACTTAATCTTTGTATACAAACTGCATAAGTCTAATTACAACAGATTTAGTGCTTCCGAATCCACTCACCTTTGCAAGTCAGGCGTGATTACACAGTTTAGTTTGGTTTTCCAGGTGGAGTGATATCATTAGAAGATCTAAAAGCTTTCCAGGTCAGAGTCAGTGACGCATGGTCAGTGCAACTCGGGGAATATAAGATGCATTTTCCTCCTCCACCAGCAGGGGGAGCAATACTCAACTTAATCCTCCAACTAATGCATGGTGGGTCTGTTTGAGTAGACAAAAAAATAAAACAAATTGACCTTGGCTTTTTTGCAGATCACAGACTACTGAAAAAGCGGTTATCTATAAATATTAAGTATCCATTTGTTTTCCTTAGGGTTCAAACTCTCTCCAGCCTCAGTCCAAGGAGACCAAAATAACTTGACTTTGCATCGGTACCTAGAGGCAGCAAAGTTTGCGACCGGACAGAAGCACAACCTCAGAGACCCCATCTTCAACCCCAGAGATGTAAGGCACCTACAGCATTACTTGCTATGGTGCTGTTGTCTGAGTCAAGCTTTCTATTCAGACCAAAATCAAATCTTTCTTTCTTTCTTTCCATTATTTATCATGTTTCCTCTATTTGTAGCTGTCGTTTTTGCTCTTTTTGGCTTGATTCAGCAATAAAACTGTGTGTCCATGTAAGATTGATTAAATACAGTGAAGGGCCGGATGTTATTTCTTCTGATGGCCAAACAAATGCTTGCAATTAAAGTTTAAAATGAGATCGAAGTCTTAATGAGATTTGATTTGATTTAGCAACAATATAAACAATTTAACAAAAGAAAAGAAATGAAAGGGGGGGACCCAGATATAAGGCTGAACTGGAAATATTTTTTGTCTATGTGTCCTGTGAACACAGATGACATACATAACAGATGAGAAGTTCATCGAGAGTATCAGGGCTTTGATCAGTGATGGCTCCACTCATGATGCCTCTTACTACAACATCACCCCATCAGCTGATCGCTTTGGCACCACACATGTTTCAGTGATGGCAGAAGATGGCACTGCTGTGTCAGTAACCAGCACCATCAACCACATGTGAGAATCATTTACAACATATGCTCAGCAGAGATCCTGTTCTGGAGAACATGTCTACTTCGAACATTTTAAATTGTATTTTTCTAAGCATCAGCATTTACTTACAACAAAACGTATAATGTATCATGAATACATGTTGTGATTTGAAAAAGTTGTCAGTCACTATTTTACATCTCACAAGCCTTAAGAACACAGAGTTATTGGTTTATTTCGAGTGAATCAATTCAGTCATCGCACCAACTGATTCAAAAGTCTTTATTTGACTCACTTAAAGAGCCGGCTCATAAGAGGCAATGCTTCTGGAATTGGACAACACTGGTTAGGCTGTTGTTGTTGATTCACAAAACCTGCTCAAAAGAGTTGTTTGTTCTGGATTCGGTCAAAACTTGTTGTGCTGTATGTTGTTGATTCACTAAACCAGCTCAAAAGAGACATGCATTCAGGAATCGGACTACACTGGTTGTGCTGTATGTTGTTGATTCACTAAACCGGCTCAAAAGAGACATTCATTCAGGAATCGGACTACACTGGTCGTGCTGTATGTTGTTGATTCACTAAACCGGCTCAAAAGAGACATTCATTCAGGAATCGGACTACACTGGTCGTGCTGTATGTTGTTGATTCACTAAACCGGCTCAAAAGAGACATTCATTCAGGAATCGGACTACACTAGTCGTGCTGTATGTTGTTGATTCACTAAACCAGCTCAAAAGAGACATGCATTCAGGAATCGGACTACACTAGTCGTGCTGTATGTTGTTGATTCACTAAACCGGCTCAAAAGAGACATGCATTCAGGAATCGGACTACACTGGTCGTGCTGTATGTTGTTGATTCACTAAACCGGCTCAAAAGAGACATTCATTCAGGAATCAGACTACACTAGACATACTGTATGTTGTTGATTCACTAAACCGGCTCAAAAGAGTCATTTATTCGGGAATACGACTACACTGGTTGCATTGTATGTTGTTGATTCACTAAACCCACTCATAAGATTAATTTGTTCAAGATTCGGAGAACACTGGATGTGCTGTATACTGTTCACAGAGGTGGGAGCAAGTCACACATGTACAAGTCTCAAGTCTTAACCATCAAGTCTCAAGAGCAGAGACTTGATGGTTGTGACTGCTGTGTAAAAATGCAGTATGATTTTCACATTGATCTAACACGTCAGACTCGAGTGAAGTCATGTAACTCGAGTCCCCCAACTCTGGTTGTTGATTCATTAAACCGGCTCGAAAGAGTCATTCATTCAAGCTGAATAGTGGTAATAGTTGTAACAGCAGAACCATTCTGTCTAGAAATTCTCTGGTAATAGAGCGAAACCCCGCAACCTTGACTGCAAGCCTACAGAGTCCCCATGAGGACAAAATTGGAACGTGATACACCACTTGAAAATGTTTGACAAATGTAAAGCTCCTTTCAGAGTGAGTTGTTGTGACACTGCAGCATAGTATCATATTTCATGGTTTGAGCTTATTAAATTGTTTTCACGTTTATTTATTGGACATTAATAGATTATGAGTATACTCTGATATATTTTATCATTGTCTATCTGCAGGTTTGGGTCATCTATTTACTCTCCCAAGACGGGTATTATCCTCAACAATGAGCTAGCTGACTTCTGTGGCCGAGCAGATTCTGTCACACCAGGTTAAGATCTGTCACCAAAAATATCCTCTTACTTTTCACACTTCTTGAACATTCTTGTCACCCTATTGTCTGATGTATTTATCTACAGGCGAGCAGCCTCCTTCCTCCATGGCTCCTGCCATCCTGCAGTCTTCCTCACAACAGAAGACACTGGTGATTGGTGGATCTGGAGGAAGCATGATCACCACAGCCATGGCCCTGGTGAGCTGGAGTCAAGTTGAATTTTAAGCAGAAATATGAAGCTTGTGTTTTTGTTAAAGCACTTACATGAGTTCTTCAGAACCAAAATGTTTGTCACTTAAGCTGTAAAGTTGTCAATTGTCCTTTTGATGACTGTAAACATGTTTCCATTGATATTGGATCTTCTTCTTTCAGTCCATTATGAACCACCTGTGGTTTGGGATGAGTCTCAACGAATCTATCGCTGCTAAAATAGTATTTGTGGATTCCAAGAACACTGTCAATTTTGAGCATGGATACCACAAGGTACAGTAACTCCTTTGGAATTTAGACCTCTCTGACAATTGAGAACCGGTTCTTATTTTAAATTTTTTATTAGTTATTTTTCCTCCCCCTTTCTCCCCAATTTGGTATGCCCAATTCCCAATGCGCTCTAGGTCCTCGTGGTGGCGTGGTGACTCGCCTCAATCAGGGTGGTGGAGGACGAGTCAGAGACCGTCAATCCACGCATCTTATCACGTGGCTTGTTGAGCGTGTTACCGCGGAGACGTAGCGCATGTGGAGGCTTCATGCTATTCTCCACGGCGTCCATGCACAATTCACCACACACACCCCGAGAGTGAGAAACACATTATAGTGATCACGAGGAGGTTACCCCATGTGACTCTACCCTCCCCGGGCCAATTTGGTAGCATAGGAGACCTTGCTGGAGTCACTCAGCACGCACTGGATTCAACCCACTTTAATCGCTGAGCTACCCAGGTCACCCAAGAACCGGTTCTTATTCAGAATCAGAACTGGTTTCATTTTTTGAGAAGTACGGTTCTGTTAACAGTTTTTGAACATCTGCAGTCTTCAGCTAATGTGAACAGAACACTGTGCTTCAAACACTCTGACTGTGTTTCCTATATCCGATTTGTGAACAAGTTGTTCTTTTGAGATCTTTTTAATTGAGAGTGCAACAAGTGAAGTCTGATTCGAATTTAAATGACTCTTGAGTCTGTTGTTTTCCAATAAAACGGTCCAACTATTCACAAATCTGATTTCACCCTTTGTACATGTGACAATATATAATTAAAGTTACACATTCGGACAGAGTTTCATTGGAATAAATGTTAAGAAAAACAAATAGTATGCTTTTGTGATGTATAAATGTTAATGTTAAATTTAATGGCAGTCCAATAATTCCATGTTTTAATTGTGGTTATACTGATTGTAATGGCTCATTCCTACCTCTTATCTCCTCTTAAAATGCCCCCGATCACTGATTATAATCATCATTCTGTAACAGTTAATCAGAAGCGGGTTTTAAGTGGAAACATATCGTTCTTTTGCACTTTTCAGACTGCTATAGAGGCAATGAAAGGATTAGGACACAATGTGAAGGGCTATCCATTCTTTTTCAATGTGGTCAACGCCGTCTCGAAAGAAGGACACTGCCTCAGTGCCGTATCTGACGCCCGGAAGAATGGCAGGTCAGCGGGATACTGACCCACCCTTCAGCTACCCCTGTTTCTGCCCATCAGCTCCTGATCTGGTGTCAGCTGTTCGTGAATACGGTGGTGATTCATTGGGTCCGGGAGGAAGTGAGGGTGAACGTAAAGGGTCAGCTATCCCTTTCAGCAACAACTACAGACACATAAATTCAAACATGGGGTGATTGTGCATAGTGATGTGAAATTAAATCCGTCCATGTCCACTTTTTAATTACCTTTTAGGATTACAGGTGTAAGATCTGAGAGTGAAATGAGGATGTTTTTTAATACATATTTTTATTTTGTGTCTAGGAGAGACCAGGGCTAGTTTTTGTTTTGTGGATTCTGTCCTCCAAACTCCAATATCATATTTTTGTGAACATTAAACATCAGTAAATCAATGTTATACATTCCGGTAAGGCTCAACCATATAATGAAGGTAGATTTAAACAAAAAGTTTGAACTGTGTTCTAATGACAATGATTTTTATTTTTTAAATCATAAATATCCGTTTGGGGCAAGTTGTAACATTTGGAAATGTTGGCAAAAAATGTTGGAATGCTCCCAATTTGGAATGCCCAATTCCCACTACATTGTAGGTCCTCTCGGTGGCACAATTTAACACACGCCCATTGAAAGTGAGAACCCCTAATTGTGACCACGAGGAAGTTACCCCATGTGACTCTGCCCTCCCTAGCAACCGGGCCTATTTGGTTGCTTAGGAGACCTGGTTGGAGTCACTCAGTACGCCCTGGATTCAAACTCGTGACTCCAGGGGTTATAGTCAGTGAGCTCCGGCTAAAACAGTAATTTGATATTTTGGTAACTCTTTACAAAAGGTTCCGTTCGTTAACATTAGTTAATGCATTAGATATTGTGAACTAACAATGAACAATATATTTCTTACTGCGTGTATAAATAATTGTTAATAAGGGTTAATAAAAAATACAGTTGTTAATTGTTAATTCAAGTTCATTGAGTATTAACTAATGTTAATATATTATTTTTATTTTAACAATGTATTAGCATAATGTTATTAACATTAAAAAGTTGAAATTAACATTAACCAAGATTAATTTAATGCTGCAAAGCTAATGTTGACAAATAAAACCTTACTGTATTAGTGTTACCAATATTTTTGTATGCTAACTATAATATTTTGCTGCTGTTTCATTCATTGTTTGCTTCATATTATAAAACAATAACATTGTTTATATTTTTTTACATAACAGTTTTTCTGTTTAAACTTTGTTGAAAAGCCCACAATATAGTGGTGGGGCATATTGTCACAAAAAGTCAAACTTGTCAAACGATATGGACTGTATCGTTTTTCCAGGGAGATTACAGTGGAAAAGTTCAATAGCTTTTTGTAGACAAAACTTTAAGATATACACCTATGTAGAAATGGACTATCACAAATAATCCTACCCTGAGAAATATTCACTGGAGTAGAAAGTGTGACAACTAGCCCCTACATCGTTTTCAGGTTTTGTACAAAGTATGTTAAGGCCAGTATGTAATCACGCAACACTGTTTCCTGTGACAGCTAGTACAAATGAACTTGAATTAACTAAGGACAAATATCTCCCTTAAAAAAATAAATTGCTGAATATAACAGTTCTGTTTCTGCTGTTACTGTTAATGTTGTAGGGAGAGACCGTTTTAAGGTCAAAATGTGAATGTTACAATCCTGAATGTGACACTACAGTTATACAGCGTGGCATTACAATTGTATTTCCTATGTACAGTACATGTGCTCTAGTTTTATATGCAACTTTTTATATTTTTCATAATGATTCTATCTATGTTTTATTTTTATAAAGCTTTTCAATAGGCTGTACAGTAGTGGCCAAAAATATTGGCACCCTTGGTAAATATTTGCAAAGAATGCTGTGAAAAAAAAATCTGCATTATTTATCCTTAAAAAAAAAAAAATAAATAAAAAAATCACAAAAATACAACCTTTAATTGAAGTACAACAATTGTAATAGGTGAAATATCTCATTTTTAAATAAATATTTTTCTCCAAATGCATTGACCATAATTATTGTCGCCATCATTTTTACAACCACCCTATACAAGCTCTGAGTCTTCCCTTATAATGCATAATGATGTTGGAGAACACCTGGCAAGTGATCTGAGACCATTCCTCCATACAGAATCTCTACAGATCCTTCAAATTCAGAGGTACATGTTGGGGGACTCTCCTATTCAGATCACCACACAGGTTTTCTATGGGGTTCAGGTCAGGGGACTGGGATGGCCATAGCAGAATCTTGATTTTGTGGTCAGTGAACCATTTTTGTGTTGATTTTGATGTTTGTTTTGGATCATTGTCCTGCTGGAAGATTCAACCAGGGCACATTGTAAGGACCCAGGTTTAGATTTTTTATCTATTGGTATATGATAGAGTCTGTGATGCCATGTATCCGAACAAGATGTCCAGGACCTCTGGCAGAAAAACAGCCCCACAACATTAAAGATCTAGCACCACATTTAACTGTGGGCATTGGGTGGTATTCCATCTCTGTGTATGCCAAAGCCATCTCTGCTGTTTGCTGCCAAAAAGCAATTTTTTATCTGACCATAGAACCCGGCCACAATTGAAGTTCCAGTAGTGTCTGGCAAACTGAAGATCCTTGACTTTGTTGTTGGATGAGAGCAGAGGCTTATTCTTGAAACCCTTCCAAACAACTTTTGGTGATGTAGGTGATGTCTAATTGTAGTTTTGGAGACTTTCTGACCCCAAGATTCAACTAATTTCTGCAATTCTCCAGCTGTGATCCTTGGTGAATTTCTGGCCATTCTAACCAGTGTGTGTGGAGACAATATAGACACACGTCCTCTTCCAGGTCGATTCATAACATCTCCAATTTTTAATTATTGCTCTGATGGTGGAAACTGGCATTTTAAATGTTTTAGCTATTTTCTTTTAGCCACTTCCCATTTTGTGAAGCTCAACAACGTTTTGCTGCACATCAGAACTATATTCTTTAGTCTAACCTACTGTGATTGATGATGAAGGGAATTTGGCCTTTGTGTTAACTCATATTTATGCCCCTCTGAAACAGGAAGTCATAGCTGAAAATGTGTATGTTCCTAGTAACCCAGGTGCACTAAAAAATGTCAAATATAAATGTGAATACACTTCAGACATATTTTACTCAAGAATTTCTAGGGGTACCAGTAATTGTGGCCAATGTGTTTTGGAGGAAAATATTGAATTAATAATGAGATAATTCCCCTCTTTCAATTTATTCACTTCAATTAAAGGTTTGATTTTCTGCAATATTTGAATGAAAGATCAAAAGGATATACAATGCAGTTTATTTTTCACAGCCATCTTCACTCATATTTAACAAGGGCACCAATATTTTCAGCCACTACTGTGTGTTAGTTTTCCTTCAATGATGAAATTCTACTGTAATTATAACTGATCTTAATACCACTGTTTTAAAATATCATACTCATATGTTTTTGGCACTAATCAGAGATAGTTGTAATAAAGTTGATGGATGCATAATAAAAAGCTCCACTAATTTCCCAGGATGCGACAGCAGACTGTATGACATCATAGAATCCCCACTAAATGTCATTTAAGTGCATTTATTTTTTGTATGACACATCATAATAAATATTTTCTAATGCCTTTAAGCACTCAGTGTTGATCTTTTAATTGACCCTGTTAAAACGATTTCAGATGACAGATCATTCTCAAAGAATTGTCAGTATTAGCCCTTTATGTCTAACAGGCGCACGCTTAAATAAGACCATGCATAAATCATGAAGACTGAAAAATAGTCTGAAAAGCGTAATGTGATTAAATTCAGTTTTATGTGTGTTCACAGTGATATGAATGCAAAGGGCTTTCCTTGAAGGGACAGAATATGCATTATTAAAACATGCAAATGCTGCTTGTTCACTCACCTCCCACCATGAATTAATGAATCAGTTCCTCTTGTGTTGCTCATGTTTTGCTTCATGCTCAGCTTAAATAAGACTCTGTATTACTTGTTTTCAAAACACTTAAAAGGGCCATATTCTACTCTTTTGTAGTTATTTTTTTCCCAGAGGCCCACTTGTGACAGCAGTCAAGTCATTTAGTTTTTCATAACCATTTGCCTTCCTCTCTCTGTTCCTTAGAATTCAACAGGCTGTTTTTGCCCTGTTTTTGTCAATCTTTTTTTTTCTTGTTGCAGAATTAAATAATATCTACTTATGACCTAATAATTAATTAGGGTGACCACATTTAATTGAACAAATAAATGTATATTAATTATAAACAAATAAATCTAGAGAACACCATATTTTATACAACCAAATCAAAGTATAATGTAATAAACAGCACCAATTAACTAAATATTTCACTTCACTCAAGCGAATTAGCGAATCATTTATGGGATTAAGTAACTATCCGAAAGAACCCCTTCACTTAGATGATTTGGATTTCCCAGTGCTACAAATGAGAGTTCAGCTGAGCACGTCTGATTACTGTCTCTCCCATGTGACAAATGCAGCATTTTGTGATGCTAAACCATTACTGGTCGTAAAATGTAGCTTATTAATGGAAAAGCTGCATGATTATAAAAATAGAGCAATGCTCATGTCTTGCTGCTAAAACAAATTATAAAAATGTAGTTAAGTTATACATTGCTATTTCTAGTTAGTTATTATCCAACACTGGAGACAACAATGTAGTACCATTTAAAAAATTACTTTTGAGGAAATTACTTTTGGGTGGGCCTCAATAAAAATGAATGGGCCAAGTTTTGCCCCAATAGTTTTTTCCTTAACAACAGAGAAACAGCACATTTAAACAGTTCAGAAATGTGAATTTAAGCATTTTTTTATACTATTTTATGAATATATTTTTGAAGTCAAAGAATAATCTCTAATGGGGCTTTTCCACTGCATGGTACAACTCGACTTGACTCTGCTCGCTTTTTGTGGGTTTTCCATTGCGTATAGTACCTGGTACTTTTTTTAGTACCACCTCGGTCGAGGTTCCAAGCAAGCCGATCCGATATTAAATGTGACATTAAAAACCTGCAGATCACTGATTGGTCAGAGTGAATCTAGAACGGGACATTAGCAGCACCTATAGCAGTATCATTTGTTCAGGTGACTTTCGAATTCTAAAAAGAAATGGCTGGGCGTCAAACCATGCTGTGGTCAATAAACGAGATGCAGACTGTCCTCTCGTTAGCGACAAACAAAACGAAAAAGTATTTTAGGAAGTGTTTCAGCTGTTAGCCGCACACCGCTACCACCGGACCCACCAATAGTGTAGGGAAAAGTAAAAAAACTTTTTTAAAGTGACTACAGAACCATCAAGGAAAAGTGGAAGCGGTTCGACCAAATCGTCTCTATCTAGACTGACGAGCAGGGGAGGGAGAGTGCCCTGGACTCAGCCACAATGGAGGATGGTACATTTTGTTTCATTAACTCTATACTCTGCTTGAAAGCTTCACTTTATTTAGTTGACCAGCTAGTGGAAAACTTCTAAAACAACTAGGCCAATGTAACTTGTGTAAAATCACCATGCAACAACTGCTTTATGCAGCACAATGAGCTAGTAGCTAACAGCTAGTGGTCGTGTTATTTTTTATGGTCAGTCATTTTTGTGTCGCGTTTAAGATGATGTCACGGCAGTAGAGGCGGTTCAACTATGACGATCTGCCTATAGTCCCACCCATGTTGAGGCGGCACTAAACTGCAGTGGAAAAGCAAACTCAGAAAAGTGAAGCGAGTAGAGTCGATTCAAACCGTAATGTGCAGTGGAAAATTGCCATAATATTCTGGGTGGGCCTGGGCCTCATTTGGGTGGGTCCAGACCCCCAGCCCACACTTGGCTATGCCACTGGTATATACTGTTAGCAGTGTATGGTAGTATCCAATTCCAAATAGCTCTAACTCATTTATGCATGTGTAATGTATACAGTAAATAGTAAGAGTGATATAGAATTATGCCATTCCAAAATTAACATTCAGCTTACATTCAAAACTTTTTGCATATAGCAAGGTTTTTAAACTCAATATCATCTGCCTCTACTCATTAGTTTGTAGACTGAAAGTGATTAGAGAGACCAGGTGTCTAACTGTCAAATCATAAGCAATCAAAATCATAAACTGACATTCTAGAAGTGTAGTCTCAAACTGTGTTCCACCATACAAATCAGACTAAAGTCTGGATAGTCCATGGTGGTGCTGTTCTAGCGACAGGAGCCATGTGACAGGGTTTTATTGTCAGCCCCTCTGTTAGAGCCGGGAACAGTGAAAGAGCCTGACCTTTTCCTACCAGCACGAACCTAACAGCTCTAAAAAACCCAGACGGAAACAAACGCCCCCGAAAAGCAAAAGACAATGCAACAATATTGGTAAAAAGAAGAGGCAGGACTGTGCTCAAACCATGGCTGTACAACTTGCTCTATGAAAGCATGATCTAAATAGACTTCACACAGTGACCTTTAATATGAGTCGTTACATACTGGGCTGCATCCCAGTTCGCAAACTTATATTATGCACTAAAAGTATTTACTTCACTGCTGATGTGAAAGTATACTAAATACCCAGTATTTGGATATACTGTAGGATGCATGATGAAATGATTGTATTTCCGAGATGAACACAGATGTCGTGATTACCAGTGGGAAACTTGGGATTTTCTTTGAGTTGTGTGTTGAATCATGGTGGAAGCAATGGTAATAATTCAGTTTAACTTATAGAGTTTAACTGTGCAGTTTGGTTTGTATGCATTTATTTATTTTCTTGTACTGTTAATGAAGAAAAACAAGAAAGCATGCCAGAGAATAAGACTCATATAGCTGATTTATGAAGTAAAGGGGTTCAGAAATCATTATATGTGACTGCATAAGAAAGATAAAATAGATAAAGCATAAAAAAACCTAATGTTTGGTGTTGCACTGAAAAAGAGAGTTATATGTGCATTCAAGTGACTAATATCACTTGAATGCACATCACATCATATTAACGATCTCCAACCACGATTTTTCAGGACGACTTGAACGAACCAATACTATCACATCATAAAATTGCCCCCCAAATCTGTTCCCCACATAAATGATGCTGCTTGATGTTCGGTTGAGGTGCCTCTGGGTAGGGCCACATACTCATGGGACATTACAACGAGTACTTCAACTCTTATTCACACTTCAGCTCTTATTAGAAGCTTGATTAAAACTTCTTCCCCTGAGACATCCCTGTTTAGACTTGCAACAATGTTACTTGCCTGCATGTAACTCTCAGTTCAGACAAAAGACCAGCTTTAAAGTTCATAATCACTCGTAAAATTCCAAACAGATTTATTTTTGGGCAATAAATACTGTTGGAAAGGCGGAGCTTAGAGCACCTGTCAATCAACAGCATTATACAGCGGAGCAAGCCAAGACGAAATACATGCCCGTGATATGTGCTAAAATAACTTGTTGTGTAAAGTGTGCATCCATGACTGACTAACCACACACACACATATACACGTACACACAAGTATAAACCTGTTCAAATCCTCTCCTATATCCTCATATCAACCTGACTACCTGAATATGCAACCTGTCATGTGCCTGTGACTTGTGGCTACTTCAATGTAAATAAACCCCTTTTGAATGGAACCTGGCTGTTTGGATCCTATCCTGTGTTCTGACCGACACGCCAGGAGGCGAATGGATAATTCGGAACCTCCTTAGTATACCGCCTTTATTCCTTCCCCAAACTATCAAACAAATGCAATTACACAGTAACATATTTAAGTCCTTTTATATGATAAATCTCCACCTTTGACTAGCTCTGACCAGTAGGTGGTGATATGCAAGAAGAATTTCTTCTTGAGGGGGGGGGTTAATTTGCAAAGGATATTAAAAGTTAAAGTGGAGTATAGTAAAAATGGACTTCAATATTGATCTTTATCTCACCCACACCTATTATTTAGCTTCAGAATACATGGATTTAACCACTGGAGTTATATGGATTACTTTTATGCTGCCTTTATGTGCTTTTTGGAGATTCTAAGTTCTGGTCACCATTCACTAGAATTGTTTGGACCTACAGAGCTGAGATATTCTTCTAGAAATCTTTGTTTGTGTTCTGCAGAAGAAAGAAAGTCATCCACATCTGGGATGGCATGAGGTGTGAGTAAATGATGAGAGAATTTTCATTTTTGGGTGAACAATCATTTTAAAGATTGTTTTCAAAGAATACATCTGGTAACAAAATACAAGATACATTCTAATACATGTAGTTTTGCTCATCAGGTGTATTATCTTGTTTGAAAAGTGTCTAGATATTTGTTTTACTAGGAAACAAGACAAAGGCACTAAAAGATTAAAGGTGAAGTGTCTAATTTCTGCACCATTGGCAGCACCAAACGGAATTGGGCGTACAAACAGATCGTCCCGCCCCAATACGCAATTGGTTGAGTTAGTGTTACTGTGTCACTGTGGATACACCTAAGGATGGCTTACTAAACTTATTTAGCTGTGATAGGATAGGAGAAAGTTATCAACATAAAAAAGACACACTTCACTTTTAAGAATGAAATAAGGTCATTTATGCTTTCTCTCTGCGCATATTTATCATCCAGTGTTTGAAAGTGTTTTATTCCTTATTCATTAAATGCAGGGTGTGTACATTATTACCTCTGATGAACAATGAGAAATCATAAATTTATATTTTGATTGGCCAGGTCCGATTCACCTGTCTTATCTCTGACAGAGGTACTTGGTCGTTAAAGGCTTCAAAATGTAAATTTTTAATATTTTCCACCAGATGGAGCCATTTATCTCATGTAACCTATGGAGCAATTACATGCTTTTTTCCTATTTTTTGTTTGCTGTATTATAGAGCACTTCAGGCCAATTTAATACATGATGCAGCTAAAATTGTGTGAATGTGTTGAAATTGATGTGTTTTTGTTTTTTGTATGTGTGTATTGAGAAATTTGTGTGTGTGTAAAAAACAACAACAGTGATATTATGTAAACAAACTGGCATTTAAAGAGTTAAAATCCTGAAAATGTATGAATATTTGGTAATGATCAGGACAGATATTGGTTAAAAAAAATGTTGGTTCTCTAAGGACCTCTGAGTAACTTTTTTAAATTGACACAACAAGGGTTAAACTGTCATTTTAAGGTAACTGACGAGTTTTGACTTATACTTGAGATATTTCACACAAAAATAACCATTAGTCACTATTCACTTCCATTGAATGAAAAATAGATGCAGTGACAGTGAATGGTGACTGAGACTAAACGTTTTGCTACACATCTCCATTTTTGTTCGATGGCTGACTCAAGGGTGAGCAGTGATGACAGAAGTTTCATTTTTAAAGTAACTACCCTTTATCTACCTGTTAAAGTATTTGTTAAAGGTATCTGCCAAGAAAATATATATAAATATTATTCAGCACATGCTGGGCCTTGTTCACAGCAGCGCCATATTTGATTTTTATGACAACGAGGCTGTGAGGAATATAGATGTACAGTCTCGTCAATGAACTACCATTGAAGAGATGGTATTATCCCTCACAGCCTCATTTCCATTCCCATTCAAAATCAAACATGGCGCAACTGTGAATAAGGTCTATTGCGTCACGTCTTACTGGAAAACAAATTACTAATGAGAAGAGTCAGAATATAGGCTACATACTTTACATAAATGCACAATCAAATATAAAAAAAATCTCCAGAGACATCCAAGTAGCCTAAGTGGTTTTGCATTTACCTGCTAATTAATTATTTAATGTGGGTTTTTTTATTGTGAAAGTGATCTTACATTTTTCTTTAAGGCCTTAAAAAGCCTTAAAGTTTATTCCTTCAAACCTGCAGATACCCTGCCTAAGTTGCCTCAATGTCACATCTACACTGCCTGCAGCTGGGATGATAACTTGGATTGCTGAGTCGGCCATCAGTAGCCAGCTGCGTAGCCTCCCTTACGAGGGTCTGACTCAGCGCTGAGGCCAGCACTGTACCGCACCACGGCCTGAACCACAGACCCGGTGGACGTTGACACCTCTGTAACATGGTTCTTCAGTGCAAGACCCTCCAAAACGGCCTGTGGGTTCATATTATGTGGGTTTAATAACCACTGGTTATTCAGAACAAACAAAGAACATGGAGATAAAGATGTTTATGACAAATAAAAAAATACAAAAAAAACTATTAAGGTGAATAGTACAAAAAACTATACTGGGATCATATTTCACCTCAAAAAGTGACAATTAAGCATAGTTCCACACCTAATTCTTATTAATGTGAAGCAAAAAAAGATATAATTAAAAAAAATACATTTAAAAATAAATATTTGACCAAATATAAACATAAAATATAGTAAAAATATTTGTAATTATAAATAATAAAACATACAGTCAAAATATAAAAAATAAAGTGTATTAACACAATGGTAGTATTTGTAAAATAGCCTTTAATTTATGCTCATTTGCATTACAGTAATTTTTACTTTATTACAGGGAAAGATACCCAAACCCCAAAAATATATATTTTTGTAATACAGTATATTAAAGTATATAAAATTATATTTTTGTGTGAAATGTCACCTGGACATGTTTTCATGCAATACAGCCTTTCAAAAATGCTTACACCAACACTCCCCAACAGCACAGATAAGATGTATATATATTGTACATCTGATCTTAGTCATATTTTATTTTATCTTTGCATATTGTTAAAAATGACCCTTATAGTCCTATACATTGCTCAACCCACCTTGTCAAAGTCAGGCTCTCCCTGTGTTGTGTTTGGACTGAGCTGATTGTGAATTCTTGGATCCACTACAGCCTTCTTCAGGTCGTATTCGAAGAACAGTGCGTTCAAAATGACCTGCACAGAGGACGTCTGTTATCCATGGGGTGAGAAAGGTGGAACTAGGTCCATCTTAACTCTCTGAACTAAATAAATGAAAAAAGGGGATCTTTAGCACCTGTGCGACTGCTGTGGTGATCTTTGTTCCGCCAGACGCTCCGACCACCATTTTAACTTTTTTGTTTTTGTCCAGCAGGATGGCGGGACACATAGAAGAAATGGGTCTTTTATCTGAGCAAACAAATGAAAAAACAAAATAACCAAACAACTGAATTAAACAAAATCTTCAAATATACAATGAAGTTCATGTTTGGAATACTAACTTACTGCAGCACACATTATGCAAGGAAATGTCTCAAGCAGTGTTATACATCACATGACTTCATTGTGTTGCATGTACAGTTAAGTGAATGCCATTAAGTTATTATCTCATCAGTGGCCCCAAACAGCATTTGGACACATTCACTGAAAATGAAATGGTATAACATAATTTGTTTGCAGAAGCCATTTAGTTTGATCATTTGTTTTCTGATGCAATGAATTTCATGCATTTTAAGTGTCGCTGAAGTGTCCAAATACTTGTAGGGGCCACTACCGCCTAGATGTGAGTGTGTTTTCTCACGTGGAACAATGAAGTTGTTTGGAGAAGGTGGAACTCCGAAGTTGTTTGTGATCAAAGGCGAACTGAAGTCATCCATCTCATTGTTGAGTAGAATTCCTGTCGAATTCGACATGAACTTGGAGCCAAAGCTGCAAGAATGAAAAGAACATTTTAAAGGAATTCACCCAAAAATGAAAAATTTCTCATCGTATACTCTTCCTTTCTTCCGCAGAAATACACAAATTAAGATTTTTAGAAGAATATCTCAGCTCTGTTGGTCCATACAATTCAAGTGAATGGTGACCAAAACTTAGAACTCAATAAAGCACACAAAGGCTGCATAAAAGTAATCCATAAGACTCCAGTGGTTAAATCCATTTCTTCTGAAATGATCCAATCAGTTTTGGGTGAGAAAAGACCAAAATATATTTCCTTTTGCACTGCGCATCTTGCCAGTGCAGTCTCTAGGCACGATCGAGATTTCAAGCTCGATTACACTTTCTAGTGCTTGCCGCGTGCACAGAGTTCTAGATGGTGCCAGGAAGTGTAATCGAGCTTGAAATCACGATCTTGTCTTGGGACCGCAATGTCAAGATTTATAGTGAAAAAGTAGTTATATTTTGGTCTGTTTTCCTTCAGAAGTTATTAGATCGCTTCAAAAGACATGGATTAAACCACTGGAGTCGTGTGGATTACTTTTGTTGCTGCCTTTATGTGCTTTTTGGAGCTTCAAAGTTTGTCACCATTCACTTGCATATTATGGACCAACTGAGCTGAGAAATTCTTCTAAAAATCTAGTTTTTTTGTTTTGCAGAAGAAAGAAAAGCATAAACATCTCCGATTTTCATTTTTGAGTGAACTATTCATTTAAATGTAAAGTCATGACTTAATCAACTCGCTTTGCAATTAATAGCAGATGAATATACTGAAGAATACAATTGGAGAACATCTGTTGCACCATTTTCAAGGTCTGAGAAGGCAAATGCTCACTATAGGTTAATGGTGCTGGTGGCGGCTACAGCGCTACCATCCTCTGCCACCACTGATAGATGTGATGTGCCATGATTTTCCGGGATGAAGAACTCAGGTTCATAGTAGCTCTCTTGCTGAGTCGTATTATCTGTGATCTTGTGGCGGATCATGTCAGCGTAGTCCTTTGAGGTGATGTTCTGGATGAACTGACAGAGGAAAGAGGAGGAGGAGGCGAGCAGATACGTAATTATTGCAGCCCTGCTAAGATGGCACATTAATCTACAGCTTGAAAGCACAGCTGATCAAAAGGGTGACAGTACAATGAGCTGTTCAATAGCACACAATTTTTATGCTCTGTGATTAGTGTGAGATGTAGTATGTCGGTTTCAATAAAGGCTTTGATCATCATTGATATCTGCAGCAGCCTTGACCAAGAAGTAATTGGTGTCAAGCAGAACAGCAACTGAATATAAATGTAAAAATACAAATACATGTGTTTTTACATTCAAATCAGGCATTCAGTTCTACTGATAACAACATCCATGAACATTTTGTAGCAACAAGCTTTAACATTATCCAGAGAGTAAAACAGTTCATGACAGTTGTTTTAGTTAGTATAAAAAAATATATATGTTGTTTTCATACAGCTTTCTGAACATGCCCCACGACTGAGGTTGATCAAACAAACAGATAGTACTGCCCCCAACTCAAGCTATTGGTTGAGTCAATGTTGTTGTGTAGGGATAGACGGGTTGCTCAAAACAATCAGAGGAATTTTCATTGCTCCAAAGAGACTCAGTGTTTACACTTTCGAGAAAATTAACCTACAAATAGATTACTTACAGTTGTCTCTACATATAAAAGGATGTGATGAATTATGAAATTATTAAAATGATTTTCCAAACTATATGATTTATATGACTTTCATGCTGAGTCGTATTATCTTGAACATGCAATTTATCGCAGATGTGGACGGAACACTGTGCTGTAGTAAAGATACCTCTGCTTGAATCTCCATGCTCTTAAAGGCACCTCCGCTTATAAGGGCACCTTTATATTTGTGATTTGTGAACAATTTGCGCCCCTGTAGCCCCCATTCTGTGCACGTCAGTGACTCAGAAGGTCCTATAAGCACATAAAGGCACATAAAAGTGATCCATAAAAATCAAATGGTTAAATCCATGTCTTCTGAAGGTTTATGATAGGTGTGGTTGAGAAACAAATCAATATTTAAGCCACCTACTGGTTTGCGTTGGACAAAGGTGTAAGTTTATTCTAAAAAAAGGACTTAGATATTTATTTGATTCTCACCTTGACCAATCACATCACTTCTGAAGACATGAATTTAACCACTGGAGTTTTATGGATTACTTTTTATGCTACCTTTATATCCTTTCTGGTCACCATTCACTTGCATTTTGAGAACCTGCAGAGCTGAAATATTCTTCTTAAAATCTTAATTTGTGTTTTGCAGAAGAAAGAAAGTCATACACATCTGGGATGGCATGATGGTGAGTAAATGAGAATATAATTTTTTGTGTGAATTATTCCCTTAAACACACAGCGTGAACAGTGTAGTCCTATTCCTACAGAAATTACTCTAATGAGCTAGTTCTTTTCAATCAACAACATTAAACACGCAGAGCGAAAAGTGTAGTCTGACTCCTGAAAAACAAATTACTCTTCTGAAATGGCTCTTTTGAATCTACAGCTCAAAACACACAGTGCCACCAGTAGCACGACTCCCGAACAAATGACTCTAATGAGCTGGTTATTTTGAATCTACAGGGCTTAACATACAGTGCACCCAGTGTAGTCTGATTCCCGAACAAATGGCTCTTGAGCTGGCTCTTCTTAGTCAATCAAAAACATTTATACATTAGTGTGTTACTAAATTATTCTTACTGTAATCTTACTAATCTAGTATTTTATAAAATAATATATAAATGAATATGTTAATACATTTTAAATGCGTTTTATTTAATAAATTAGGATAAATTATTGGATTTCATGTATGCCTCTAAAAAGCCTGTGAAAACTCTTTCAGTTTGTAAAACAACTTTAATACAAGAATTGTATGAAATGCTTCTCTAATTTATTTTATCTGCTCTGTTGAAATCTGAAATGGCCTCATCATTTGGCAACAGGAATAAGATTCCATCACTTATTTCCAAATAATGATTCCTTAATAGTTGAAAAAGAAGCAATTGTCACACAAAGCAATTGTATGGCTTTAAAAGCCATATGCAGTGTAGCATATAAATCATATGTTCTACTTTAAAAGTACTTTTTATGGTGCTTTTTTGTCATTTTGGATGATATGTTTTTGAGTAAATGATGACAGAATTTTCATTTGGGTGAACAAACCTTTTAAATGGGCACAACTTACATCGGAGATGCTGACAAATCTTGGATCCCCCAAAACAGACCTCTTGGCGTACGCAAATCGGAATGCCTCTACTATGCGATGATAGGTTAGGATTTTCTTTTCGGTGGTGGAGACACTGTCAGGACTGAAGTTGAAACCTACGTCAAAGGGAGTGTGAGTTTGGTAGATTCACTGCATTTTATTATTCATCATCCATACTAGCTGTCATATATACAGTACAACAGAAAAAACCTACTGTAAACCTGCTCATCTAGATGACAATATCATCCACTTAGAAATTACTTTAAATAAATAGTTCATTCTTAAAATGAAAACTCATTCCAATGTATGCATTTTGTTTTAAATAGTGTTCACACTGGATTTTCCCATATTGACCTGTTTCAGTGATGTCACTTTTTGAGGGGCACTAAACTGCAGTGGAAATGCAAGCTCAGAAAAGTAAAGCGAGTAGAGTTGAGGCGAGTCGAACCGTAACGTACAGTGGAAAACTGCCAAATGACAGTATACTGTGATCAGAGGCTGTCTAGCTCCAAAAAGGACAAAAAAGCACTATAAAAGTACCAATAAAGTAATCGGTACAATTTGTTTGATATTTTTATGAAACCATGCTCTCAAATCTCATTCACACTTCTGCAACTTCTTGCATATCGTATTTGTCTAGTGCATGAGACATGTGAGATCCAATGCATTTGGTATTATTTATACAAGAACATGCTGAAGCGTGAATGAGATTTGATGACTACGGCGGAGGGGAATATTTTCAGTGGGAAAAACAACTTACATTTTGGTCTGTTCCTCACATAAACATATCATATGGTTACAGAAAACATGGAATATAGCACACAGGTCATATTTACATTTATGGTCCTTTATTTTCACCTTTTTTAAATCTTGAGCCCGTGGTCACGGTATGCTTTCACTGTACAGAAAATAGCAGTTTGGACATTATGCTAAACTTCTCCTTTTGCTTTCAACAGAAGAAAGAAATTCATACGTTTTTAGAACAACATGAGGATGAGTGAATTATGACACTATTTTAGTGTCTTATTGAAAACTTCTCTCAAGTTGTCTTGGCTACTGATTCAAGACACGTCTATAAAAAATAATTGAACAATTATCAGCGATTCTGCATGGAGCATGTCTCATAACGAGTGAATAAAAAAGCAATATTGTGACAAACAAGTGCTAACAGTAATTATCGACAGCCGTGGCCTGTCAGACTCCAACTTAATGACTAAGTATCTCATCAGTACAGCCACAGAGTGGGTGTCTGAACGGACCGAGACACAGAGAGCGTCCAGCACAGTGTAAAGAAAACAAAGCTGATGAATCTCAGATGACAGGCTACTTCAGAGAATCCCCTGCTGGTGGAACCCCAAGGAAAGGGTCGGAGTACGTTGCCGGCATGGATTTTTCCATGCTTGGTTTGTGTCCAATTAGTGGCAAACAGCCCACGTTAGTGTTGGTGCGGGAGACAGGAGGACAGGCACAGCAGTTTAAAGGGTGGAGGGATTATAATAGCTCACAGCAAAGAAAAGTTGGGAGGTTTGGAAGTTACTTCCTCCTCTGACCGTTCCACAAGAGGAAACTATTTACTAATGGTCATGCTGTGTGATCAGTATCAAATAGATGTTTCTGTACTCCTATCAAATGTACATGGTAAAGGCTAAATCTATAACAGTGCACAGTTTGAAAACCACAAAAACACATCCAGGTCCAATTTCACCCAAAATAAATAAGTATATAGTATATGTATTTTTTATTTGAGATTTTATGTTTTATTTAGTTTGCAATTCCAATTATTTTCAATGATTATTGTTCATTAGATTCTCATTACTGTAATGTGGTATTTTTAGTGATGTTTAGTATTTTTTTTAATTAATCAGCACAAGTAAAGGCAGTACAACAAATGCTACCATGATAATATAGTCTTTTTTTAGAAACATAAAAATTATGTAAAGAATTCGAATTACGCTAAATTCTCATTACTGGAATACAATAATTGTAGCAAAGTTTTTTTTTATTTTTTTAATAAAGACATTATAATAAATGCTACCATGATATAATCAACTTTTTTATACCCATAAAATTATGTATACATTTCTAATTTGATTCTTATTACTGTGATAAGAGTTATTTTTAGTAATATTTAGTTATGTTTTTAATTAAATCAGCATAAACAAAGAAAGTACAATAATGCTACCATGAACATATCATTATTATTATTATACTAATAAAAATTCTGTAAACAAATTTCTAATGAGATTCTCATGAATTAAACACAGTATCTTTTAAGTAATGTATTGTTATGTTTTTAATTAAATCTGCCTAAAGGCAGTACAGCAAATGCTACCATTAAAATATCATAATTTTTATAGACATAGAAATTATGTATAGTATTGTGCAAAAGTCTTAGGTACATAAGATGTTTCAAAAAAGCTTTTGTCTTAAGATGGTTATTTATATCTTCAGCTTTAGTGTGCCAGTAGAAATATAAATGTTAGACACCCAAACATTACTTTTGCAAATAGAAAAGATTAGAAAAGAAGAACAGGAAGCCCTGCAACAGATGCCATGCCGCTCTGTGTGCCAATATTTCTTATTTATGTTTCATATTATTTATTTCTATTCATTTAAATAATATACTTTTTTCAAAGTGTTTTTTGTTTGTTTTTTTTTTACAATAAAAATAATAAGTTAGATTTTTTTGCATTATAGTAATGAGAATTAGAGGGAGTATGTTCTTGTTATGTGATAGTCACCAAGTAATCACAAGATCATTTTGTGTACAGGATGAGCTCAGCTAGTGTCTCTACCCTGTTCTTACCGCTCAGGATGTTTAGTATTAACGTGAGGACCGGGCCACTGGCAGGTGCGTTGGGAGCCACCATTGTAAATTCACCCACAGTAGAGGTTGGGGGGGTTTCATCCAGCACTGGCTCGTAATCTCTCAGATCCTCCAGAGTTATAATCCCATCTGCAACACACGCAACACAGACGCTTGGGTGACGCACGATGCTAAGCAACTTAATAAGATCAAACCTACTGAGTTATAGATTAAGTAATTAATAAGCAATTGTGTGTCATCCTCCAACACCTCTGTGCATAGGGGACTATTGGCAGCACTGCAGGAATTTGTGTGATATTTGGAAATCAATGAACCACATCACCTGTGTCACAACAGAGGCATCACAACTGCACAACGTAGCACCTTTCAAAACACTAAAATGTGCAGTCAAGTGGATCTAACTTGTAAAACATGGCCATAGTAGCTAAGTAACAAATATTATTGGTAGTGGATAAACTTATACTATTAATACCTATTTCTATAATCAGATTTTAATAATAAAATAGCACAATAAAGAACCTGCAGCTCTGATGTCCTTTACGAGGTTCTCAGCAAGCGGTCCACTGTAGAACGCATTAGGCCCATTCTCTGCAATGAATTCGTAAGTGTCGGCCAGTTTTGTAAAAGTGATGGTGTCGTTTTCTTGCAGGATGTTGCCAGTGGAATCGCAGAACACAGAGCTGAGAAACCAAATAACTATGAGAAATTGTGTTTTGTTGTTTGTTCATTAAAATAGTTAATAAAAGTGGATCTAATGTATTGCATATAAAACACTACAAGAAAGTCTTATATTGCAATATTGAAAGCTTATGTGTCTAATTTTAGCACCACTAACGTCATTAAAAGCTATTGCAAAAATGAGTTTTCAGACATGTTCCCTGAACACTCCCCCTCTTTGCCATTGGTCACATAAACAGTTAGTCCCGCCCCAAACTTGTGCCATTGGTTGAGCCAATGTTGCTGTGTCGGACTGGTTGGTATACTCAAACAAACAGAGCAATGTTTTGAAAAAAATCACAGAATTATATTGTTTAACCTTTAAAAATAAATAAATAACACACTTCAGCTTTAATTGTTAAAAAAAGAGAAAACATAAGTGGTGGAAAATGTCAATTTAATCCTACCATAATATCTTGTCATTGGTAATGGTTCTTCTGCTTGATCGAATGGCACTGGCTAAAGCGCTGCCCACAGGAAAGCCATTCCGGGCCAGTTTTATACTTGGTAAAAACAGCTCTTTCCAAGGGAGCTTGCCATGACGATTATAGGCCATCTCATACCCCCGTATTTCCCCAGGAACTGCAATGGCCAAACCACCTGTGGATGATTTTTTTACACACATGTCCCCAAAAGGCCTGTTAGTATCTCAGACCACCAACAGATTTGAGACAGGACCACACTTCTTTGAAAGATAAGATAAACTGCAAGTAATGAAAAAGTTGCAATGCCATACAACAAAAATGCAAGCATGTGGCATTTTGAGACCCACAGTAAAGAAAATAACAATTGAGATCTCAACATTGGAGATATTTTTATAGAGATGGAGATGTGTCCTAAAGAATTGTAAGAGAGAATCTGAGACAAAGTTGATACTTCAATTAAACATAACTAATAATGGAATTAAATCTCCTGAGCTATGAAAGAGCAACTTTTGAGCTATAAATGTTTCCTTTGGGGAGTCGCTGAATGTAGTGAAAAGGGATTTCCCACAATGCTTCTATGAAATATACTGTGTCTGCCAATTAATTAATTGTACAAGATCTGTGTTGGCACCCAATGCACTTTGTTGTTGGGACATCCGTGCGCTAACTCAGCCAAGATGCAGTTTTATAGCTTTCCTCAAAAAGATTTATATATGAAGCCTGTTCAGCTGTGAGTTATTGATTGTTGAGATTTTGTTTATAGTTTTTGATGCTTATCTCCTTGGTACCAGATCACAAGGCCACTCATTGTGTAAATCCTGTTTCACCAATTATTTCCTCAGTTTATGTAATGTAGTTAATGGATACCTTTCTGAGAAAGGTCTGTACTATTTCCAAACATGTCTCTGGTTGCATTTGCCGGGGCCGTCTCACGTGCATCAATGGTTTCGACTTTTCCTGCAAAAAATAAACAAGATGTAGACAATATATACTATATGTGTAATTATACAGTATATTTACAGTTATATATTTATATCTAATATTTATATTTAGGTTTGATTCCATAGTATTGAACTATGTATCATAAAATCATCCATTACCATGAAATCAAACCTGTACCATTAGCATTGCTAGCATACTTCTGTTTTCAAGGTGTAGTTTACAGCTTTACAGCTTTGTCAATAGGTGACAACAAGTGTGTGTTATCTCCAATGAGCGTCACTGAATCATTGATTGAATGATTCATTGGTTGAAAAACACTGAGTCGATCGCAACGAAACAGTGGATGTAAATGAGAATGTTTTGTTAAATTATTAAACTTTTAAACGATTTGCATGTTTCATGCTAACCCTTACAAAACTCTAGAGTTCTGGCAAACCTGCCACAAACTTGCTGCATATATTTCTGCAGATTCGCCACTCATCATTGGCATATGCAAATGAGCTTGCTATACATTGCACAAAGTTTGCAGCTCTTCAGTTCAGTAGTGAACTTGCCGCAAATCATTGGCAACAATGAAGAGTTTGCTGATGAGTGGGGAATATGCGACAAGTTTGTAGCAATTTTGCGGCGCCTCTAGAGTTTTTGAAAGGCCAAATGACGAACAACGTTCAGAGTGTTGTATCAGAGACTATTTAGCCTAAAACGGAGCAACATGTATTAAAATAAATGGGAGAAATTGGAACATCCAATATGACGGTAAGTCCTGCCTAACAGGAAAAAGAGACAGTCCACTTTTAGAGACTGAGATTGCCAGTTATTGAACAGTTAACTCGAGAACGCACATGCACTTTAGCTGGACCAGCCAGAAAAAATAGTGTTTTTTATGGTGAAATGAGCTTAAGATGCACAATTAAAAAAAAAAAAACATTGTTGTCAGATTTTACTGCTCATTTAAAATATATTTCTTGATAGTAATCTTGACCAACCCACTGGAGATTTCAGTCTTTCCCCATTTAAGCAGAAGCTATTCTTTTATGCCGCTTGTATCCTTAGAAAAGGTGCGTTCCCAAGATAGCCACCAAGTGAACTGACTTGCCTTGAAAGAAAATTTGGTTGTATGTTCCGAACTGCCGCAGCTTAAAATCTTAAAAACTAATACACACTTATAAACCAAACATTCAACGTTCAAAGATAAGTCAGTTGACTTTTTTCTGCCGTATGGAATCAGGGTTGTCAAACCAAAAAACTAATGATGACCAGCCAACTCACATCAAAAACAAACACCACACAAAAATATATTGACATGATATATGGATGATTTAGGACTAGCTGTGTTGAGTATTTATTGGCACGATGTGCTCCAACCTGATCTCTTGAAAAGTTGTACAAATTCGTACTTGTTTGTTTGTTTGTTTGAATTTGTACGAATTGTAGACAAGCAAATCCTTGGTTGTGTATGTAACTGGTCTTGTTCAGCCCACTTCGAGTGAGATTCGGCACGAGAGGCGGGCGCCCTAACGAAGAGGCTGAAGGCTACAGCCTCTCGCGTCAGTCACGTTAGTACGTTAGTGCGCCTCTTGAGGCCAGGGGAGTGAGGTTTAGACAAACTGCACAGCACATACCAGCTGGCTAAGTTACATGGGCATGCTTATTAATTTTATGCCCTAATCCAAACCCCATTTCTAAACCTTACCATAGAGTCCGTAAGCATTAAGGGTACAGTATGTTGTGTATAACGGAAGAAATTTATTGTCGTATTTTAGAAAGAGACTAGGGAGAGTCACCTGATTGGTTGGCGTAAAAGTCATACAAATTCGTACAACCCAATTCGTATGATTACATACAGTTTAGCCACCATTTAGCCAACTCTTCATGAGAGTTTGTTGCCTGCTCTCATGCTAGATTCTCCTCACTTTCAAATGGAATTTACCATATACTACATGCATAGCATAAATCAACTCTTCATTCACATACAGACACTACAGCTTGGTGTTTATGGACACCACATTGAATAAGAAATTTCATGATCAGCTGATACCTGTTTTGGCATCGTATATAGTGAAGAACAGCCCTCCTCCAATGCCCATGCTGTGGGCGTTCATTAAACCCACGCACAGCAGACCAGCGATGGCAGAATCTACAGCGGAACCACCTCTCTTAAGAATGTCCCTGGAGGGCATACAGAGAGGGCATTTGGCATGCAACCTTGAGTTGAATCATTTTAAATATCAGAATGCACCAAAATAAAAGTTTGAATATGTCATGTTAAGGAGCATGGCTAAATGGCCAGAATGTATGTGGACCCCCCTTCAAATTAACAGGTTTGACTATTTTAGCTACACCTGTTACTAACAGGTGCATAGATTGGTAACCAAATGTAGTGAATCAAATCACATTGATTTGGTCATTTAAAAAATTTAAATCACCACATGAAGCACATTTTAGGATATCTGACAAAAACTAAATTCCCTGTGTACCCTCACATGGCCCTTTGAAGGTCTCAGCGGGTTATTCTAAATATTTCATGTGAATTTGTATATGTGAAGTGAATTCAATAATTTGAATTGAATGTTTCTCAGACTTTGGTTACATAATGAACCACAATGAAACAACAGTTCAGGGATAGCACAATGTACAGAAAACTTGCACTGAAGATAACTGAGCTCAAACCTTCCAATTTCTGAGCATGGCCCAGCGTCCGCAGCCACCGCTGCCTTAAAATAGCCAGGCTTGGGTTCGGAAGTGGTTGTCTTGCCCCGCACCCCAAAGAAAACGGCCACAAACGTGCCGACTGCAGCCAGCACTAGTAAGAGTAGACCCACCACTGTAGACTTCTGCACCATTTTCCTGCAACAACATCAAACATCTACAATCCTCACTTGTCTGATATATGGATGGCCTTTGTTTTATGTTTTAATTAGCTTATCTGCATTTAAAGGTGTGCAGTCCTCAATGAATCTAACACTATTTTTTGACTTTTATCATTAAGTAAAACTGAATGTAATGTGTAAGGGAATTTGAACAGATTATATTTTTGCTTAGTAGAAAACAGAACTTGGACAATTTGCACTTAAGAACAGATTGTATGTGACAGAGATAAGATATAATGTGTCCATTCTCAATGTCTCAGAACACATAACCACAATCTGGCCACATTAACTCTATGCGAATGCTTTACAATCAATCATTGTATTGTATATAGTATGTTATGTTGTGTGTTATTCAGGCCGAAAAAAGTGCCCTTTCACCTCTCACCATTATGTAACACATCTTAATTCATATAGTACAATGTCGAAATTATACAGAATGGTCCAGAAGTCTAAAACCTCACTGAGAATAATTAAAATTCAAAATCTAATCCTTAAAGTAGACTGAAAGCTTTTAGTTTTTTGTTTTTTTAACAAATATGTTATGATGTATTAATGAATAAGAAATGTTTATTAATAGTTTCCAAAATAATAGTTGACTTTTAACTATGAAAATGTACATAATGGACAGCTCAGCCACAACATTAAAACCACCTGCCTAATATTGTGTAGGTCCCTCTCGTACTGCCAAAACAGCACCAACCCGCAATTCTTCTCTCCACAATTGTACAGAGCAGTTATCTGAGTTACCATAGACTTTGTCAGTTCGAATCAGTCTGGCTATTCTCTGTTGACCTCTCTCATCAACAAGGCATTTCCATCCACAGACAGAGTAAATTCTAGAGTTGTTCGTGAAAATCCCAGGAGATCAGTACTTACAGAAGTACTCAAATCAGCCCATCTGGCACCAACAATCATGCAAAGGTCACATTTTTTCCCCATTCTGATGGTTGATGTGAACATCTGACCCATATCTGCATGATTTTATATACGGTTGGCACATTAGATAATTGCATGGATGATTGTTGGTGCCATATGGGCTGGCGTAAGTATTTCTGTAACATTTTGGAACCTACTGCATATAAGGATGTTAAAAAGGAAGTACATCCAACTGCTGATGACTAAGGAGCATATTGAATAATATTACACCATTTTCTGCTTTCTTACTAAATACAATGTCAGTGCACATTTGCAATGATTATGCGTTCAAAAAGCGTGTAATGAAATTGGGCTCTGTTGTTTGGTTATTATTTCTCCGAGGAAGATTGTGGCTAATCAAGATTCTCCATCGACTCTGATTCTACAAAAAAAGTCCGAATTAATGCTTCCTAAATTATTAATGGTGATCCTACGCTTGCTTCTTGCTAGCCTGTTTCCATGTAAATCAACCCCTAATTTGGTCTTATTTAAGCACAAAAAGCATATTGTATAGTATTATAAATGTCATAAAAATGGATCTTGACTCTTTCTTAGTCATTTTATGTTGCTTAATGTAGCTTTATTTCAAAGGCAGCAAGACGTCTGCATTTATCATTTGAGAACTTTGAATAAAAAGCTTGCATGTTGTGAAATCCTCCTCAGAAAAAGCGCCTTTCCATAGTTTCAAAGCCATGCTACTGTCCACATTAAATCCTGTCAGACTGTGTTGTGTGTGGGAACCAATTGCAGCACATCTCTGAGAAGCTGCTGTACCTGCAGCCAACAAAACTAAATCCATCACACGAGAGAGTCAAATTTTCTCACACACCGAGAAGGAGAGAGATTGTGTTATTTCCTCCTATAAATCTCAACAAAGGAGCAAAAATTCCCATTCTAAGAGTTCAGTGTGTGTTCCAACATAAAAGACACTAAAAACAAACAAAATACAGTACATGCTGAAAATACTGTATGTCTCATACACAATTCTGTTTTTATATTTCCTTTGTAGCAGTTCAAATATACAGTGGCTACCTAAAGTATTTGGACAAATGCACCAATGTATTTGTGTTACATGGCAAAATATCAAACCTAATGGAATTTATAGAAATACTGCACAAGCTAATTTTCAAGCAAAACCTTTCACTAAATTATAATACAAATACATATGGTTCAAAATGAAGACAAAAATGATTTGGCCACTTTCTGTTTATCAAACTTTGTCTATAATTTATGTGATGAACCTCACCTGTTGTTTCTCTGCTGAAATTTGTGTTAACTTGAGGGGAACTGATTTCATACATCCACTAAAAATCACCTTTACACCTGTTAGTTAAAAGTAACGGAAAAATGGCCAAGATATTTTTAATTAACATCCGTTGTTTGCAGATGACACTTGGCTTGATATTTAGACATCTGTGACCAAAAGTGTCCAATTACTTTTGAGGTCTGTTGTATGAAGTCCTGTTGATGATTCAGTTAATTTCAAGACTGATGAGTTCAAAATGCATTGAAGTATTTAAGTATAATAGAGTTGTACCCACCTGTATACTCTACAGGCCTCTTGTAGAGTCTTCTATGGAATCAGCCTCATTCTGCAGTCCTGTCTGACTGTACCAATGCTGTGATCTTTTGGCTTTCAATGTCTAACTAGCAAGACAATGAAACTTTAACCACAGTCGACAAATCACCTCGTGAAATCTCCATAATTGTTTTATTGGCATTGGTGTAAGGATCACAGGTTGAGGTGATGGGAATGATACGTTAGTGCCACAATGACAGTCATTTTAAATGGTCTAAAATTTGACAAAAAATAAATAAATAAGACTAAGTACCTCAAACCACTGTTCATGATGTAAGCTGTTACATTTGCTTAGTCACAGTGAAAGATTAACCATAGGAAGTTTGGACACATAATGTTCTGCATAATGTAGACATAAAAAAACATTTTATATTTAACTTCATTTTGGCTGGCCTAACTCTTCAGTGCATAATTGCAAACACAACTCTAGCAATGAATAGCTAATGAGTATGTGTGCCAAAGAATGGCTGGGTGAACTGAGGTCTGTGATTGCTTGGTGACCACGATCACCTCTGCTGTTCCATGCTAATGTGTTATCACTATAATTAATAATGTACTGTTGTACAGCACTGCAATGTTTGGAGAAGGGGGTTATGGGTGAAATAATTGTTTCATTATCTGCATAGGCAAACCTTACCAAAAAAACTGGTACTTTTACAGTACATACAGGTCATTTTGGTACTCCATGGTACTTCAAAGGATACTGTAAATCGGATTCCCATAGAGGAGAGGGCAGGATTTTTTTCTACCAGAAAGACTAGGTAAAAGAACTATATAAAAATAAATGTATTACAATTGATAAATAACAGAGAATGATACTACATTTCTTTGGCGTAAGCTCCCGCCTGACGGTCAATGAGAGAATCTTGAGCGTACCATCAAAACCACAAAATTATGATTTTTATTATCATTGTTTTTGTTTTCCTGTATTATTATTATGGTTTCACTATGAACATCATAGTTAAAATATGGTAGTAACTTTATGATAAATTGATCGCAAAACGAATTGCGAAGACACGCAAAACTTATTGCGAGGGAACGCAAAACATATTTCAAGGAAACTTAAAATTTATTGCGAGGGAACTTAAAACATATTTCAAGGAAACGTAAAACTTATTGCACAGGAACACAAAACATATTTCAAGGAAACGTAAAACTTATTGCACAGGAACACAAAACATATTTCGAAGGAACGCAAAACATATTTCATGGAAACGTAAAACTTATTGCACGGGAACGCAAAACATATTTCAAGGAAACGTAAAACTTATTGCGCTGGAACGCAAAACATATTTCAAGGAAACGTAAAAAATATTGCGCGGGAACGCAAAACATATTTCAAGGACTTAAAATGTATTGTGCGGGAACGCAAAACATATTTCAAGGAAACGTAAAACTTATTGCGCTGGAACGCAAAACATATTTCAAGGACTTAAAACTTATTGCGCAGGAACGCAAAACATATTTCAAAGGAAAGCAAAACATATTTCATGTAAACGTAAAACTTATTGCACGGGAACGCAAAACATATTTCAAGGACTTCAAACTTATTGCGAGGGAACGCAAAACATATTTCAAGGAAACTGCGAGGACAGGCAAAAATCATTCCACGGTTGTCAAAATCTTTTGTGAGGGCAAGTGAAACCTATCGTAGAGGAACGTAAATCTTATTGCGAGGGTACGCAAAACTTATTCCAGGGGAAATTTGATTGCGATGTCACGCAAATCTTATTGCAAAGGCAAGCAAAACTTGTTGAAAGGGAATGTAAAACTTATTGTGAGGGCACAAAAAAAAATCCCGCCCTGTTGTCTATGGGGCTCCGTACTATTATCCATACATGGAAAATAAATAAATAAATAAATACATTTTACCATTGTTCCATGTCAGTAGTAGGACCACTTTTTGTAAGTGAATAAAGATTATTACCTTTTTTAATCTACAACTCTTATAAATTAGAATATGTCTGTATTCCTTATATTTCATTTCAAATTAACACAATGATATGAACACAATCTCATTTATACTGTAAGATTTGCATGCCCAGTTTGCCACTAACAAAAAGTACCAAAAGGAACTTTGGTGTGCAGTATTTTTTATTATGATCTTAGCATTAAATACAATCACAACTGACACAGTACTTTTGTAAGGAACCAGACTAAAATTAGCATATTAATTAAAAAAAATATAAGCTTATATGAAATTGTTCTGTTCACTTTTAAACCTGGGGTTATTATTGTATTTTAAACACGGTGCAATTCACGGGGATGCTGAAAGAACATCAGCGTGTTTCCCATCATAAACGCTGAGCTGTTAAAAGTGGGCGGAGCTGCGAGGATTCTGTGTTATTAAACACATGTTGGAATCGGGCGCTCTAATTGGACTGAGGGTAAATTGTGGGCGTGGTATTCGGGGAAGCCTGGAAGAACACAAACATACAGCGAAGCTTGCAGGATTCAGAGAAACACTGAGAAAGTGACATTTATTTATTTCTCGCGCTGCATATTAAAGGGGAACTATATAGGAAATTGAAGTTGCTAAACACGATGAGGCGCAATTATGGTCATGCAATTTGTAAACAATCGCGTTGATGAGCTGCACTTTACTCATGCTTTATGAAATAGTGCTCCATTGTTAAGCTTGATATTGAGATAGAAATAGAAAAGTTGAGACATGGGATCCAAGTTGACCAGGCAGAGTAGTTTGGACAGCCAAGCGACTTTCTTTCGGAGAAGAGGACGCCACCATCACGAGAGCTCCGGGGATGCGGCGGAGAGGAGTGGGAGAAGAGGAAGAAGAGGAGAGTTTCTGTTCAGTTCTCTGATGCTCAAATCGGACAAGCTGCCCGGGATGTTGCGCAAATCCAGTCCATGCCCATATGTCCGGAGAGTGGCTTGGGTTCGGGAGATTCAAACCCTGCTAAAGGAACAGAGGATGGAACAAGCCATCGACGTGTTAAAACTGCTTAGAAAGGTACAACATCAGAAGTATAATGATGCCAGATTATGTAATTATTATGCTACTTAGTTCTTACATTTTCATAGATTCATAATAATTTCTGAACTCTTGGCTACAAGTTGTTCCAGCAAATATATAAGACCTATTTCCATAAAAGACAGAAAAATCACATGTGATAATAGATGCATCTTTACTAGTATCTGAATTGTTTCTCCTAGAAAGCAGTCAGATTGAAATAAGTGCAAATAGATACTTTCAAGTCTCCTGCCTGTCAGATCTGACTCCTGAGAATAAGACCCAAGTAATCTCACATGTGACCTCTCTATAGAGAGATCTAATCACAAACTGTGTTCAGATTTAAAGTCTATGATCAAAAGTCAAAGATTTCAATCAATTAATCTGATCTATGCTATCCACATTTGTTTTATATTTTGTCTTTACCTTTACTGCATGTCAGTAATTGTCTCATTTGTTTCTTTTGTTATTTCTTTATTTCTCGAAACATCAGACACAAAGTTGATACTTACAGTAAAACATTAAACTCCATAAAGCTATGATTTTTTTAGCAGTACAGTTTTTTCCACTGTGTTAAATTAATTAAATTATATGTTGTCAAATTGTCATATGTCTTATGTTTTCAAATGTTGCATTATCTACACATCACTTTGGATTAGTATGTATGATCATGATGGAGAAATGAACTCATTAGGAACTTTGTAGTCCAGCACTGGTTTTGCACGGTACAGTGGATCTGACAGATATTGTCTCAGACTTTTAAAAAGACCCATAAGCATTGTGGTCCCACTAAATTTTGGTGTACAGAAGTGGTTCATGAATGGCCCCAATTCTGATTTGCTTTTAATGTAAATGTCAAATAAGATGGACTCAAAAATCTAGAGATTTCCAGAATGCATGAGAAAAAATGGTTCAAACATTTTAAGGAAAACAGTCCTGCAAAAATCTTATATAGGATTACATTTTTAAAATGTTTGATGCCCAGAATGTCACAGATTAATTAATGTTAATAGCTACAGTATACAGTATTACCCATTGTAAACAGCATGATACTGTATGTGTTCTTGTATAACTTGGAATGTGTAGTGTCTTGTTCATGGTTTATATTCTCATGATGGATGAGTTAGCTGATAAGAACTGCAATGAACTCTGATGTCTGAAGGTGTAAGCTCAGATATTGCAGTTAATGATTGTTCACCGGACTTGATCTAGCTTATGCTAACAGGAGCATCGTAGTTCAAGCCTGAAGTGTTTATGATAATACCATTGAGTTCTGTTTATTTTCTCAAATTACAAGAATATCTCAAGTTAAGTAACTCGACGAAGAGGGTCCATCAGTTACCCTCATTTGTCCTTCACTGTGCTGCAAATTCTACCTTATAGCTGGGTAACAAAACAAAAGTTCAAACCAACTTAAGCTAGTTTTCTGGTCTGTTTGCTGGTTTTAGAGGGGTTGGGCACCTTTGAGGTTGCTGGCCAATCTGCTAGATCAACTAGACCAGCTTGGGCAGGCTGGGAGACCAATTGATCAGCCTAAATAAACCAAGACCAGCAAACCATTTGGGGCTGGTTTAAGATGGGGGGTTTGTGTGTGTGTTTGTGTGTGTTTGTGTGTGTGTGTGTGTGTGTGTGTGTGTGTGTGTGTGTGTGTGTGTGTGTGTGTGTGTGTGAGCGTGTATCACTTTGTGGGGACCACATAAGGATAGTAAAACCCGACATTTTTGACCTTGTGGGGACATTTTGTCGGTCCCCATGAGGAAAGCAGCTTATAAATCATACTAAATTATGTTTTTTGAAAATGTAAAAATTCAGAAAGTTTTCTCTGAGGTTTAGGTTTAGGGGTAGGGTTAGGGGATAGAAACCATTATGTCTATGGAAAGTCCCCATAAAACATGGAAACACAACGTGTGTGTGTGTGTGTGTGTGTGTGTGTTTCAGCAAGGACAGAGGGAAAAAATATGCTGAGAATAAGATATTTATTTATTTTTTATTATTATAACATGATGTTTTCTAGCTCATTCTACATCTAGGAAATCTGGATGAGAGAGAGAAGCTTCAATAGAAATCCTGGGCATCTATATGAAACAATGGAATGGGAGATCAGACAACTGACAACTGTTAATTACATAAAAAAAGATTTTTGCCTTTTTTATGTAACAATAAAATAAAAATAAAGACCCCATTCACTTCCATTGTAACTGCCTTAATGTAATAGATTTATTTTTTCTTAAAGAAAAGGAGGGACGAGTCAAAATACTTTTTTGTGGTAATCAACATTATGACACAAATGCTGTCGATTGATTTTAACTTGTATTGAACCTGGAATATTCCTTTAAAAGGGTCTTTATGGTCCCTTGATGAGCTTGGGACCCTCATTCAGTGTAAGTCTATGGTGTTTTTTTTTTTTACCTGTTTCGTTGTCCACCAGAGAATTATTACAATTGCTGTGAAAATTAATAGCATACCTCTCTTCAACAAGTCACATGATTTGAGATGCCATTTATGTCCACTGGATGACTTACACATCAAAGCTTGATAAGTAGAATAAAGGATTTGGTCAAATATCCAAGTCTACTCTGAGCAATAACAATTGCAAACCTTATTGCCTTAGCAAACACCACTAAATATCTACTTTTATAGAAATAATATGGAGACATAGTACTCTATTGAATTTTCAGAAATAGTTGTATTAAAAAAATTTACTTGCTTAACGTTCAAATACAGTCACGATTTAGTGTATTTTCAGTCGTCATTCTGAGTCGTCTCTGTCTGGATATGGCACTTTATCAAATGGATGCCCAGCCACTCGAGAATATTTCCAAATATGGAGCCATCTCAACCACTCCGGCCCTGGAAGCTCTTAACACCCTGCTGCAGAAGAGAAGGGCCACAACAAGCAAATCTCTCCTTATAAGGCAACAGGTTGCAGAACGCAATGAATTTCTGTGAATTGCAAAGCAGCTTTTCTGTTCAGGGTGAAATGGATTGAATGTTAATCAACTGGGTGTCAAAATGATGGTGCAGGATGCCTTCTTTTGCCCCAGAGAGAGAGAGAGAGCGAGAGATAGAGAGAGGGGAGAAAGACAGAACAAAACATAATGGCTTATCTGTGCTGTAGACTCCTGTGAACTAATGAGTGCAATTAATTTTTAGCCATTTGACTCTCATTGAGCAAATACAGCAAACAACTCCGCTTAGATGTTCCACTGAGCATAGAGGATTTCAATGCTACAGAGATTTAACACTGCAAAAAGTCATTTCCTAATCAGTATTTTTGTCTTGTTTTCCAGTAACAAAATCTAAATATATGCAAAAACAAGCTAAATTTACATGAAAAGGAAAATGTAAGGTAATTAGATTATTTTAAGACAACTGTTTTCAAAGAATATATCTTTAAGCTTAATTATTTTTCTTACTCCATTGGAAAACTGTGTTCTTTTTTAAGCAAAAAATGGTTATATAATAACAGTGATCTTATAATTTTGTTTTGCTGATAGCAGTTTTATCTTTATAATCCCAAATGTGACTCCACTTTGCCTTATCATCTAGAGTTTGACGAGTTTTAGACTGCAAACGGAGAGCCTGGAGGAGTTGCCAGATGTCAGGGAATCCCTGAGCAAAATATTGTGCAATATATCAGCCTAAAACCCAAAGGGATGGGAAACACTGAAGGGAGGTTTCCACTTCCCTGGAATCAGCACAACTCTCATCTTCCTGCCAGTTTCTGCACCAATTTCTGTGGACTGACTCACAGAGAGGTGGAAACTGTTTTTGTTGCCTTGTCAGGGTTTCTTTCCCCGTGTTTAAAATGCTCTTATCCAACCCAATCAATTGGGTTGATTATACAATTACAATCTATTCATAAACAATATAATTAGGCCCTATATATCTGTAATATGTTTACATACCATATATGGGAGTTATAAGTGTTAAATATGGTTGTCAGAGTACTGTTACAATCACCTCTTTGGATTGTACTTTTGTTTTGTTGGTTTTAGTTGTTTTGTTTTGCAGATAGGTAGTGACCGAGTTGATGAGCACTGCTCAATAGTTCTGACAAGAATCGTCTGTGCTGAGGGTTTTTAAACCAACTTTTTCCCAGTCTTCAAGGCTTCTCTCCCCAATTCAGAGCTGTGTTGTTTTGGTTAACGTTCTCTTGAATGAAAATTCAATTTTATGTAATTTGTTTTCTTTTTAAGAAATGATACTTTTGAGCAGTCAACCAATGTGTAGTCTCTCTTATTTTCGTGGCTTAAAACCCAGCTGTGACAAATGGGGGTTCGTCCGGGATTGAACCCTTTCACAAGGTCGCATCACAGACTGGATCTCCATGAATTTTGGATCTATTGACCCCATTGACTTCCATTGTAAATGCCTGTAGCTTGAAATTATTTTAAAGAAAAGGAGGAACAAATCAAAATACATTTTTGTGGTAATCAACATTATTCTACAAATGCTTCCCGCTGATCTTAACTTGTATTGAACCCAGAATATTAATTTAATTAAAAATCTATCTAATAGGATAACAAAATAGGGCAGAAACTACTGTGTACAAAATAAGTTGTACAATCATTTCATGCAAACATTTCGATTTTTATAACATGACATTTTACATATGTAAAAGCTTGTTTCAGTTTTCAAAGAAGCAAAATTTTTGAATTCAAGCATTTCATTAACAACTCCAAGCCAATTGAGATGTTTGATATTCCATATTACGTGTTGAATTCAAATGAGTCACTCAGGTTTTGTGTTTTGTGCAGCACAGATATATATACATTATATGTTAGGGCAATATGTTCCTCACATTTGCAGTGACATTTGCCCCAAGACATTAAATGTGTTTCTCTCTCCCCATTCTCCTCCGTACATTCGCTTAGTCACGACATATTGTGCTAGCCAGTAGATTATACAAGAAACGTTGTCCCCCCCTGATAGTTGTATCAAACTTGCTTGCCTTGGCTGGTCTGTGGAGGAAAACACTTTAGCTCTCTCCAATAAGCCCGGCTAATAAGCTGTCATTGTGTCTGCTCATACTTTCTCTGCCTTGCGTAAAGAAGCTGGACTTAAAGGTTAGCAACTCTAGTCCAGCAATAGATTGTATAAACCGCTCGGCTGCTCATTAGAATTGAAATTTTTTCTGAAGCACAAGAAGTAAACATGATGGAAAGATTACTTTGTCTCTACGGATTTATGTCAAATTCAGGGCTACCATAGAGTAATCCCGCAAATGGAGTTCAGAGTTTTAGGATAAAAGGATTAAGTTGTTGAATATCAAGGTTTATCTGTGACCTTTAAAGGCTCTACTTGAATTTGTAATCCTACATGCTTAATGAAATAGTTCATGCACAAATAAAAATTCTGTATCCAATTTACTTCTCACCCTCATGCCATTCAAAATCTATATTACTTTCTTTTTTTTTAACAATATCCTGGCAGATCTTTTCCATACAAAGAAAGTGAATGAAGACTGGTTCTTTCAAGGTCCAAAATGACAATAAAATTCCATAAAAGGTTCATAAAAGTGGTTCGGATGACTTGTGTACTATATTCCAAGTCTTCTTAAGCCATATGACAACTTTGTGTGAGAAACCGACCGAAATTGAAGTCGTTATTCACTGAAACTATTGACATCTGCGAGAAGTTGTCGAAAGTCTTCAGAAGACATAGAATATAGAACATAAGACATATGGACCTCTGTTATAATACTTTTATGTTGTTTTTGTTTTGTCATTTTGCACCTATGATGTTCTTTAAAGAACAATTGTTTTTTGAGAAGTCATGACAGGTTTGGAACAACAGGCTGAGTAAATACATGTTTTGGTGAACTACCCCTTTAACAATCCCTCTGTTTCTTTCTCAACAGGACTTGGGTCTTGAGGGCACATCTCTTAATGACATTCTCTACAAGAATGCTGCCTTCCTCAACCTAGTGGATCCAATCTCCCACGAGCTTCTGCTCAATTTGGCTCGAGACATGCAGTGCCCAAAGCGGGTAAGACACCACCACTAATAAGCAAAGATGATTGTAAACACAAACCTATATGGGTGGTTGAAGGTTCAGGGTGTCAAACTCAAGAGTTTGATTTGGTATCAGCCCACAGCTGTCAACATTAACTCTGGATCCCAGTGAAATCATAGGCCAAAACCTGTACACATGCTCATTACCAAGTCTCCAGATATGTAGAGCGTTTATTTTTAGCTGGTGGTAAGAGGCTTGGTGGATGATTCTACAGCCCCACTGCCTCTCTAAGACCACGGGCAGCTGTCATTCCACGGCCGGGACTGGAGTTCGAGCACTCGCTCTTCAGCCTTGTCCTAAATTATTTTGCAAAGCATGAGAAGTACAGAAAGATGGCATGGCATTGACCTTTATTTTGCTCAAGAGAGCCATCATTGATGTTTTCATTCCATGTTGAAATTCCACTGTTCTGTTTGGACTTAATTGGACAGAAAGGCCAAAGAAGAGAACTTTCTAATAATAGAAACACTTTAAGGGGCCAAGTTTGTCCTTTTCGTCTGAGAATTTTTTGAATCACAATTTGAACATTGGATACATTTTTATGTAAACAAGTATCCAGCAGAACAGCTTGTCAATCAGTTAAATGTCAAACGGCACCCATTTTGTTGAATGGCCCACATATGTTCTGTGTTATATCTCTTTTCTGTAGGTTTCATACTAAAAAAGTGTGCCGTTTTAGACTGAAACTTTTTAAAAGATAATTACATGCCTGTATGTATCATATCTAACTTTTTTTAGAAAGAATTATGTAAAGGAAAATTATGATATCATAATGAAATGAAAATTATTATAAATTCCACAGTATATTATAGGAAGTACACATTCACACATGATATCTATTTGGATATGTCTTGCCCAAACATAAGGCAGAAACATAACCATTTCTAAAGCTGTTTAATCACCACTTAGATTTCTTACACATTTAAAAGGATAATTCACCCAAAAATCGAAATTTTCTTGTAATGTTCTAACCCTCATGTCGTTCCAAACCTGAATGACTTGCTTTCTTACGTGAAACACAAAAGGAGATTTTTGGCCAAATTAATGGAAAAAAAGATGCCATGGAAGTAATTGGTGACTGATTGTGTGTCCAGACCAGAGGCGGCGAGAGAGTCAAAATTCACTCTGGCTGCCATGCCAACAATGCTATCGAAGATTCGTGGATGCTCTGATGTAGTTGAAATAGGCGGCAACGTTCGTTCAGAATGCTTGGTTTTGTGAACTTTATTTAAAGGGCAAAACATCCAGACATGTCGACCGGTATCTTTTTGCCGACATATCACAAGTAGCGTATATCCTCATGAAATCTTTTAATATATTATTATATAATATTATGTAAACCATAATACCCACTTCATCAAGTTACCTGGCACACCAACAATTTCAGACACCTTTGTCCACGCATCGTTTTATTATTTTTATTTATTTATATCCCTGTAAGCAAACAGGGACAGATCATATATTACGGGAAAATCCGCACGGCAATTATCAGTTTCTCCTCCATTTTGTCTTCGGAACTAATGTTTGGTGGGAACCAAAGTATAGCCTACTCTAGATTTCGCTAGAGCGGAACACTTCTATACTCTGATAGGTTGCCGCTGAACTGCGTCAAAGCTCATTATCATAATGTTGCCCACACTTGAACTTGCTTCTGACGCCCACACTGCGCCGCTTCTCGCCGCCAAGAGACGCTGGCTGCCATAGAAAATTATTGACATCTGGTCGATTTGACGCTCTCGACGCCTCTGGTTTGAACGCACCTTGAGGCTGTCACATTAGGAAATTCTGTCCTAACAATCTCTTTTGCATTCCACGGAAAGTAAAAAGTGATACAGCTTTGGAACCAGCATGAAACATGGAACCAACATGAAATTTGTTTTTGAGCCACAAACAAAATAAAAAATATATATATTTTGATTGAACTATCCCTTTAAGGTAGAATGTACTTTTTAAGAATCATTTCCATATGCCCTGATTAAGAAAACATGCTTGAAATCTTCAGAAACCTGAATCTGTGGCAGACTGATCTCACAGTGAAATCAGGAATAGTAGGTTGAATTTTCTTTAGTTAAAATCGCTCTATGCTCACTGAAATTTTAACCACTGCCCCCAGTGGCCAAAGCGGTAAGTGTTGTTAGGTGTATCCACCTTATTTTTCAGCGTGAGTAGTGCGACGCCATTATCCACCTTGAAAGTGGACCTCTTCCGGCATACGCCACCTCCAGCTTTTTTAGCGATACAAATTTACCACATTATGTTGCTTTGAGGCTGGCAATATACATCACAATTTTACTATCATTATTCTTAATTTTCATAAACGCATTGGTTAGTAGCAAATATACAGTAATTTCACAGTTTATTGCATTTTGCCATTGTTTCATCACACACTGTTGCACAGGCTGAATGATCAGATACTGATCACCTTTTGAAATAAATCAATAAAGGCAACATCAGAGGTTTCTATCCCCTTTTTCTCCCCAATTTTGAATGCCCAATTCACAATATGCTCTAAGTCCTCGTGGTGGCATAGTGATTCACCTCAATCCGGGTGGCAGAGGACAAATCTCAGTTGCCTCCATGTCTGAGACCGTCAATCCGCACATCTTATCACGTGGCTTGTTGAGCGCGTGACCGTGGAGACATAGTGTATGTGGAGGTTTCACGCCATTCTCCGCAGCATCCACGCACAACTCACCACATGCCCCACGAGAGCGAACCACATTATAGTGACCACGAGGAGGTTACCCCATGTGACTCTACCCTCCCTAGCAACCGGGTCAATTTGGTTGCTTAGGAGACCTGGCATCACTCAGCACGCCCTGGATTCGAACTCGTGACTCCAGGTGTGGTAGTCAGCATCTTTACTCACAGAGCTACCCAGGCCCCCAGGAATGCATATTTTTAAACTGTACCCAACCCCCCACTCCCCCAACCCAAAACTTACACACAAACAAAAACATTAGTGTAATAAAAATGTAACGTTATAGGGAAAAATGCAACATCCGAATCACGTTCGTCAATGATTATGTGAGCGTGATTACTTCCTGGTTTCAACAGGGGATCCGAGCCCAGGTCTCCCACGCTGCTGATGTAACGCTCCTGCGGTCGTGCCACAGTGGAAGATAAATATGCTGTGGTGCAATTTTCACTTGTTCTAAGTCAAGTTCTTTGCATATGGCTCTTAGAATGCTGGTTAGCCTCCTTTTCAATAGCAGAAGCCTTGAGGAGTTAAGCGTCTAAACCCAGAGGACAAGAATGAGGGGGCTCAGTCAGGCAAGATTTAAAGAGGGCTCTCGTTTTCCCTAAAGGTCCCTGGTTCTTTCCTCCCTTGCCAGAAACATCCAGCTAGAATAACCCCCACCCATTTGGAACCCAGAAAAGCCACTATGCTCTTTAAAGAAATAAACTTAAATGAAAAAATTTGTTTGGGGCAAAAATGCCACAGAAAGTGAGAAAAAATACCTTATATGATGGTAGAGTTGTATCATGTAACAAAGTGACTGACCAGTTACTTAAAATGGATTCTAGTGGTGCACTTATTTGTTTTATAATAAACTGCTGGAATTGTTCATATGGATTCAATTGAAATATGACATAAATGGACAACACCTGCTGTGTTTATTTATGGTTAACTTTCATTTCTGACACTGACTCAAGCTTTTACTGTTTGATTGACTTCGTTATGGTACATACGCAGTGTCAGTCCCAATATGCTGTCATATAATGAAGGTTGGCGTTCCAAGAGTCAACGGAAGGGAGTTTCTCAATCGAAGCAGTTATTTGTGATGGGAATCATTGGAAATATGGAAAGGCATTTTAATGAGCTTTTTTTTGTTAGTAGTGAATAGATTTTGTTTCCCCTTTGATTTATTTGTCTCGCCATTTACATTTTTTATTAAATTGTTGCAGTTGTGTATTGAACTGTTGCTGATGTCTTTACTTTCAATCAGAAGCTGAACATTAAGGTAAATGCTTTCGACAATAAAACTCCCTCTGGAGCGTACGCCATTGACTGGACGGCGTCTTTATTAGAGTTCAATAACCGTAGTCCAATAATCACTTACTGCTCCCAGTGGGTGAGTTAATATACGGCAGATAAAACAAATGTATTCGTTTTGTCCTAATAGTCATCAGGATGCTACCGAGCAACATTTTCAAGTAAACGGGTTACATAACAATGTTTACTTCCTGTGATTTCAGTAGAGAGACTGTGAGCCAGCTAAGATTACCTACACACACTATTAGTTCCTTAAAAAGATGAAAAATCTGTTCATATTTACTCTAATGTCGTTCCAAACCAATATCATTTACAATGCATGGGGACTAAGGATTTCTAATTTCAGAAAGGATGTAAAAGCACATTAAAAGTCTCATAAAAGTAGCCTATATGACCACAAATAGTGCAATAGACTGACTTTTGTAGCCATTAACAGCTTTATGTGAAGTACAGACCACAATTGAAGTCGTTGTTTAATGAAAATCTTCATAACAATTGTTCAAATGTTCTCGTTTTTTTACACAGAAGAGAAAAGGTCATACCAGTTGAAAACAACATGAGGGGGAATTAATGATTGCAGAATTTTCCTTTAAACACTCTTTGTGCATTGCTGTTTTGGTCTAGTTGTTGTTGTGCCGCTGATTAGATTTACTCAGCTCTGCTCCAGCCAATCCGTTTAAAGAGGGAGAGTCCAGCCAAAGCCTGTTTTGATGCAGAAATAGATGGAGGCATTGTAGAACCAACCTCTAACCCAGTAGTTAAAAGGCAATTTGTATTGAACTAAGACCATTTGAAATAACTCTCATCTTTTCAGGATAGATACACGTTAAGTAAGAGTGCTGCTCTGTAAAGCACTCATGGCTGCTTTTTATTGTAATGAAATTTGATATACATGACACTGAGCTTTGGAGTATACTGTAGAGTGCCATTACTGCTATACAAACACATATGTAAGTTCTGTAAAATGTTGTTGTGTAATTATAACAGATGGTTCTGGGTCTGAAATCTGATTGGATGAGACTCTTTCAAAGACATTGTAAATTAGCCAATATATACAAGTGTATACATATATAAACAGCATATAAATATCACCTACATTTGGGTTAATTTATTATAGTGTACTCTTACAAAAACATGGCCTGGTCACATTGTACCTTGAAATGAAATTAAAGTAAATGAAAGTAAAGTACATTTGACATTTTGGGGAAAAGAAATTAAGGAAAATTATTTATTTATTTAAGCTGGTTTTAGGCACTTCATATTGTGTCAAGCCTAACAACACCCCTAAAACAGTAAAATCACTGTAACACAGGCTCTTGTGGCTCATTGCTTATTGAAAACACAACTCTCAAACTCTAACAATGTTTTACCCTTTATTATTGAACTCTTTTTATAGCAATAGTCTTGGTAAACATCCAAGTTCCATTGGGTTTCCCTGTGAGTGACCATAAGCCCTCTGATCAGAGCTTTATTGGGCCACCTGTCTCTCGAAGTAACCATTCAATTCAAATAGCCTCTTATCCTCATGCTGGCTTTGCAGGAGTCTGATGCTCTCAAGTCCTCTGAGAAGATCTGCAGGCAGCTGATCTATCACCTGACCCCTCACTCCAAGTGGAGCAGACAGAATGTGCCCAGGAGGAAGTCCCAAGCCTGGTAAGAGTCTTGCGTCTGTCCATCTGTCCCTTATTACGACACTCATCCACGGTGTTGACAACAACTGATATCAGAGCTCTGAGCTTTAGTCACCCTCATGTCATTCCAAACCTGTATGACTTTCTTTTACCTATGGTACACAAAAGGTGATATTTTGCAGAATATTCACTTGCTTATACAAAAAAGCATATAGAGTACAGTATAGTGGCCAGTGGCCGTCACCCAGAAAAGTGTAAACACTGTGAATTTGTGGTGCTTTCAAAGCATGGATCTGTACCAGCCTGACACAATGGCTCAACCTATGGCATGAGTTTGGGGCAGGACTATCTTTATATTGGCTGACCAATGGCATATGTGCAAAGTTACAGTATAATCAAGCTACAGCAGTAAGTCTGTCCAAGCATACATTGTGAAAACCATGCGGAAATGCAAATATTTGAAGGAAGGACGTCAAATATGTCAGATTAAATTCACATTGCGCATCACCTCTCTCTTTCGGATCATGTGAACAATGCATAGGCCAATTGTGCAACAGACTGATTTGTATACATGCTGAATGAAGCTGAGTTATGATCGCAACAGACTATCAGTACAAATTGTTATTTTAGTCCTATTGAAATTGAACTTTTAAAGTGCATGTAAATGTACTGAGTGACACTTCCTAGTAAAAGATCCTACCCTAGAGGCTCCTGTCATTTCTCTGAAAAAGGATAGAAGATACTCCAGCATCTTATTGCTACTCCTGGTCTTATTTCCCATAATTGCCAATGTTGCTTATAGATATAGTCCCTTTGTCAAATCCGGACAGGTAAAACTTGATGAATGTTTCTCTTTGATGAATTCCTCTTTCAGATATCATGATTTCACTGGTACCAAACAGAATTCATAAGACAAGGAATGTCTTTTCCTCTGGGTGCATGGCAGGTATGGTGAGAGGATCATTACGAAAGGGGAAAGCTTTTTAATGATATCCATGTTCTCTCCCCATCCCTAAGCCATTAACCCTGTGTGAGAGATTTCAACAGCTGCAAATTAGTTCCTCTGCTCCATAGTTTATCTCAAATGTATCTCTAAACAAGCCCGAACAATAACAAGTCCTCATTGCCAACATTCACGTAATTTGTGCACCTCTGCTCTTTCAATCTCTGTCATGAAAGCCTAATCTGTCGAAATTTTAGTTGTCAACCTCAGAGGTGATATTGGGGAGATTGAGCACTTTAATAGAGCAAGATGCCTGTGAGAATGGTCTATTAAAGTGTAAAGATATTTACTCGGTTACAAAACCTAGTGAGCTGTGAGTGGAGGCAGATTCATATTAAGGCATCATTGGTGTGCTACTGACTCGAAGGCTGTTCCTAACGTTAGACAGCTCAGTTAAAAAATGCATGCAAGAGGCAGAAGGAAAGTCCTTTATTCTGGAAATATACTTCGAATTCATTCTATCATGATTTTACCCCATATTTGTGTGCACTATGTATCGTGTTGTTAGCTTAGCAACATGCTAACATCAAACATCATTGAAAACAGTTGTGAGTTGAGTCTCCTAGCTAGAGCACAATTTGTGTGACACTCAGAAGTTGCTGCCTATGAGGGACATCCCAACTCAGTCACTTATGAGGTTTTATGATGGATGCTGTCTTACAAGACAGCTGCCTATGTAGTCAGTATGCAGTGAGGAATCTCACTAGATTTTGGTACAAAGCTGTTGTCAGCTCATTTGTTGTTATATTGAAAGGGTACATAAGGAGAAAACTGATCTCATGGAAATTCGACTGTGACTATGTCACCATTTTTGCAAAATTACATTGCATGGCTGCTTACTCTTTGGTTAATGCTTTATAGAGTTGTAAATCAACCTAACCCTAAACCTTACGCCTAAACCGAACCAATCATGTAATAAAAAGCAAATGTAAAACGCCATTGCTGAAGCAACCATTTCATTTTGTGGTGCTTCTATGGACCTTTATGTCATGTACAGTACTCTGTTGGACTCGTACCATGGCCCTATGCATCGTCAAGTGAAATGCTTTTCCGCTTTTTAAATTGAACGTGCCCAAACACGCTTGTAAATGTAGTGGGTTATGTAATGCAAATGTTAAAATGTATCAACTTACAAGTCATGCATTATAGCAAAAGTGTTTAGATCACATTGTTTGAGGAACAGGGCGAAAAGTAAGTGTTTATGAACTGATAATCTGTCGTTTTATTTGTGATTTGTGTGAAGAGGAAAAAAACATTGTTTTCTTTTCGGTTCGTTCTATGCAAAAACTGTATTTTTGTTTTGTTCCGTTTGAGAACTGCAGAGCTCCTTCCCAACTGGTAACCGGTTAGAAAAAAATAAAAGAACGGTTAATAACTTTCTTTTTAAAATGACAGTCTCTGTGCTAATGTGTGGGTGAAATACCAGTTGCAGTGTTGCCAGATCTCACAATAGAAACAAACGACCTGGTCTGGAGAAACAAGCTCAAAATAAGCCACTTGCCTCACCAAAATAAGCAGTGTCACAGTCTGGGCTGGGCAGTCCCTCCTGTCTGTCTTGTGTTGGTGTTTGTGTCTGTGTTTCCCTCTCTCTCCCTCTTGTGTTTTGCAGGTGCCATGTGGAGAACGTCTGTTCTGTTGCCAGGACGACTGATTTTTTTCTCCACCCATCTCGTCACCAGCGGCACCTGCCTCCAATTACCAGCTCTTACATATTCTCTCCTTTTGTTATTCTGTTTTTGTTGGATTATTTTGCTGTGTTGCTACTTTGTTAGCGTGTTCTGGTCTGTTTCCTGTTTCGGTCTGTCTATTTTCTGTTTTGATTTTGGTTGTTTATTTCTCTCCCTTGTGAGAGTTTTGATTTGTATTTTGTATTTTAAAATCTTAAACTGCTTCAAAGATTTCTCATAAAAAAATCCTCCATGTGCAGCAATGACAACTTTGCAGATCCATGGCATTCTAGCTGTCAGTTTGTCCAGATACTCAGGTGACATTTCACCCTACGTTTCCTGCAGCACTTGCCATAGGTGTGGCTGTCATGTCGGGCACTTCTCACGCACCTTACAGTCTAACTGATCCCACAAATGCTCAATGGGGTTAAGATACATAACACTCTTTTCCAATTATGTTGTCCAATGTCTGTGTTTCTTTGCCCACTCTAACCTTTTCTTTTAGTTGTTCTGTTTCAAAAGTGGCTTTTTCTTTGCCATTCTTCCCATAAGTCCTGCACCCCCGAGTCTTCTCTTTACTGTTGTACATGAAACTGGTGTTGATTGGGTAGAATTCAGTGAAGCTGTCAGCGGAGGACATGTGAAGCATCTATTTCTCAAACTGGAGACTCTGATGTACTCATCCTCTTGTTTAGTTGTACATCTGGGCCTTCAACATCTATTTCTGTCCTTGTTAGAGCCAGTTGTACTTTTTCTTTGAAACAATGATTGATTGACGAGTTTCTAGAGTAAGCTATTTATTTTTTGCCATTTTTGACCTAATATTGACCTTAAGCATGTCTTAAGGTCAATATTAGGTCAAAAATGGCGAAAAATAAATGGCTTTCTCTAGAAACTCGTCAATCAATCATTGTTTCAAGAAATGAAGGCTATAAAATGCTTGAAATATCCAAAAACCTTAAGATTTATAGCATATTGTGGCAACTCAAAAACAAACATAAAGACAATGTGATTTTCTAGTTCTAATTTAGCATGATTACTCAAGGATAAGATGCTGGAGTGATGGCTGCTGGATATGGGGCCCGTCTTGATTTGATCAAAATTGACTTTTTTCAAATAGTGATTGTGCTGTTTTATACATCAGTAATGTCCTGACTATATTTTGTGATCAGTTGAATGTCACTTTGGTGAATTAAAGTACCAATTTCCTTCCAAAACAGTAAAATCTGTATATTATTCCAAACTTTTGGCTTCAGTTTACCTGTCACATAGGGTTAATTGGATCATGCCTGACAATGGGAAGCCTCCCAATAGTGACCATTCCACCCCCATCCAGTCAAACTTCCAGATCTCCAGTGACTCCGAAGCAGAGGACAAGGAAGAATGGTTCAGCTGCAGCCCCCCTTATTGAGCTTAATCCTGACCACCAGGTGGCAGAGGAGGCCACTGCCGACTGACAGAACCCTACACTCCAGTCGCTGCCAACACTCACAGCCACTGAGGCCATTCTCCAGTCATTGCCGGCGTCCCCAGAAGCCGTTCCCCAGTCGCTGCCAGTGCTCCTGTCCACGGAGGCCGTTCCCCAGTCGCTGCCAGCGCTCCCGTCCACGGAGGCCGTTCCCCAGTCGCTGCCAGCGCTCCCGTCCACGGAGGCCGTTCCCCAGTCGCTGCCAGCGCTCCCGTCCACGGAGGCCGTTCCCAGTCGCTGCCAGCGCTCCGTCCACGGAGGCCGTTCCCAGTCTGCCAGCGCTCCCATCCACGGAGGCCGTTCCCCAGTCGCTGCCAGCGCTCCCATACACGGAGGCCGTTCCCCAGTCGCTGCCAGCGCTCCCATCCACGGAGGCCGTTCCCCAGTCGCTGCCAGCGCTCCCATCCACGGAGGCCATTCCCCAGTCGCTGCCAGCGCTCCCAGCCACGGAGACAATTACACAGTCGCTGCCAGCACTCCCGGCCACAGAGGAAGATCTCCAGTTGCTGCCAGCGCTCCCTGGAGGCGGCCAGTTGCCGCCAGCGCTCCCGGCCACGGAGGCCGTTCCCCAGTCGCCGCCAGCGCTCCCGGCCACGGAGGCCGTTCCCCAGTCGCCGCCAGCGCTCCCGGCCACGGAGGCCGTTCCCCAGTCGCCGCCAGCGCTCCCGGCCACGGAGGCCGTTCCCCAGTTGCCGCCAGCGCTCCCGGCCACGGAGGCCGTTCCCCAGTCGCCGCCAGCGCTCCCGGCCATGGAGGCCATTCCCCAGTCCCTGCCCTTTGCTCAGTCCAGTGGCCAACACCCATCAGACACCAGCTACCAGTCTGTTATGCAGTCCAGCAAACAGCCTTTTACTCAGTCCAGTGGCCAGCATCTGTCAGACACCAGCTACCATCAGACACCAGCCAAATGTCTGTTGTTCAACCAGTAGCCAGCACCCATCAGACACCAGCCAAATGTCTGTTGCTCAGCCCAGTAGCCAGCACCCATCACACCAGCCACCAGAATGTTGCTCAGCCCAGTGACCAGCACCTGTCAGACACCAGACACCAATCTGTTGCTCCATCTATTCAGTGCCCAGCAGCTGCCCACGTCCAGTCTGACCCCTGCCCAGTGGACTCCCACGTCCAGTCTGACCCCTGTCCAGCAGCTGTCCTCTGTCAGGCTGATCCTTTGCCAGCGGCCACTGCCCAGCTTAACCCTTCGCCTGCAGTAGCCACCCAGTCTGACCCCAGTCCTGTGGCCATGTCTGACCTCATCCTCTGTCCTGCGGCCCAGTCTGCCCTGGTGCCCTGGCCACCTTCCTAGTGTCCCCACCCTCCCGCCCTTTGTCGTTCCATCCTGTCCTGGCCAGTTTGGATGCCATGAGGGGGGTGGGGGGCTGTCACAGTCTGGGCTGGACAGGCCCTCCTGTCTGTCTTGTCGTGTGTTTGTGTCTGTGTTTCCCTCTCTCTATCCCTCTTGTGTCTTGCAGGTGCCATAAGAACTTCAGCTCTGTTGTCAGGAAGACTGATTGTTTCTCCACCCAACTCCAATTACAAACTCCTATATATTCTCTCCTTTGTTCTTTCTTTGGATTGTTTTGTGTTGCAGCTCTGTTAGCGTGTTCTGGTCTGTTCCCTGTTTCCAGTTTCGGTCTGTGTAGTTTCAGTTTTCATGAGTTTTGATTTGTAGTTTGCACTTTATTTGGTGTTTATTTAATAAAAGCCCTATTCTGCCTCCCTGAATTTAGTTCCTTCTCTGAGCACCATGTACCATACAGGTAATTATAATAAATTCTATTTTAAGTACAGATCTGCTTCTCAGCCAATACCCGGCAGCATCAAATCTGTTTTATTGCATCATATCTAACAATAATTCAGTGAAGACTTGGAAACAAGTCTGAGAAATATATTTTTACCTCTAATGTTTTCCTTGTATCTGGATTAACTATCCATGTACTGTACATGTAGTAATTATACATACATTAATTGATAAAAAAAAAAGCCTTCATTCACAGAATGCAACATCCACAAAGGGCAGTTAAGCAAAGAAATGTGTAATGCAGCAGTTTCAGGATCAAAGCAAATGTTTTTTTTTTTTTTTCCTGGCAACATGAAATGTTTTAGTTAAAGAACAATTTACTGTGAGAAACCCTTTGGTTTCATAAGAAAAAACGAAACTGAAGTGGTTATAACCGGTTCCCAGCAGTTAAAAATAAAGTTTTAACAACATAACAAATCACTGTTTGAAAATCACTGTTACCGTTTTGATTACGTTCTGCCAAAATGTAGTTTGTTTTCTAGTCCCTGGTTGGTAATGCTGTTAGCTGTTAAATATGTTTCTTCTCTCTTTCCTGGTCCTTTAAAGCACATTTTTTCTGCTCGCACCTCACCCAGAAAAGAGAGGTTTTGCTTTACAGAGGCTGGGTGGCTGGTGGGGAAAGCACAAAAGACAAAGAGCACTAGAGAGAGAGAGAGAGAGAGAGAGAGAGTGAGAGAGCTAGAAAGCAAGAGAAACCGCATTGCCAGCACAGATATCTGAACATCTGTACCACTAGAGCCAGAATTAAAGGAAATTCAGTCTTTAGTGAAAGCCACACATGTACACTCAGTGTCTGCCAATTAATTGTGTCTGATGTCTCTTTAAATGACTTACATCAGTGTGGAATGAAAAAGAGTAGCTACAGGAGATTATTATCAACAAGCTGGCCACCCTAATACTCATTGCTTTATTAAAGGAATCATTCACCCAAATATGAAAATTATTTAATAATTTTATTGTTCAAAAGTCATATAATGCTTTTTTCCCCCTGTTTAACCAGGGTTTTTTTTTTTACATTTTGAATTATATGAGTAATTGATGACATAATGTTCATTTTTGGGTGAACCATTCCTTTAAAAGAGGAAAACCTCACACGTACACTGCAGTTCAAATGTTTGGGGTCACTTGACTGTCACCACCATTGATAAGACTCGGTGCTTCCCTTTAATGTCTGGTAGTGTATAACAAAGCAATTGTACCGAGCATGTGTCGAACACATCCATTTGCGCTCATCCGCGTGAGGTATACTTTCAAAGCTGTGCGCACACAACTGTGTGGGAGACGGAATGGAATCGTGCATTGACAATGCCTTGGTGAAGGCCTCACATCTGTGTATACATATTTGCGTAAAGGAGGTTTTAAGCATTAGGTCTAGGGATTGAAACAAGAATCTAAATATCATAGATACTTGAAGATGGGCTCTTTTGACTTGTCCAGTAAGTAACATCCAGAACACACCCTAGCAACCACACACAAAACCCAATCATCATGGCAGCGATTTTGCACAGGCAGGCACCACTCATATTTTTGTCAGAACATTTTTGTTTTAATTAAAATTCAGAACTGAGTTCTGTTGTTTGTACATAAAGCATTGCAACATTTGTCTTGCATGCGTTTAACATTTATGCATTTGGCAGACGCTTATCCAAAAGTGACTTACAGAGCACTTCTTACAGGGACAATCCCCCTGGAGCAACCTGGAGTTAAGTGCCTTGCTCAAGGACACAATGGTGGTGGCTGTGGGGTTCGAACCAGTGTCCTTCTGATTAACAGTTTACCAGTTATGTGCTTAGACCACTAAGAGAACAGAAAATCTGTTCTCATTTCTTGGCTAATTGGCCACATATTAATGATTACTCTTGGAAAAGCCCCTCACAAAAAAAGTTAGAACACCAAAAAAGGTGCTATTTTATCAACAGCTGTATTTCTGCGAGGCAGCTGTTTGCCTTACAGCCATAACTGCCTGTGTAACACAATCAAACTATGAATCTGTTTAATAAAGTAGTCAGCAGGGGTAAATATGAGATTGCATCAACTCTCCGTGTAATTATATCTTTCCTGTCGAGGTCTCGTCTCTGCTTGGGGTTCGCTTGCGCTGTGTTGATGCAAAGTTTTTGCGGGAGCGTTTGTGGGCACACTAATAGAAGCAAGGAGTGAATATTTGTCAGCTAACATCCTTTTCGTTTTGTTAAGCACTTTGTGGAGCGTATTGGCTGCCTGCTGCTGGGGTAAAGATATGTGACCAATTCTAGCCTTGGTGAGCGAAGGCCGAGAGAGAAGGGCAGGTTGTGAAGGAATTCACTGCAAAGGACTGGGCGTTATGACAGTGGAAATGTGTCAACTGGTTGAGATATTGCCGTAATATTTATACTGTCTTTAGATATTTGTGCAGCTATTCTGCCTGGTCTCATGAAAATTAAGTTACCATGGCAACATTTTTTCAACAAAATTGCGTGCTTTATTACATGTTTTGCTGCAGTTTCCAAATTAAATGTCCAGCAGGGGGCACCAAAAGCAAGTGAAAAGTTGTCACATTGACAAGATTCTAAAGGTGAGTGTTAGATGAGTTTTAATGAGTAAAGCGTACCTCCCTAACCGAAAACTTGAACCTAAACCTAAAAAATAATGCCCTAAAAGCAAATGAGAGGTGAACAGACCACTTTGCTTAATATGTGTAATACTTCATTTAAAGCCACAATTTATGTTCCTTGCCGAAAGTGAGAAGACAATTTACTGTATTTTAACATTATTTGTTATTTGCGGTGTATAATTTACTTACACCAAAAGCCTCCTGTGTTACATGATATCTTGGTTTGTTGTCCGAAATATTTGCATGCTCAAAAGCCTTGTGTGTTAAGAGTTTACTTCTGGTGCCATACAACATCGTAACTTGTTGCCTTAATAGTTCACCCAAAAATGAAAATGATGTTATGATTTACTCACCTTTATGTTGTTCCAAATTTGTATGACTTACATTCTTACGTGAAACACAATATATATATATATATATTTATTTATTTTTTTATTTATTTATTTTTTTTTTTACATTTTAAGACTGTGCTGGTCACCTTTTTTCCACATTCAAGAAGAATGTTGACACTGTTAGACAGAATGTTAGTCTCAGTCACCATTCACTTCCATTGTTTGGAAAAAAAGATGTAATGAAAGCAAATGCATTCTGCCAACAAATCTCATTTTGTGTTCTACAGAAGTAAGAAATTCATAGAGGTTTGAATCAACATGAGGGTGAGTAATTATGTCAGAATTTTCATCTTGGGGTGATGTATTCCCTCAATTGAAATAGTGACCCAAATGAGGACCTGGGGATGGTTGCAGTGGCCTATAAAAGAGGGTTGTTGACATACAAGTAAAATTAATTTCTAAAGCACACTCAAACACAGCAGAGCTGACCGAAGTGATGTACAGATGACTATACAATACATTAAAACAAAACAAACACGCCAAGTACAGATGAATCTACAATACATGATTAAAACAGACACGTCATAAAAAAAAGAAAAAATGGCATGGAGGGTTTTGGCTCATGATTTACATGACAGATTGAGCTGAACACGCGGGCGGCTTGGGTTTCAGCTTATGTGGTGCATGTGCCCATTGCTGGCGAACAGTTGCCCGCGATGCTCACGGGCATACGCACGCACGTGTCTGTCTGAGAGTGGGTTGCATTTCTAGCCCATATTTGACGATGACGTGCTGCAGCTGAGCAGATTGACTGCATTCGATCTGTTCCACATCCCACATCCCTTCTTGTGTCAACATCCATATGTTTCTGTGGACTTCATTAAAGGGATAGTTCACACAAAACTGAAAATTCTGTCAATATTTGCTCACCCTCATGTTGCTATAAGCCCATATGACTTACTTTCCTGACACAAATTTGTATTCCATATATTCCTTAATTACTTAATTTGCGTTTGGAGCAACATTAGGGTGAGTAAATAATGACAGAAGTTAAATTTTTGGGTGAACTATTCCTTTAACTACACCAGCAACTATTTTATAGTCAACATGAAACAGAATTTCCAGAATGTGATGTGAGTTTTCAACAATTCTTTGTGTAAGGATGGTACAGAAATTAGGGATGTTTATAATTAATCTATGATTGATTGATTGGGTTTAATAATTTAACTGATTAAACCAGGAATATGTATTATGTAACGCAAACAGGATAAAGTTGAATTTATTGTTGGCTTTAGACTCAAACACCTCAGCTTGTCTCTCTCGTGTTTGCTATTTTATCTATTTTGGTCAGATTTTTATATGTGTATCTCTTTTCTGCATCCTGACCCTCCTTGATTGATGTGTTTAAATGTGTTTGACCTACCTATCATGTGTCTGGGCTGCCTTAGAGGGCCGAGGGTACAAAGGTCATCAGCAAGTCTGACTCATATCTCCTCTTTTTCCAAATCAGAGCACCACTCTTTGAGTTCAGCCTGCTTTCATTGAAGTAACTACCATTAAGTTATCTTTCCTGATACGTGCTTATACTTTCCCTTTGCCCTGGTTATGGTGTAAACTGTTTCAAAGATGATGCATGAAACATAAGTTTCACTCACACCTCAGCGCTCGACTTAATCCAATTAGATACGGGATTTTGCAAACGTTTTGACAAGGTTGAGCGGGCATCTTTGCTGTGATTAATCACCTGATGAACTCGCACACGGAACTCCTTGTACAGAAGATGTGGCTAGCTGATGTGGCTAGCTGATATAGCTAGCTGTAAACAACGGGGAAACCAAAGACTAATTTCAACATGGCTGAGCTTGTCAAGCATCTTTTGTTTGAGATTTGAACCACTCTAATCCTCAAAATATCTCCTATTGTGTTCCATGGGGGAAAAAAGTCATATGACGGAGCTTTATACGAGCAGGAAGGAAGGAGGTACAGACATTAGACTCATGCTAACAAATGTGTACAAGCAGCAAGCATGTAGCATTAGTGGCGAACAGGGTTTCTATGAAATAGACTACACCAAAATGCTTTGAAGTGAATTTTTTGAAGTGTTGCATGGCACTCCTCATCAGTCGCTCTAGGAGAACCACGCCATCACACACATCATGTGTTATTATCATTATTAGAATTATTGCTACCATTACTCTTGCCCTGCCACAGGCTCTTATCAAATGGGAGCTCTTTCAATGACTGCAAATGTAATGCTACTTTTGTGCTTTAAAAATGGGGAAGGTCATGTTGTATATATAACCTGATTCAAATTGCTGGTTTTGCAGGGTTTCTCTACATATGATTGGATAAATCTTTCATCAAAATGATGTTAGAGCCATTATCTTTTGACTGCAACACAAGATGATGCTTGAAAATTCTTGGAGCTCTAGGAGCAATCATATTGATGATTTATCTGACATGTTACATAAACCTAGTTTAAGTTTTCTAATGAATGTATTAAAACTATCTATAGCTTTTTATGTCTTTAATCCTGTAATCTGGAATGACTTGCTTGTGTCTATGAGTCATTTCCATTTTCCTGTGAAGTAATTTATTATACTGGAATGGTGGGTTTGTGCGTGACAGGGTAAATCTCACGAAACCATGTACAGGTCACATTACACAAATGTTTTTACGACCATTAAGATTTTTAGGTAACACTTTACAAAAAGTTTTTTTTTAACTGTCATAAACATTAGTGATCTACTTCAGTAGAACTAACAACGAACAGTGCTTTTACACTTATTAATCTTGGTTAATGTTATGTCAACATATACTAATAGTTATATGGTTGTTTTGGGGGGGGTTTATTTAAAAAAGTTGTAAATTTCAACATTAGTTAATACATTATGAGCTAACATGAGCAAACACTGAACAATTATCTTTATAAATGAACATTAACCAAGAATAATAAATGCTGTAAAATATTGTTCATTGTTTTTTCATGATACCTATCGTATTACCTTTATTAATTTTAACAAATACTACCTTATTGTAAAATTGTAACTTTTTACCATTCTGACATTATTTGCAGGACAATTAAGCAAATTTATCCAAAAACATTTCCTTTATTCTCACAAATAACTGTAATACAGTAATTTTTATAGAATTATAGTACAAATTATTGTACTATAGTTAAAATGACTTTTATTTAAATTAGCATAAATACTACAGTGATATATAAATACTTTACAATGTAATTTGTAATAAAAATATATACTTATTTATTCATTTTATTTATTTATTTTCATTAAAATAATTCAATTGTAATGAAAATAATTTCACAATGCAAAACATTTCTTAGAAATAGGCTTATTTTTCTTTAAGCAAAATATAACTTATATTTAAGTAAGGACTGTCAATTTAACACGTTAATTCAACAAATTAATGCAATTATAATTTCTCCGGAGCATAATATGGAATATTCCTTCCATCTAAGCAAATTTAAGCTTGAAGTAGCACCTGTTTTCAGCAGGGGGCAGTTAGCGAAACTCCAGCTGTTTAGGCAATGCTCAGCTGTACAAAGAACAAACCACACTTAGGCTTGCTTGACACTAGCGACAGCACAAGATGAGGACGGATGAGTTCTTGCATTCAAACAAAGCAGGACAGAGTGCAATTTCTAATGCAGGTGTCTCAAGTGTTTTTCTACGTTTCTAACTCTTTAATTTGCACAACGTCATAAAAATGCTGTGTTTATGATGCGATGAACCAAAGCGCTTTAAAATTGTCCGACTGACGCATGTGTACATTGACGCATCCTTAGAAAAGCCCTTAAAATAAAACTATCTCACACAGATTGACAAATTTAGTTGCTAAATAGTTGCACTTTGTTTGTTATCAATGCTTTTCTCGTCTCCCACAATTATATAATGCATTTTAATTAAATAATTAAAAATATATATTATTTATAATGTTTAAAATATAGACATTTATAATTATTTGATCGTTATATGGTAAATTATTTTTATTTGAGGGGCTTGCTCAGCAAATATTGATATATGCTTTTAATTGCGATTTGATTAATTGCCATGTCATAAAAGAAAGTTTATTTAAATTTGTATCTATTCACAGCCCAAATCTAAATATATATATATATATATTCATTCTTGACAGGTTTTGTGAGATTTGCGTGATAACAGTTTCAAGCATGTACAGGCATCAGGTGAACATTCCTGTCTGAACATTGATTGTGAGTGTAGACTTGTGGAACCAATGGTCGAAATTAATTGGTTTAATCTTGTAAATTGTAGCAGAGTACCCTGGACCTGTGCAACATTCCTAACACTTTGGCCACGAGTCATGTATGGAACTGTAACATAATTTCCGCTAGCACAGTTCCACATATATGTTGGCAGAACCTTATTGAGGCACCGATATTCCTATTGTAGAGCGACCTTATATTTGATTGCATGTGATAGTGTTTTTGTGTTAGTAGGATTAACAGCCCCAATAACTGGCACCAGAACGGTCTGATGCTCAGTATCACCCCTAAGCCCACTGTGGCCTTCTGATGACTAATAAAAGCAGGATGGCATCAACTCATGGTGCCACACACAGAGAGCACTAATAAAAGTTAGACTTGTCAAGGGGGAGCAAGGGGAGGTGGGATGATTGAGAGATTGAGGACAGTGGGGGATGTTTATGGCAAGTGCCATTTTGCCCCTTATGACAGGTATCTTACATGATAGCTTTTAACTCATCAAATTGTTATAAGTCTTAAAATGCCCCTGTCTCAACTTTTTTTTGGAGCTGAAGACCTGCATAATGGATGAATGGAGTAGAATTCCACTTTTTAAACTTAACAAACTTGTGTATTCAGTGCCTAAATGCTTAATAAGTGTTATTAGAAGAAATGGTGTTTCACAGTGGTAAACAACCGACTGTCCCAAATGTTTTGGAGTGTGTTGCAATCATCTGATTTGAAATTACTGTACATTAAAAAAAACAATGAAATTCACAAGGTAAAACATAGAATGTGTAGTTGTAGTGTTTTAAATATAGCAGTGTGAATATAATTTACAAATCACTTTTGGTTGTGTTACTGAACATGCTCAACCAAAGGTTTTAATGCCAGCTTGAATTGATTGAGAATTGCCAAAAAAAATTATGGAATAATTCACAAAAAATGTACAACTGAGATCAGCATGAATTTCCAGACTGGTTTATACTGGTAAGTGCTGGTTTGGTGTTGGGGGACGAATGTCAACCAGCTCTCTCTGGGGAAGCTAGTTGAAATAGGAAGTCTTGTTGGTTAAGCTAGTTAAGACACCTGATTGTGAGACCAGCATCCAAAAAACTAATTTATTCCAGGGGAAAGTTAGAGCCTGAAGAGAAGAGAGAAATAAAAAATATGACTGATTTCTTTCAATTCGCCAGAGGCTTGTAGATATATATATAGAACAAATTAAGTCTTAACAATATAATGTATTATAGAGCATATGTCAGAGTGTCCGTATGGGGGCTATGTTAATGCAAATGGGCCTTCAATTCTGCCATTTTGTCAGGGCTTGGTAGAGAAATCGTTTGAAGAGAGTTTTTGCAATGTTATTTTGAGAGTCATGGTGGTGGTGTGAAGTCACCCGGACTTGCGATGACAGGTTTTTGAATGGATTTCACCTTTAAGTCGGCAAGGGAAGAACGAGGAAGAGCCTCCAGTCAGTGTTAGCTAAACACAAGTATAACTGAAACAACACATAAAGCTCAGGTTTGCTTAGTCAACCCATCTTACAACATAGAAGGCAATATGGAGATCTTTAGAACCACATGATTTTAGCGATAATGGAGACATGGCATAAATGTGATTTGTGTTTGTTTTTGTGCGTTTCGTCATAGTCTTTAGCTCTTATTGCTGTTGCATTTGATAGGTCATGTTAGCTCTTGGTAAAAACATGTCAATATCCCAAAGGGCAGTGTGGATGCACAATGTAATTAAACCCTGTAAAACTCTCATTAAGCAGGCCATTCAGCTCCTCCATGGATTCTAGAGGATTCAACACCTGATTTAATCAATGCATTATTTGACTTTGTCTGCTGACCTTATATTTGACCCTCAATTTGTTGATGCACCACGAGGTGCATTCCTGTTGACTGATAGTGGACTTTGCATGGTATTCAGCCATCTTTGCATGGTATTCAGCCATCTTTAGTGAGATTTCAATCTGAAGGGAGCGTATATGTTCAGTTGGAAGGGCACTCCAAACGTCATAGGGGTTGTGGCGTAGTGGGCTAATGCACACAACTGTTAATCAGAAGGTTGTTGGTTCGATCCCCACAACCACCACCATTGTGTCCTTGAACAAGGCACTTAACTCCAGGTTGCTCTGGGGGAATTGTCCCTGTAATAAGTGCACTGTAAGTCACTTTGGATAAAAGCATCTGCCAAATGCATAAATGTAAATGTAAAAGTGGAGGGGGAAATTTACCCAGCTGTCATTGCAAACCATCAGTACAGATGTAGTGTGACTAAAATAGATGCTAAAATAAAATAAACAAAAGAGATTTGAGACACTGGCATTTTGAACCTAATTCACCTCAGGTGTGCTTTCTATACAGTTGTGCGATTAACAGTGTTGCTGAGACAAAGGACACTGTCTAAACAAGACACCCCTAGCATGACTAGTGCTGCCAAATTACCTTGCAGATGGGCAAACAATTCTGGACTGCCCCCCCATCCATTCCACCTGTACCCCACCAACTCTGGGAGCTGACTGCACCCCTGCTCATGACTCTGACATCAACACCCAGCCAGTGTGTTTTTGAAAAGGGCTGATCCATGCGTTTTGTGTAGCTGGACCTCTGCTCCCACGCAGAAAAGTGCAAGCAGTGTGCCAGGCAGCCCCTGTAGAAAAGCCCTTAATCCAATCAGACGAGCCCAAACTCAGAACAATAGAGCACACAGCGTAGGAAGTCCAAATCCTGCAGTCACAGCAAAAGCCCCTCTGAATGTAATACTGTCATGCCAAGCAGAGGAGAAGCAGATGGACTTTCCTCACTGCAAAGGGGTGGGGTGGTGCCTGGTGATTAAAGGAGGGAACTGCATTGCCGTTCAGTTGTCAGCTCTCTAATATAATGCACAGTTAGTGGCCAAGGAACCATTTTTCTTGCATTAGAGCCTTTATTATTAACCATGTATACAGAATATTTCCAATGTAATGTAAATGATCGGTTTGAGAACTGGCTGTAAGAAAAGATATTAGAATGTTGTGAGAGAGCATAAATATGGAAGGCAAGCTGAATTATACTTGATTTTGAGAATCAGTTCGATAGCCTTGGGAGGAATGCCACCTTTGGCTGAACATTGTTGACATGTGCAATGTTGACAAGGACTGCTTTCTCAACGCCCCTGTCTCCCAACTTGGCCTCACGTCGATGACTTTGCCCAGCAGATTTCAGTGGTAAAAAGGCAGACGGAGGCTATCTCTCACATCATTCTGCGGCGCTGCCCACTCAGACTTGGTTCAAGGATGTCATGCTCCTCGCGACAGCACCTCCCTAGCAAATTCCCCTGAGGAAGGACCTTCTTTTCCTGGGACGGGGCACCCTCTGGCATCCTCGCCCAGAACTCTGGAACCTCCATGTGTGGCCTCTGGATGGGACGTGGAAGATCTGAGTGACCTACCACCTGCAGTTGTAGACATGATCAACCAAGCCAGAGCTCCCTCTACCAGGCAACTTTACACCCTAAAGTGGCGCTTGTTTGCAAATTGGCTTCCTGGATGTTCTTTCTCCCTAGCCTTCTGGACTGCGAATTCAGCAGAGGAATTTGCAACCAGACCCACTACAAGCCGCAAGTGCTCTGTACTTGGGTAGGGCTCCACAGGCCTAATTCCCTCTTTAGGCAACTCCCTGTGATGTACTTTCCACGGTACGGTCCCCCTGTCGGCAGACCCACGTCTCCTTTGGGCAGTCCCTCTGCCCACGGTCGCTGTGTTTGTAGAGCTCCTCCCTCATCAGGTAGGACCTACCACCATGCCACTACCACATGTGGCTTGACACCACGTGTGGCTTGACAACCCATGTGGTGTATTGGCCACATTTCACCTCCCACTAGCCTGGGCAGGATGTGGTCTCCGCAGGGTCTTTTCACCCTGAAAGAATAGGATTGGGAAAGATCGCCTTCTCCGATGTGTTTCATAGCATTAAGATAGCCCCAGCTATGTGCATTGCGCTTTTAAATGGGACCCCTTGTGTCAATACATTCGACACAAAGTCGAGTGAGTGACAGAAGGGTAACGTCATGGTTACTGTTGTAACCTCCATTCCCTGATGGAGGGAACGAGACGTTGTGTCCCCCTTGCCATGACAATAGACCTACCAATGTAAATGGCCGTACCATATTCTCGGCACCTCAGTGCAAAAACCTGACTGACAGATGCACGCCCGCTTCCCTTTATACCCGTATTTCCGGGGGCGGAACATGCAAATTCTGTCTGCCAATTTCTCATTGGCCTTTTCTCAAGTTCAGAGGTACACAAGGCTCTCAAGAAAGACCCCTTGTGACACTACATTCGACACAACGTCTCATTTCCTCCATCAGGAAACGGAGGTTACAACAGTAACCATGACGTTTTTAGTTATTTTTAGTTATTTTGGATTTGTTTAGAAACAACACAATTCCTATAGTTCCATTTCTATTCTTCCATAGTTTTAGGACTTTACTATTATCCTTAAATATAATAATAAAGAATGAGTAAATGCCCCAAACTTTTGAATGGCAGTGTAAGTCTCCTGAGCTCTGAAAGAGCAACCTCAGAGCAATAACATTGGGCCTGGCCACTTTGCCCTCCACTCCTTCGTATATAAAGAAGGATAGGGGGGACTTAGCACAACCTCAGAGAAAACGGTTATGCACAAATGTAAACATCGCCGTCAGCCTGTGTTACTGGAGTTTAGTTTTTGGTGTGTGCACTCATTTCTTCTGACAGCCCTGACTTTCTTGTCAACGTGACTGCTTCGGGCAAGAACAATGACTCATTGAACCCTATTCATCCATCCATCCATACATCCATACATCCATATTTACATTTTCCCTATTTCCTTTCCTTCTAAAGAGAGTGCCTAATCCAAAACCAACATCCTCATGCATGACTCTAAGCTTTGAAATAAGCTTTTAACTGAGTGGCCTGTTTTATTGCATCCTGCTTTGCATATATGGATATGCGGAGGAAGTGCTGATGGGTAATGCACAGTGACAGAGGAAAAGACACAGGCGCTGTGCTTTTGGCCTCGTGCCACAGTCTCTGTACATCGTAAACAGCATTGGCCATCACACTAAGATACTTGGCAGGATTAGATTTAAATAGGCTGTCTCTTTCTGCTCCTTATCGGAGACAGCAAACTCTGTATGTTTAAGACACAAGCATTTGAGATTGATGGCTGATGTTTGAGGCACTGGTATGCTTGAATCAACCATAACATACTGTCACATATTTCATGTACTTTAATGAGAGCTGAAACTTTGTAGGTTTGTCAATTGCTCATGTAGATGAGGCTATTTTTCCCAAAGTGACTTAAAGTACTGTTACTACATTGAACCGTCCCCAAGGTGCAATGATAAAAATTAATTACTCCACTTACAGCACTACAGAGAACACAAAAGTGTGTTGTCCACAGATCCCTGTGTTGTCGGGCGAAAACTATTTCCCTCAAAAGTCACTGTGAATCTAACCAGGAATCAAACCTGGCACCCGTGGGTGGCAGTCAAGAATTCTTCCACTGAACCACCAATGCTTGTAAGGACTCCTTTTTGACATATTAGGACACTTGAGTATTGTCCTTACAAGTAACAGTTGCATTGGCCAGAAATCAGGAGAGATCGGGCCTTGCGTGTTGCATGCAAGAATTCTACCCCTGAACCTCCATTGCTTGTGAGGCTCATTTTGTGCTGTTGTGTTCCCACAATTTTGCATGCATATCCTCAGAAAGCCTGAAAGTATTGGCCTTAAAAGGCATTGTTACATTGGCAGGGAATCGAACCTAGGCATCCCACATGGCACTACTGATCCAACAATGCTCATAAGGTAATTTTTTGCCGTTGTGTTCCCACAAGTTCAGATGTCTGTCCTCAGAAAGCTTGAAAGTGTAGCCCTCAAATCACTATTACATTGGCCAGGAATCGTACATAAGCCCCCCTTGTGGCAGGCAGAACCTGTTTTCGATGGTGTCTCCCCAAGATTTTACAGGGCATTTATTGTAAAGAATCAAAGTAGTGGGTATGAGATATCATAATAATATAAACTTGTAATGTTCAATTCTAATGGTGTTTATTTTCTTTCTTTCACAGTCTTAAAACTACGCTGAAAAGGAAATTAGCTAATGGTATCGTGGATTTGTCTGGTATTCCCCTCTCTGGACGTGACTTGCATCGTGTGGCATACTACTTTCAAAACAACGGTTCATATGTGACAGCAGTAGACATTAGCTTTACAGAACTCAAGGATGAGAGCTTACGGCTTCTTTTACCATTCTTAGGAGTGCTACCCAAACTCGCCACACTTGCCATCAATGGAAACCGACTGACTGTAGCCATCCTTAAAGACCTAATAGAGGTGGTTAAGGACCCCAAGAAGTTTCCTAATTTAGCTTGGGTGGACCTGGGCAATAATATGGACATCTTCACAGTTCCCCAGCCATTGCTGGTTGCCCTTCGCAGACGCTTTGGAATGAGAAGCAGCTTGCCCACCATCTATGAATACAATGAAGGCCAGGGCAGCAGCTACTGCCTAGAGACATCTGCTGAAGAAATCAGTGTATTTGAGGAGGAGGAAGAAGAGGAGCATAGGGATGATGATCTGGATGATCATCTGGTGCTGGAGCCCTGGAACATAGAAGAGAAAAGAAGTAACATTACACTTCATTTATGTGAGAGGTGATGGTCCTCTTGCTCCTCTTATACTATGAGTCAAGTTCCAGTGTATAAAAATTTTCAATGCATGAAGTGCCCCATTCACCACAAACCCTAACTGGGCTACTGGAAGTGACGTGAGGCAAAATGGCCATGTAAGGATGTAGGTGGGATATTAGAAGAACAGAATGGAACGTTAGAGAGGGTAGAAGGTCAGGAAATGTTATACACTTTGAAAGGAGACTGAAGCTTTTCTGGTCAGACCTAGTCACCCAAACACACAGTCTACATGACTTTCTTTGTTTTTAGCAGCAACGGTCAATCCTTTGTTTGCCTCCAACATTAAAAGTTTACTTCACCCAAATATGAAAGAGCTACTGGAGTGCCTACAGGCTACAAGAGATACATACTGTGTGTGGGGTGGGGTCAGAGCTCATTAGAGAGGACCAGACACATAGTCAAAAACTCCTATGCCACAAAACCAACATGATTATATTTATTTTGAATCTCATCCAGTTTGCAATGAGAGGTGATACTCTTAATTCTAAACACCTGGAACTATTTACTATTGTTCAGCACAAGAACCATGTTTGTACGGTCAGTTAGAGAGTCAAATTTATTTGATAAAAATATGTTGATTCATGTCAATATTTTGTATTTTTAAAAAGCGTTTGATGTAACAGAGTTAAGCTATTAATTTATTAGTTCTTGTTGCTGTTTGTGCGAATGCATGACTGTCCTACAGTAACCTTTTAAGGTTGTTTTGTGTTTTGTTTTTGATGACATTTGCTCCACAGGTGGTACCCTACGATGTTTCCTTTACAGACGCATGTCTGATTTGCACTTTACATGGTAGGCTTTCTCTGTTGGCTGGTCATCTCTAGTCTTTGACCCTTCATGGTCTGTTTATGAATTCAACATCAGAGTTTTCATTGTAGTACATATATGTAGTCATCACTTTTATTATAAATGTCATAAAAGGTGTGACTAATGGCTTTGAGCATCTGTATCTTCGTTATCTTTTTAACAGTTTTATAATTGCTATGTGAAATAAACTCCGTTTGTAAAAAGACCCAGTGTCATAGTATTTGTGAGTTAATGGAAATGACTATAAAGATGTGTGTGGTTGGCTGTGTATTCTTGATATTTGGATTAAACTGCTTATTATATTAAAACAGACTAAACTGAGGAGATTTTACTGTAAAGATAAAGGCTATGACTGACTATAATTACCATTGTATTAGCTGAACATGCAAGTATACGGTGAACAGGAACAAAATCCCTCCTGTTTTTATCGTGTTATACGTTTTTTTCCATGGCACAGAGAATTCATGTACAGTAGATAATTACATGAGTCAGCAAATTTTGATTTAATTAATCTAATGCACAGCACAGAAATACTGGCTATGTAAATTGAACTTTCAAACATGATGAATTGGTTGTGGGAGTCCTTACAAAAGGGTACTGTGGCGGTGCCATGGCACAATGATGGGAATTCCATGGTACTTTGACTTTTACTGAATTATTACCATATTCTCACACTATTGTATTTTCATGCTACTCAAAGGAAATTAAAAAATACCATCATATTATCATGGTAAATATATATAAAAAAAAACATGGTTTTACCAATGTACTTTTTGTTACTGAGTGTTTTACTTTTAAAATATGTTCTGTACGTTATACTGGGGATGTTCTTCACATAATTGAAGGTTCAGTTTGAATAGGTTTTCTTTCCTTCTTCATTTCTCATCCTGGTGCAATCAATACTCAGTGTTTTTCAGTGTCTCTGTATTCTTAATGAGAACAGTGCTCTGTGTTAGCAGACAGCACTTTCTTAATGAGACTCTATAAGTCATTTCAACAGCTGGCAGCTTTCACTGGCAGCCTGCGCCATATAAGGAGCTCCAATTTACTAATGTAGCATTCTCATTATCCTTTTTTACCCCCTTAAAATAAAAATAGACTCTGTAATTTCTCCTTCGTACATTGCTGTAGAATTGTTGGTTTTATTGATATACAGTAGCACCTTTAATTGTATACCAGAACAATAGAACAATATGATACTGTATGTAACACACATATCTGTTTTTCAAAAAGGAACATCATAAGAGAGCACCTAAACTTTACATAAAAAAAAATGTTTTTATAATTATATATATATATATATATATACCAGTTTCAGGACTTAAAATATACACTTTCCCTTATACATTTATATAATTGGTAACCTTAGATATTGTTGATTAAAAAATGCTCATGAACCATCATATAAAGCTTTACATTTAGGAAATCATGTAGTAGTACCATAATTGTGCAGCGCCATCTGGCGTTCTTTAAAAATACAGCCATTCTGAGGCGAGATTGGATCGCTTCGATGGTCGAAAAGTCAAAGACCTCTCTGATTAGTACAACTCCCCGACCCTGCAAACAGTGTCAGGAAACAGCAGTTTAAACCCTTTTGTCTTAAAAGGCTTATCATCCTCTGTAAACAGTGTGTGAGGGAGGATTTGAAGGCATGAATTAACGCGTGTGCTGAGTGTGATTTGTTCCATGTGTTTGCTGTTTGTCTTGTCTCCATGAACTCAGTTACAACACTCTGATAAGGTATTATACAAGACAGATAGATGGTCAGGCCTGTCTCTGGGGTCATTGCTAACATTTTCTGCACTTGCTGAGAGACTGTCAGTGAGAAAGTAGAACTTTTAGGGGCTTAATAACAACAAGCCAAGTAACTTAAAACAACACTAGGGAATTTCCACATGTAACTTGCGCATACCAGTCTGTTCCTGGAAGACCAGAATGCATTTTGCAGTAGCATTTCCGGTAACTTCATGTAATCATCTGTTTGTTTTTGTCATCTGAGATTCATGGACAATTATCACTACTGATGTGATTTCCAAACATCCAACAATGCAATGTTTAGACACTGACAACTTCCCTTATGCAAATCGAGAGATTATGGCAAATTTGCCTCAAACTTGCCGCAAATTCACCACTGATGATTTTCACATGCAAATGAGCTTTGTGGCAAACTTGCAGCAAATTGTTCATTGTTGCCAAAGGTTTGCCGGAGGTTCACCACTACCGGTGAAGACCTACAAAGTTCTGGCAAACATTAGCGGCAATTCAAAAGCTCTTTTGCATGTGATAAGAATGAGTTTGCTGCTAGTTTAGATTGTTTTGTAAGGGATGGACTGAGTGCAACATAAGCAGACGGTGGTGGGTTAGGATGAAATGGCCTCAATTAACACAGACTATGGAAACATACTAGATTTCTGTACTATTTATGGGAATCTCAACTGAATTACAATCGTTAAGCAAAATGATCTTATCCTACTTCCTCTGTATTCCCCTGTCTGGTAAAGCTTAAAACTCAATGCAGACTATCAAAAGCCCTTGATCTGTTCTTTGAGTATGAATTTACATATTTAAAGCATCCGTAATCTTGAGCAGGGGCGGTTCCATGGGGGGTCTGAGGGACCAGGGCCCCCATGTAAATAAGCCACTGGAGTATTAGGGCTTCTACACACTAGAGTTAACACTGCATCAGAGAACGCTGCAAATGCATTGATTTCAAAGGGGATGGTGTGTCAAAAGTACAAACAAGGTTTTCCAATAGTGAAGCCCTGTTATGCGACCAAAAGTTGAAAACATGTCAACTTTTGTTGCAACGCACTCTGGCGTAGGCATCCATTGACCAAAGGGAATCTCAGAGAGGCTGCAGAGGTGGGACTAGTTGCGCTGTGAAAAAAATAATTATCGATTATCTTTCTCTCTCTGGCTAAAAAAAAATGTCATTGTGGAGAGAGAGCCTGGGGAAGAGTTTAAATATTTACTGGTCCATTGTGAAAAGTAAACTGGACTGGCTGCTGAAGACGCACGTTTTATGGACAAGGTCGCCCCCAAGTGGACAACAGTTTGCATTACTCTAACATGCAATTCCTTGAACATCATCACATAGAAAGCATTTAACTTTTTATAACATCTAGAGTTATTCGGAGCTTTTGATAAGAATATATCTTATTTGCAATCTTATCTTAAAGCTTAGAACATGAATATCATTCAGAAATATCAGTCATGAAATAGGATAAAAGATATGTCTTTTGGATTGACATAAAGTGTTTCCCCGTCATATATATTTTTTTAATTAGCTTCCATTTGTTCTCTCCTAGTTTGCTTCAAAGCTCAGTTTATCTTCTTCTCTTGTAGAACACGATGAACTGTTAGGAATTTGTGTCATAAATCTTCAGATGGCATCAGATTTCATAAGCTCTCCCACTGGTTTCTCAGGTTTGTTTACTTTTGGCAAGGACACTTCTTGATTTATTATGGCAGAGAGATGTTCTGGTTTCTTACTTTTGTATTAGATACAATCATGATTGTAATATGATCCTTCATGTGGTCAAATTAACATTTGCGTGTATCTATGTTTTGAGTTACATCTTATCTCTCCTCTCTCTTCAGGCCCAGTTTCAGAACAAAATCACTGAGGGTACTTCTGAAAATAGTGGGGGTGCTCTGTATAAATTGGAGATGTATCATAATTTAAAAAACAATTATTAATTGTCACAAAAGCTGATTTGCAAAATCATACACATTTATACGTTTTGATGCAGCATTTTGTGCATACACAAAATGCAAGGATTTTTGTGTATTGGTATTTAAGAAAATCTGCATGCCAATTTACAGTATTAGTCTTACATATTCCATTGAGCAAGGGTGTGCAATTATTTTGGGACTGTGACCATATAGATGTTAATTAGAACATGGAACAGAGAAGATACAAAATTCTGTATAGTTTTATCTTTTAATCCCAGACATGCACTCAATGAATGATGCACAATTTTCTGAAGTGTATTCTGATGGGACCATTCTGCAATTGCTTGAAATTTTGCTGCTATACATTTACATTTATGCATTTGGCAGATGCTTTTATCCAAAGGGACTTACAGTGTGCTTATTACAGGGACAATCCCCCCAGAGCAACCTTGAGTTAAGTGCCTTGCTCAATGACACAATGGTGGTGGCCATGGGGATCAAACCAGCAACCTTCTGATTACCAGTTATGTGCTTTAGCCCACTACACCACCACCACTCCACTATACTATCTACCTATAGTAAAACTGTTAGTAAAACTGAATAAAGGCTAAATAAAATTATTAATTGATTATTTTACCATTCTTCAATTCAATGGTAATTTAGTATACAATTTAACACTCTATATCAGGAGTCTGGTTTAAAAGTAAAATAAAATATTCGGGAAAGAGATTCTAAAAGCTTATTTTAATGTTGGCCGCAAAGTGGACCCGTTTGCTTGTTTTATTCTCAGAACATTATCAACCTGTTTACATACTCATGGGTCATGATGTGGGTCTTGTCAATGTTTGGCACCCCATTCAGCACACCACTGAATAAAACAGGCTTTATGACACTGATAAATGATTACTGCCATAGTAACATTCACATAGAGGTGTGAGGGACTTCAGCATTTTACAAATAAAACCAAGAATAAATATATTCCACTCTCACTTGGTTTTACTCCATGTCCCGGTTCTACGGGGGTGCTTGAGGGTGTTAAGCACCCTCAAATGAACCTTATGGGACTTTTCCACTGCACGGTACAACACGACTCTACTCACATTTTGGGGGGTTCCACTGTGGATAGTACCTGGTACCTGATACTTTTTTTTAGTACCACCTCGGTCGAGGTTCCAACCGAGCCGATACTAAATGTGACGTCAAAATCCCGCAGATCACTGATTGGTCAGCGTCACTGGATTTCTGACACGTGACATCAACCCGCTAGTTTTAAAGTTAGTAACAGTATCATTTGTTCACGCGACTTTCAAATTGTGAAAAAAGAAATGGCTGTGCGCAAAACCATGCCGTGGTCAATAAACGAGGTGCAGACGGTACACTCATTAGCGATGAGCGAAATGATAAAGTCTCTTGGGAAGTGTATCAGCTGTTGGCCACACGGCTACCATCGGACCTACCAACAGTGTAGGGAAAAGTAATAAAAACTTAAAAGTGACTACAGAACCATCAAGGAAAAGTGGAAGTGGTTCGACCAAATGGACGCGATCTAAACCGGCGAGCAATGGGAGGGAGAGTGCCCTGGACTGGTGTTGATCCACGATGGAGGATGGTACATTTTGTTACATTAACTCTATACTCTGCTTGAAAGCTTCACTTTATTTAGTTGACCAGCTACTGGAAACTTGCTTCTAAAACAACCAGGCCAATTTAACTGGTACACTTGTATAAAATCACCATGCAACAACTGTTTTATGCAGCACTATGAGCTAGTAGCTAACAGCTAGCGGTTGTGTTATTGTTTTGGTCACTTTGTGTTGTGTTTAAGATGATGTCACAACAGTAGAGGTAGCGCAACTATGACAATCAGCCTATAATCCCACCCACGTTGAGGTGGCACTAAACTGCAGTGGAAATGCAAGCTCAGAAAAGTGAAGCAAGTAGAGTTGAGGTGAGTCGAACCATAACGTGCAGTGGAAAATTGCAATTAGAGCACACTCAATTGCAGATCACGAAAGTTTTTTTATTAGATATTTCATGTATCTGGCTTTGGGACATATCTCGCATCCACAAGATTTTAATATACTGACTATTTATTCCCCTGACCCTCTGAGTTACTTTTCCATTAATATCAGCCTAGAAAATCCTCATAATCACAATCATTATATCACCATCTCCAGGAATCCTTGACATAACCCACTGCTATGGCATCTGACGTCACTGTGTCCACTCCTCACGTCATAATCACTACGGCCATATTTCAACTGTGACCTTTTATTTGGGGTAAGCTCTTCATGCCCACCATGACTGTTTAAGCTGCCTTGCCATTCATATCAGCCTTGCCAAGCATTGCAATCATAACCATTATTATTTCCATCACTATTCTGACGTCATAATCACTACGGCCATAATTATATTGTAACGCTTTAGTGAAGGAAATCACTTCTGTCACTCATGACAGTCTGAGCTGCTTGTCCATTCATATCAGCTCAACCAATGACTGCTGCCAGACTATCCTCCAATCTTATTAGAGAAGAGCTGCGATAAACTGGGTTATGATATAACTTGTCATTGTTTTTAGATTAGAATAAAATGAGCAACCTCTCCATCTATTGGCCAAATAGAGGAAATGTAACAAATCCAGATGCGCAAGCTAAACTGGTGGAATTTCTTATTTAGCCTGCGAGATTCATATTAGTCTATTATTGATTTTAAGTGTCTGAATGTACAATAAATTGTTTCGAGAGATGCATTAATACATTTTAAAGCACTTTTAAACACATATCTCCTGAATATGTGTAGCATTCACGCATAGTCATTTATATATATATATATATATATATATATATATATATATATATATATATATATATATATATATATATATATATATATATATACATGGTTAAAATAACAGCATGTTCATTGTACATGCACTGGGCAGGAAGGGGTCTGTTTACATGTGAGCAAGCGTGACCTGACATGCAATTATCTCTCTTCATTATAATTTGCATATCAGATCACACTTGCTCACATGTAAACAGACTCCTTCCCGCCCAGTGCATGTACAATCTGTTAAATTAATTTATAGTTTAGAATGAACATGCTGTTATTTTAAGCAACCTTTTGTCCTTCCAGCACAAAAAATAAAAATATTTTTTTAAATAAATGACTAATGCTACACATATTCAGGAGATATGTGTTTAAAAGTGCTTTCGAATTTATTATTGCATCTCTCGAAACATTTTATGGTACATTCAGACACTTTAAATCAATAATAGACTAATAGCATGAATCACTAAATAAGAAATTCCACCAGTTTAGCAGGCGCGTCTGGATTTGTTGCAGTTCCTTTATTTGGCCAATAGATGGAGAGGTTTCTCATTTTATTCTAATCTAGTACTTAGTAATGCTGTTCATACCCCCTTTGTAAAATTTACACCACTGAGAATCATAGATTAAAGAAAAGTTAACTATGACAAATATACAATTTTAAATACATTATTGGTATGAATTTTTTTGAAGTGCCATGTCTTGCAATGCTAAAATATTTAATAAAGGGAAAGCTTTACTGGCCTAAGCAATTAAGAAAAAAGTAAGTATATAAAATCAGTTGGAATATTCATTCTGCAATTCATAATCAAATAATCACTTAAACACAATCCGACACTTTCCAGAATCAATGACATGTGGACTGTTGACCAAGCAAACAGCATCCAGACGCTGCATGCATCAAAGTGATGCACACATGCGTGCCAGTAAAACACGCCCTCTCGTCGAGTAGAGCGACGCTGATTGGCTGCTATACATAACAGCGCCTTTTGCTATTTTAGGATTGGCGGATCTGTGCTTGTCCATTACGTTATGCTCTTTTCTACAAATTCACAGGGATGATAGAAAGAGAAGACGTCATGGAGTGTTCCCGAGCGTCCTTGCAATGAGCATCATTTTAGAATTATCCGACAATTTTCACGGACGGGAGTTGCAATGAAGGTACGGTAAAATTAGGGAAATATCGCAAGCGATTTTCTCTCGATTTGCGATAGCCGGTGGCGCGTTTCTGTTGCATTTTAACTTTGTAATTTGGCATCTCCTTGGAAACAGTCTAAATAATTCATTCATATGTCGTATTCGATGTGTCAACGATCACGTTTCTTAAGAGTTGCATCAGTTGTGTTTGGATTCGTCGTATGATGTCTGCAAAAAGATTATGGTTGTGTTTTCTTCAACATTGGTCTTGCTTTTAAGAGTGTTTACGCTTGGGTGACAGTTATGTAATTATATAATAGCTATATAATTATTTATATATACTGTGTATATATAGTTAATAATAAATGATAATGGACATTTGGAACAGAGTGTACAAGCAAGCTGTGATCATCATAACCCAGTTTATCGCAGCTCTTCTCTAATAAGATTGGAGGATAGTCTGGCAGCAGTCATTGGTTGAGCTGATATGAATGGACAAGCAGCTCAGACTGTCATGAGGGACAGAAGTGATTTCCTTCACTAAAGCGTTACAATATAATTATGGCCGTAGTGATTATGACGTCAGAATAGTGATGGAAATAATAATGGTTATGATTGCAATGCTTGGCAAGGCTGATATGAATGGCAAGGCAGCTTAAACAGTCATGGTGGGCATGAAGAGCTTACCCCAAATAAAAGGTCACAGTTGAAATATGGCCGTAGTGATTATGACGTCTGAATAGTGGACAATGACGTGAGAAGTGGACACAGTGAGGTCAGACGCAAGGATTCCGGAGATGGTGATATAATGATTGTGATTATGAGGATTTTCTAGGCTGATATTAATGGAAAAGAAACTCAGAGAGTCAGGGGAATAAATGATCCCCCACTGAAATGTCACAATGATGTGATGAAAATGAACTCAGACAGTTATCAGGGATGAATGGAAGTGATTTCCCTTCTCTAAAAACTTTACAATTGATTGATGAAGCTTTATGATGTCAGAATGGTGGATTATGATGTGAGGGGTGAATATGGTGATGATGACAAAGTTTGTTCTAATGCTTATGATTGTGGAAGTAGCAGTGGTGGGATTTAAATGGATAAATGTTTCCCTACACCTAAATTAGGGGTTAAAGGGGACATTTGCAGACATCAAAATGTGATTTACTTGCAGTACTGGAGAAGTATGAATGTCTCAAGTCTTAATGATGGGGAGAAATAATCATATTTGATATTTAGGTCTAGCAGAGATGAATTCTTGCACGCAGAATATCTCCATTTTTCTAATACACACTCCTTTGCATGCAATGAATGTAGTTGTTAAAGTATTGACCTCTTTTCTTGAGGGAACAGATGTGAGGGTCTACGTGAGTGGGTATAATTAGAGGGTTAACTGCATGTCTGTTAAATCAGGTTTATGAATAATTCCTCTGATTCATAAGAGCACTGCTCTGTTTGGCTTTGTATCTCCCTGTGGTTAATGTAATGATGTTGTAGTGACACTTTGAATAGACCAATTACTCCCTGGGAGGGAAAAGGATGAAACTATCTTCTTAAAGAAAGCTTTTATAGGGGAGGACACCCAGGAGAACTCCTCTTTTGACATTGGTTTTTGGAAATTAAGCTGTTTTAAATCAGATAATATAGTAGCAAGCAGGGGCATGAGTGCATTAGAAGTATGATGGGTGTATTGACATTTGTTTGTTGTGAAATTATAAGTCAGTGTAATTTTAATATGTTGGACATCAATTAGTGTGCTTATTTTTATTTTATTAAGTATTTTTTGAGTAATTTACAACTCAGAATTCTCAGATCACGCCCGATAATTATCGTTTCATTAATTTCTCGTTTATAGAGTGACCCAAGTCCTACATTATCTGGTCCACACTAAAGTTTTCTAAAGCAATTTTAATCTGGACTCCTATATGTTTCTAGTAGGGTTGCAGATTTTAAGAATTTTTTTAATCGTTAATCGTTTAAGTTAATAAATGAGAATCGATTAATCATTAACAATATCTCTTAATAAACTGTAAGTGGTGAACAGCTTGAAACTCAAAAAATGGCAAGATTACTGAACGCAATTAAGATGAAATTGATTAATCAACGATCTATAAGCTTAATTGATCAAATAATTAACAACAAATAGTCAATCATGTTCATTAACATCCTTTGTTTCAGGAGACACATTGGTTGGCAAAGACAAGAGAAACACAAGTCCTCTGAAGTCTGAAAAGTTTGAGATTTGCTGATATGTTTAATATTAAAAAGTGGAAACGGAGTGGCATATCTCCCAAGAAGGTAATTATTGGTAATGCCAGTCATTCTGTAATAAGAGGGCTGTCTCCAAATAACAAATGCTGATAACTACGATTCATTAAATTTACATTTAATGAAATAATCCATCTGCGATGGACTGGCGACCTGTCCAGGGTGTCCCCCGCCTTTCGCCCAATGTTAGCTGGGATAGGCTCCAGCCCCCCGCGACCCTGTACACAGGATAAGCGGTTGACGATGGATGGATGGATGGATGAAATAATCCATCTTTTTGTCTGAATAATTTTAAAGGGACAGTTGTTAGCCACATTTATCATTCACATTTATTGTACGGTGCATTTAATGCAATGAAAGTCAAAGCTAACTGAGGCTAACACTTTGCATAATACCGTATCTCCTTATGTGGTCCACAGAAGAAAGAAAGTCATACATTTCTACAATTATATTACTGATATGTATTATAATTACATATCAGCTTGTGTAATTAGTTGTACTTTCATGTGAAGGCTCATTTGTCAGCGAAGTCATTACAAGTCATGTATGTCTGTCAGTGGGGTTGATTTCTTTACACAGTGGTGCTTTTACAGAGAGTTTCTTACAATGCAAATTAAAGGTGCAGAGTCATTGTTTCTGATAAGCTCAAATGGAGCATACATTATAAAGTTATCTGATTCACATCACTTAATGCAGTTATAAGACTCTGCATTAGTTATGCTGTGAGCCCTTTTCAGACACATTTGTCTGAATTAAGTTGATCTCGGCATGCGCACGGTCATCTTTCAGATCTCTCTGGTGTACAGCGAGCTTATCAATTCAAAATAAGCATTTACCGCACTGCTTTTAAAAAGAGTCCCCATGCATCAAATTGTGACTGAGGGGAACTGTATTGCTCTGTTTACCTTGACGGACACAGATCTTTCAGCCTCACTACTGTCTCTCGGTCTACGTGAAGGAATAGGTCATCATTAGGAACCTCATTAGGATCATCAGACCTCTAAAAGCAAGAGACTCCATCACTGCAGTCTGTCAACCTGTCAGAAACTACCAGCACCAATGCTGGAACAGCTGTAGTTTAACAAGCTAGTGGAGATGTACACACACACATATACACATGCGATATAAACACAAGAATATGGAGGTGAGGCTATGATTTTGAAATGTGAAGTTTTGTTGCTTTTTATGTCCTTGTGGAAAAATTACTCTACCACGGATCCAGCAGGAAAAGATCCACCAATCAGAGAATCATGGCCTAAAAAGTGCGGCAAAAGAGCTGTGCAGCGACCGCCCACTCCCGTGATGATGCACTGCGAATGCTGCAATCGGTCTCCTTACACCCTCAAACGACGAAAAGATTTGTAAAAATGTATTTTTAATTTTAATGCTTCATGGGATAGTAGTTCATACCCTAACGAACAACCTGGTCTCATTGAATGAATAATAGTCTTTATACATTTTTGCAAACTGACTTTTACGTGTCGCTTTCTAGGTTTTGCTGCAGTTTCTTGGTGAAATTAACACTAGAGGCGCTACAACAACTGTGCATTTTATACATTGTCACACAAAACAAATTGGCATTTTAAAAGACTGTCGGTTAGGGTTAGGTATTGTTAAGGGTAAGGGTAAGGATGTCTGGTCTTGTGCAATTAAGGTCTTTCATGAGCAGCCTGAGAGTTTAACAAGTCTTGTACGTTTGTCTTTTTGTCAGATTTTCACATACTTTTTTTGCATCAAATCAAAGTTTTTAATGTTGTGATCACCTCGGAGTTGGTTGGTTTGGTTATGAAATCCCTAAGGAGAAATGTATGGGGAAAACACTTTGCAAACCAAGACTGTTGATAAAGTGGGCGGACACTGTTACGCTCTACTGTAGATTAGCTTCATAATGTACTATATATACAGACTTCATTCAAAGAGTTATCGTTATTTGTAAATTATACAAATGATGACTGAGTAAATTCAGTCTATCTGTCGTGCTCTGCATGAGTCTGTGATGGCTGTGTCCTCCTCACTCAGCTCGCGGGGTGCTAATTGAAGTGACAGGGGGAAGCTGTAGCGCCGGCTCTCTGCCATACTGAAGCACGAGCAGCAATTTCACACTCGACCTTATGTTACGCAACACGGCACTCACGATATCTGCCATACTGTTCAGATATTCTGTGTACTGCCAGAAGGGCATCACTTCAACCCAGGGTTTCTCATGAACAGCCAACATTATTTTATAATCTGATAAACGCAGAAATGACCAGCCAACACAAACTTCAGTGTAATGGGTTGAGAATTTGAAATGGCTTACATAAATACACAATAAAGATACTGTCCCAGTTTATGGAATTAAAAAAAAATATATATATATATATATATATATATATATATATATATATATATACTATGTTATATGATAATAGGCCTAACTTATTTATTGAACTCAATCGACTGCTTTTGTGGCATAATGTTGATTACCAAAAAAAAAATTTGACTTTGTTCCTTGTTTATTTAAAAAACTGCAAAAATTGTGGCTACAGAGGAAGTGAATGGGGCATGTCCCTAAATGTTGAAAAAAATATACTGTTTCAAATGTATATAACCACAAGACAAAAACATTACATGTTTTGTTAACATGACTTTAGTGTGATTAAATCGCCTACTAACTTATCTGTGTAAAGTTATATCCAGTTGTCATGACAGCATATTGCCAGTAAACGCTGTAATGCTGTTAAATCACTATTTTATTCCACAAAAAAATCATGTTAACACATATAATGTTTATGGCTATACTTTTGAAACAATGTGTATTTGTGGTAATCAGTATTAAGCCACAAATGCTGTCGATTGAATTAAACCTGGAATATTCCATTTTAACATGGTTAATGTCACAAATTTGTTTACATTTGATTAGTGATCTAGAATTCATTTTAGATAATACATTTAGTTTGATTAAAATTACATAACCCTAAAACTTAGAAAAAACAAAAGAAATTGAAATATATCTAGACATACTTTATAGGTATTTAAATTATTTATCATACACAGTATGAAATTTTTTTTATATATATATATATATATATATGCATATGCAGGACTAATTTAGTGCTCTCTTGTAGAACATAAGATAAGAGTCACTAATATCTAATTGTATGCAGATGTTTTTGCCATTCTCTAGTGTTATGATTTGATACACCAAAGGGCCACAAATAGCAGTGCCGCATTATGTAAGTGCTTAAACAGAGCAGAGCCACAGGGTGAACCAAGTACTCGATCTGGCTTAACCTGCTCTGTGCCGAGCGTAAGGACAACAACAGATCTCAACCACTCAGCTTAAACTATCGATACATCAGTCAACACAGCCCCATTATGCAAGTCAATCTTTCTCCTTATCTCTCTCTGTCTGCGTCTCCACATCCATTCTGCATCATAAGAAGCATACATGTTCATATTAGCCCATTGATTTTCCAGCACTTAAATAGAGGATGCATCCCCTCCCCACCCCCCAACTCTTCATGCAGTATTCTAAGACGAGATAGAATGCCATGGTGGGTCACAGCCTGTGATGAAAGCTACTGGACAGCTGCCATATTTATAGGGTCAATAATGTGATGTTTGTGTGCATTTGCATCTATGGGGGTTTATTGATTAATATATTTAGAGAAGACAAAGAAACAATAACGTTGACCTCCGAACCTACGATTATGAATAAGAAAGCCCTGTGTTGGTGGTGTTATGACACATCCGGTAGAGTGAAAGCTTAATGTCTTATCCAACATCTTCTAAATGTACTTGTTAAGTAAAAGAAAGCTTGTAGAAGCCCCAGTACATTAGACATTTTAAGAGCAACAGTACTCATAGTACTATCTACTCTCTCTCTCTCTCTCTCTCTCTCTCTCTCTCTCTCTCTCTCTCTCTCTCTCTCTCTCTCATGCTCTCTGTTTCTCCCTCTAGATTTTATGATTATTATGGAAGCACTGTTTAGTTTGTACATCCATTTAGCTGAAACCTGAGAGACATACATTAATCTCGGCTGTTTAGCTCTCACAAACATGACTTCCCACTTTCCTGAGACCATTTTAACATTCCAAACGCACACTAGAATTAGTCAGAACTTGTCTTGCATGGTCTTATTATCCTAACAGCCATTTACAATGTATCATATTCCATGTGCTCTTGAGGATTCACTTAAGAACGGCAAAAATTGAATTGCAATTTATTGCAGTAGATCACATACCTAATTTAAAAGTAAAGTCTATACCTTTCTAAATTGTGTGCCTGTAGTGCGTCCGAATGGAGTTGCCAAAATAGCATCTTTTTTCAAACAGATTTCCCGAACATTATTCTAGTCTGCCATTGGTTGGATAGAAAGACAGTCCTGTCCCAAACTTACACCATTGGTTTAGCCAATTTTGCTGTGTAAGGGGGTGGATTTCCCATACAAAGACATAACTCACTGCTGCTTAACCACCATAGGACGATGCATTGTTGGAGACATGAACTGGGCTGCGTTTCCCAAAAGCATCGTAAGCCTAAGTAGATTGTAGAAACTATTGGTGCCTATGGTCTCTACGGTCAACTTAAGCTTGCAATACTTTTGGGAAACACAGCCCTGGCTAGTCACAACTGTTTTCCGAAACCATAAATATGTCACACCACCATTCAAACCACAATGGTTCAACAATATAGACTATTGTGAAGTATTTCTGAGTAAACTTCCCGTCACCTTTGTAGGAATGCAAAGTGCATGTTACACAAAGTAACATTTATCTTTAACAATGCTATCAAAGTGAATATCAGGCACAACAGTGCTGGCATCTATAACACGGGCCATCATCTTGATCGTTTTGGTTGGATCACAATACTGCGTCAACAACAAATACGTCATCATTTTCAGATATATCAGTTTTCCTAGTCCAGACTATAATGTGAAGACAGCTTTTTCAAATTTATTGTCTTGGAAGAACATTTTTGCTAACAAAAATGCCGCCTCAGTGTGGACGGAAGGCCAAAGCATAAGGAAAAATATGCTTTTTCGTGTGGACGTGGCCTTAAAAAATAAAACACTTTTGAGAACACCACAGAGCAGAACCGCATGTTTACACTTCTCAGGGAGAGAAAAATCAAATATCACTAGTTTACTTGAAGAGCCCAACAGTCCAGATCGAGAAATAAAAATGCCACTTATTTTTAACTAAATGTAATAAAAAAAAATTAAAAAAAGGTTAAACCTTTAAAGTCAGACCTACCATGATCATGTGGTTGTTAACTGATTGGATATACCTCTGCTGAAGCCATCATCATGCTTTATATCATCCTCCTCTTTAAAAAAACGTGCTTAACAGTGGAATTCTACAGTGTCATAGTAAGCTGGAATACTATAAAGTATTCTAACATAGAAAAAATATCACACTCTTCACCTTTAAGAATATTGAAGTTGATTGGAGTTGGTTGTTTTCCTGTTATTATGCCAAAAAGCAGGTAGTGAGTAACATAATGTGAAGCTCAGTAAAGCATATGTGTATGATTTAATTTGTGACATGCAGACAGATCTGCCCTCTGTGGGGACAATAAACTGCAGATTTGGGACAAAGTACCTTTTTAGCCATGATGTGTTTGTATTTAAAATATAATGTTAGTGGAGAAAACAAAATAACTTGGGTTTGCTCTGTGCAGGTGTCTTTGAAAACACAGGGTGGAAATCACCATTGCAGGATTTGGAAAATGTTTGTATGCTTGAAACAAAACTTTCATTCTTGCACCTATCCCAGTTCAATGTGTTAGCAATTTGACTTGTAGTTGACGTCCATGAAGTGTTAACACTGTGGCTGTGTTACGGTTTTGGCAAACAATGGTGACAGAAGGGGCAGAAGTTGTTTGGAAAAGCTGTTTGGAATTTTAGATACCCATTTTCTATTAGGGATGGGCATCGAGTGGGTAGTCGAGTATTCTAACCCACAAAAAACAAGTACTCAACTACTCATAAATTAAAGGGATAGTTCACCCAAAAACGTTAATTCTCTTATCATTTACTCTCTTGTCATAAAGGACTTCAATATGGATTCAAACACTGGAGACATATGGATTACTTTTGCATATCCTTATGTGATTTTTGGAGCTACAAAGTTCTGATCAACATTCACTTGCATTTTATGAACCTACAGAGCTGAAAAATTATTCTTTGTTTGTCAAAATATATCAAGGATTGCCACACTTTGCTTTCAAAAGCACAGACGCCATCATATCATCTACTCTCATCCAAAACCCCTATGACACACATCCACAGTGGATTCAATTGTAACTGCAAGATTTGGTGAGAGTTTTAGAGGGAACTTCAGCGTTGCTCATGGCATGCAAATGCAGAAAGGAAAATTAATTTGGGATATTTGAGTAGTGTTTTTAATACTCGAGTAGCTGACGTAGAACAAGTACAGGATTAGTCGTGCATATCCTTAAATAATATGTGTTTCAATACTTGTGCAGTTGATTTGTCATAACATCCTTTATATCTGATATTTCTTCTCCAGGCGGGGGCCTCCTCCATGTGGGCGTCATGTTGCGGGCTTCTGAACGAGGTGATGGGCTCAGGTACGGTCCGTACACAGCAGCCGGGCTTCGGAGCTGGAGCCGGGCCATTCCGCTTCGCCCCCAGTGCTGGATATTCCACCTACCCCCCCAGCAGCACCACATCAGGAACCACAGGCCTGGTGTGCAAAGCCTGCGGACTGGCCTTCTCCGTGTTCCGACGAAAGGTAGGGCAAAAGTGGTTTATGAGATACGATTTGGCATGAATCAAAGGTTTTTCAGGATATAAGACAACTTTTATTATCAAAACAACTTAAGGTGGGTCACACGGGTGGACTGACATGCTGACAAGTGCTCACAATCCCTGTAAAATCATCAAAACAGACCATTCTAACCAGCTTGGAAGATCAGCTGTCAGCAGGGGTGGACTAGGAAGAGAAATCGGCCTGAGATTTTACATAGAAACCGGCCATACCATTTCAGCTTATCGCGGCCTATCCAGCTCCCGTTTCGCAATGGCCAGTCCGCGCCAGGCTATCAGCTATCAGCCTTAGGCTGGGCTAAGCTCCCCCTTCCCCACAGGGTTATGATGAATGTGTGCTGCTCTTCATCTTGCTAGTCTGGTATGAAGTGTTTACTTCTCGAGATATCATCAGTGTTGTGATATTCTATCAGCACATTCACATCTGTCTGCACCAGCACACGTATGCATAGTCATGATGGATAGAGCTGGCATAAACTCCAATTGGACTGGATTGATTGAACATGGTGACATTTGATAACAATCACTGAGCCAGCCAACAGAGACAGAAATGCTTTTCACAGAGTTTGAAAGCTAAAACCCTCCTCAGTCAAGATAAGTTGCAGCATGCAGCACTGATTGCAGACAGTTTAGAGATGGCAACATTTGTCAGTTTTCCTTCAGTGTCAATCAAAAAACTAAACCATGACATAATTAAATCACTCATTTTATGAAGTTGACCATTTACTGCTAAAGGAAATTATCAGTGCACATTGTAAATTGATTTTCACCCACCAACCCATTAAAGGAATAGTTCAACCAAAAACGAAAATCGGTCTTCATGTACTCACCTTCATGCCATCCCAGATGTGTAAGACTTTCTTTCTTCAGCAGAACACTAATTTCAGCTCTGTTGGCCCTTACAATGCAAGTCAACAGGGTCCAAAACTTTGAAGCTCAGAAAGCATGTAAAGGCAGCATAAAAGTAATCCATACGACTCCACTGGTTAAATCCATGTGTTCAGAAGGGATATGATAGGTGAGGGTGAGAAACAGATCAATAAGTCAATTTTTACTATAAATCTCCACTTTAAAAACAGCCCTCCCCTCTCTTAAGAGTTCGTCTTCTTTTGTTTATGCTGATTCACATTCTTCATGCATATCGCCCTACTGGGCAGGGAGGAGAATTTATAGGAAAAAAGGACTTTTCCTTTAAGCACATAAAGGAAAAATTATTTCCTACTGACATAATAAAGCAGAAGACATAAAACAACCATCTTAAGACATATGTTTTTGTGAAACATCTAATGTGCCTTAGACTTTTGCACATTACTGTATGTTTGCATTCAAGGAATTTTAACAGTAACACTGTTGTTTATCCATTGTATTGTTGAAATTGCGAACCCCTTTCTCTCTAATGCTTTTTATTCTCTTCTCCCTGGCAGCACATTTGTTCGGACTGTAAGAAGAGCTTCTGCTCTCTGTGCTCTGTGCTGCAGGAGAACCTGCGCCGCTGTGCCACCTGCCACCTGCTGTGGGGCACGGCCTTCCAGCGGCCACGCTTAATGCGACTCCGCGTTAAAGACCTGCGGCAGTACCTCACGCTGCGAAACATCAACACGGACACCTGCAGAGAGAAAGAGGACCTGGTGGACCTCGTGCTCTGCCATCTGGGTGCCGAGTTGGAGATCGGAGAACATGGTGAGGAGGAGGAAGAGGAGGTGGAAGGGGATACAGACAGAATGCCGTCACTCCCGTGCTCTCTTTCCACTCTGCCTGCCTCTGCCACGCGCTCTGCATCACAGCAGTCGGCACTATCCGCAACCGCCTCTCAGGGAGAAGCTCTCAGTCGCAGTGATAGCTCAGGGACAACCAGTCAGGTGAGGCGATGGGAATTCTTTGATTCTGATCAATTTGTTCAGTTTGTAGTAGGGCTGTCAATTTAACGTGTTCATTTAGTGTGATTAATTATATGAAAAATAATGTGTTAAAAAATGTATGTAAATTTCGAAACCATCAGAGAAATGCAAGCTTAATGTACCACCTTGATGTGGTAATAGGGGGCAGTCAGCTCCAGCTGTACAGCTTAGATCAAATCAAATATACCAGTGAGCAGTGTAATAATGTCTATACAATTGTCTCTGTGGTAAACATTACTTGAAAAGATTTTCAACAACAACATTTTTGTTTATTAATTTGCATGTAATTGGTCAATCATGCCAAATTATTTAAAACTTGACAAATGATGTATGATGTTACGTGGACAACAGTTGTTGTCCTTATTTAGCAACATTCTAGCTATTTTCATTTTTAAAGCACATAATGTATCGTTTCAAAATTCACATTTAATATATGACTGTATGTGTGTAATGTTTTAGAACAAAATGGGAAGTCACTTTAATGTTAACGTTTGACCTTATTTTACTCATCAAAAATCACTCTTGTAAAAACCTGTTAGAAATACTTTAGGGAACCCATGGTGCAGCTCTATTTTGATTCAAATAATCAATTTTTGTTCTTAAATTATTATCTGGACATTGGGCTGAAACGATTAGTCGACATTATCGACAAAAACATTTTGACAATTAATTGTTGCAATAATCGGCCGAATAGTCGAATAATCACTCTAATAATCGTTAGATTAGTCGATTATAAAAATAATCGTTAGTTGCAGACCTACTGGACATTTATGAATTATCTCACAGGAAAGGAAAACGTCAAGTCATTTCATGTGGTCTTTAAGCTGCTTACAGCCCTTAGTTTCTGAACATTCAGCTCTGACGTGCTTTGATGTGACCACGTGGGTTCTTGAAACAGCTGTATCCCACGAGGCTAGTAGTGACTTTTAAGCTTTGCCTTTTTTCAGATTTGACATGCTGAGCACATTACATAAGGTTGGAACAGATCTTCTCATAATTCCTTCCAGCGCGACAGGAGAGTAGAGTCGCAATCAGCTACACGTGGCAAATGACTAGGCATATAGGGACACATTTATTGGGACATCCTCAGTTGGGAAATTCATTTCTAAATAAAGCAAACATTGTTTTTTAATATACTAAAAGTTTTCTTTTAGGAAAAGTGTTAGGGTGAGTATTGTTATATTTAGCTTAATAAAAAAAATTGTCTATGGTATGTACTCTATGTAAACGTCTGTGTGTGTTTAAGGAGAGATTGTGATGGTCCAGTGTGACTCAATAGAGCCTGGGTAGGCAGGCTGGCCCATTCATTATTAATGCGCAACCAGCCAGCAAAGCTGTGCGACGTCTGTTCTGTATGTTGTCTTGTGTGAGAGTTCAGTCCATGTGCTGAGCTTCCTCATAAACACAGTCAATTCCTCAGCCAGACAGCAGACAGGATGAACGCCATTAGCCAAAAGAGGAAGAGAATGAGAGAATGGCTTCTGTATTTCCAACAAAATTTTGTTGGTTTGATATATTTAAAGAAAGCATTTCTAATCAATAAAAGCTATTATAAACAGTAATAGATTTAAAGTGGATCAGATTAGTTTTGGATAAAGGAATATTTCAGGCTCAATTCAAGTTAAGCTCAATCGACAGCATTTGTGGCAAAATGTTGATTACATGTTAACATGATTTAGTGTGGTAACATCAAATCAATTTGGTACTTTAGCCCAGTGGTTCTCAACCGGGGACACACATTAGGGGGCCGCAGCATACTTCCAAGGGGGCCTCAAGTTGACTTAAAATGAATTTACAATAAGAAATATTTAAATAATTCAACTTAATTAAAATGCTAAAAAAGCTCTTTAAGATATATGCCTACAAATGATAAACTTAGGTCTGACTCATGCTTCGCTGTAACACCTGTTATATATGGTAAATGGTCTGCACTTGTATAGCACTTTTTTTAACCTTAGAGGTTACCAAAGCGCTTTACACTGTGTCCCAGTCACCCATTCACACACACACACACTCATACACCAATAGCGGCAGAGCTGCCATGCAAGGCACTAGCCTGCCATTGGGAGCAACTTGGGGTTCAGTGTCTTGCCCAAGGACACTTCGGCATGTGGAGTCATGTGGGCCGGGAATCGAACCGCCAACCCTGTGATTGGCAGCCAACCCGCTCTACCAACTGAGCCACAGCCACCCCATTACATTTAATAACACCTGTTGGTCTTTCATAACTTTGCTTAAACAATGTTATAAAACAGCTTTTTTTTATGAAAATGGTAACTGTGCTCTGACAGCTTAAATATTTAAAATGCTTAACAAGATGTCATTGTGATCACACATGTGTGATTGTATTCTTCCGAGTCTATGTAGAGTGCTGGCTACAACTGTAACATTTAAAGAGAGGAAAAAGGACAATTGCCACCAAGAATTTACAAACGGGTTTGGCTTAGAATCATTTGTAGACTAGCAATGTGGAATATAACAATATGTACAGTGGCACCTTTTGCCCATTGTCCTGGAATTACAAAGGCACATACAGTTGAAATCACAAGTGTTTATCTTAATCAGATGACACTAAGTGAGATTATGTGTCTTCACACTCAGAGATGTTATCTGTACCTTTACCCGTTTACACACACATAGATGTTATGTGTGCGCCTTTTTCAAATGCTTAAGAGAGTGTTTAAATACAGTTTTATGTATACGGTTGCAAAAACATGCAATGCACATACAAGACATTGTTGCAGGGAGACATTAGTGCCTTTCCAAATACAGAACTGCACCTTTCACCTCTCCCAAACTGCGAGCAGTGTCTAAACCAAGAAAACAACATCAAATAAAGTATTCTCTACAAGACGAAAACAAAATGCCATCATGTACATATCAGGAGCTGTCTGTTCTTTGTTTGTAGAGCCATACAGTACAGTAGTATGTTTGGTTTCAGACGTTCATTCCATTCCTAGGGAATGCTGTCTCCAAACAGTGGCTAGCCCACTGGGTCGTCAATGCCATTGCTTTGGCCTATCAGACCCAGGCCATGCCCACCCCTTTGTGGGTTCAAGCACACTCGACGAGAAGTGTGGCATCCTCATGGGCACTGGCCAACGGCACCTCCCTAGCAGACATCTGAAAAGTGGTGGACTGGGCAACACCCAATACCTTTACGAGATTCTACAATCTCAGGGTTGAGTCGGTTTTGTCCCGTATTCTCTCAGGTCCGAGCACGTAGAACTCGGGAATAGGGAAGATTTTTGGGAAATCAAATGTTACAACTTCGTTGACATGACTAAACACAGGTAAACCCTGTAAACGATTTTCACACTAAAATCATGTTAACATGTATAATATTTATTTACGTCTTGTGGCTATACTTTTGAAACAGTATGAATTTTAACATTAATGGACTGGCACCATTCACTTTGATTGTAAATGCCTTACTGTTACTACAGTTTTTGCTCTATTTTTTGTTTAATAAACGAGGGACAAGTGAAAATAATTTTCTTCGGAAATCAAAATTATTCTACAAATGCTGTCAATTAAAAACATTGATTGTCATTTGAAAACTCAATAGTTTTCCTAATATAATTTTTTTTCCTAAGGAAACGGTAGTGCAGGCCATTTTTTACTCAATCTGGAATCATAGAACTTTGTTTTTTGGTGGAGAAAACACCATTCTAGTGTGGTAGAGAGGTGTAAAGTAGCTAAATGAATACATTTTCAAACAAATGATTGAAAAAAAATTATTTGTGTGTACAAAGCCTGAGCCTGGGATTCCTTTCATTAAAATATGTGACAAATATCTTAGTTCACTCATAGAACATGTTTTTTTTTTGTTATTTAAACTTATTGTGACCCTTAATTACTGATAAGTAGCTGAGTGGTCAGATATAACAGGTTTTTTAGACTTAAAATACGTCCTTTGTGTTTTATCATTAGGACCATGGAGATGCTGCATCAGTTTCTCTCCTCAACCTGGAGCCTCATGAGGAGATACTGGAGGTGAGAGAAACTGTCTTTGTGTATTCTTTCCCTGCAACAGCATGACAACAAATCAACATTTGTTATGTTATTATACTACTGCCTGTGAAGATGATTGGGTTACTTTGAAACACTCAGATTCTCTCTGAGCATCCATTAACATTTATAATTCAATGCTAAGAAATATCTTCTGGAGTTATATTATGTTTGTGTTGTTGTAGGATTGTTGACTGCAGTTGAATGCTATAACCCCATGTGTTTTACCCTAAGCAGGCGAGCCCGGCATCGCAGAGACGGGCGCGCGCCTCCCTCTCAGACCTGTCTCACGAAGAAGACATTGAGAGTCTGACTGTACGGCAGCTGAAAGAGATCCTTGCACGAAACTTTGTCAACTATTCAGGTTGCTGTGAGAAATGGGAGTTGGTGGAGCGTGTCCATCGACTTTACAGAGAGAACGAACACAACAGAAGATCCAGTAAGAACATGAAACATATTGTTATAATTTTGTATTGCTTTCTTCATGATACAATCAGTCAATGAAGTGTTAATCATAACTAAACAGTAGTTAATGTAAGATGAACCAATATGGGTTGCATAAGAAAATAGTAATGGCTCTACTTACAAAATCGATAGAATTGCACATAAAATGTTCATGGGTACTTCAACAGACATTTTAGATATATAATTGGCAAAATAATGAGAGGTCAACTTTTGTATTTGTTAAAGCTGGAAATAGCACAGCTGACCGTCGTATAATGAAAGCGGTGGATGATGAGAAAGAATGGGCCCATTTTTTCACATTTTTCAATTCCAGAAAAGAGACAGAGCCTTTCCTGAAAGACTTTAAAAAAAAAAAATATATATATATATATTTAAAACGTGAAACTGAATCAGTCAAGGATCAGTACAAATTCAACTGTGGCATATATGATTTTCAAAAAAGCCTCATGGTCTCCTTAAAATTGTTTTTTCTTTTCTTTCTTTGCAGTGGACAATGTTAGCAACATATCTGCAGGTAAGAGAATACATATGTTACATATACTGTACATGTACTTTTATGTTAACACCAAATTAATTTGGTACTTTAGTATGTAGTCTGATAAATGTATAAACATGTAGATAAATAATAGGCTTTGCAAGCAACATTTAACCCTGGATTCATGTTTTTTAACTCTGGGCTAAGGCCAATTTTAACCTTGGGTTAAACAACGTTTCACACTTGTTATTTTAAAAACAATGCCACCATGTGATTTTAGGGTTTTACAGTTGTTAAGCAACAGACAACCCATCTCAAACCAAACAATGCTTGCCTCGTTAAATATTCATGAGATTTGTACAGTCACAGAAATGCTGCCTTCAGGTGAACCTGGGAAGATCGTACCTCCAAGTTGATTTGGCATTCAAGTGGGAAACAAAATACAGAAGAAGCCAAACATAAACAAATGCACAATGAACAATGCCAAAGGCTCTTTTTCTGTTGTACCAGTGAATAAACAACTAAAAAGTGAATACACCTACAATACTTAAAGACAACATATATGATTTACTAAGGCATGGTATCTAACAAATTATTAATTATTTTGCCTAAAACTAACTGAATTAATTGACTGTCATATACACCAATCAGCCACAACATTTAAACCACCTGCCTAATATTGTGTAGGTCCCACTTGGGCTGCCAAAACAGCGCCAACCCGCATCTTAGAATAGCATTCTGAGATAATATTCTTCTCAGCACAATTGTGGTGACTTTGTCCGTTTGACCCATTCTGGCAATTCTCTGTGACCTCTCTCTTCAATAAATTCTGTCCACAGAAATGCCACTCACTGGATGTTTTTTGTTTGTGGCACCATTCTGAGTAAATTCTAGAGACTGTTGTGTATGAAAATCTCAGAAGATCAGCAGTTACAGAAATACTCAAACCAGCCCATCTGGCACCAGCAATCATGCCACGCTCCAAATCATTGAGATCACATTTTTCCCAATTCTGATGGTTGATGTGAACATTAACTGAAGTTCCTGATCTCTATCTGCATGATTTTATGCACTGCACTGCTGCCACACGATTGGCTGATTAGATAACCGCATGGATGATTGTTGTTGTCTGTTGTTGGCTGGTTTGGGTATTTCTGTAACGGTTGATCTTCTGAGATTTTCATACACAACAGTCTCTAGAATTTACTCAGAATGGTGCCACACAAAAAAAACATCCAGTGAGGGCAGTTCTGCAGATGGAAATGCATGGTTGATGAGAGGGGTCAACAGAGAATGGACAGAGTGGTTCATACTAGTGATGGGTCATTCGCAAACGAGCCGGCTCGCATTTCAGATTAGCCGAATCTATTTAAAAATAAATATTAAAAAAATTAAGATATGAATAATCAAAAGATTTAATTGAATAGATTTAACTAATTCAAAGAACGAAAAATAAATAAAATAATATAGGCCTAAATGCTCAAGCACACACACATTCTGTCTGCTCAGACTAACAGCTTCACCTGTTGTTCCTGTCAATCAGACACGTGGTGTCAACCAATGGACCAAAGATGTGTGAGGGAGGGCAGAGCCCTCCTAGAGTACAAGGGTACTTCTTATGTAAAGAAGTAACCTTGTGACTTCTTTACATGAGGTTGTAATTATTTTTTTTTATTATTTTTTTAATGTCTCCTTATATTATTCTTCTTTTTGTGTGTCAGCCCATGTTAAAATTAAGTTGATTGTAATTTGAATGTCATTTTTTTGTAATAATTTTGTTTTTTGCTTAAAAAAAAAAGTAGCAGCCGAGAAAAGAGAGTAAGAACAGCTGTGAAAACAAAAGTGGAAAATGAGTCGGAAGCACAGTAGCATTTTGATGCATTTTAATAATGTAGACAATGTTAGAGCACAGTGTAGAATTTGCCAAAACAAAATCTCATATAAAGCCGGTTCTAAGCACAACCTAATAATTTAATTAGAATTGTTTTAACACCAATCATAGTCAAACTATCGCAAACTGTTTGACTTGCAAAAATACAAAACATGTTTTTTAAAGAGCTGTTTGGGAGCCAAAAGAGCCGGCTCTTTTTGGTGAGCTGAGCTGGAATGCCCATCACAAGTTCATACTGACAGTGTCTACAGTAACTCAGATAACCACTCTGTACAATTGTAGTGAGAAGAATATCATCTTCGAATGCTATTGTGAGATGTGGGTTGCCACTGTTTTGGTGGCACGGGGGGGATCTACACAGTATTAGGCAGGTGGTTTTAATGTTGTAGCTGATTGGTTTAAAATAAATTCATATTTTTTAAATAAAGTACAGAAGTTAAAATAATTTTGCAAAATCATTGGTTTCCATGATCTTCATGTAGACACGCCCCTTCCAATGTCCCAACTTGGAAACTCGGGTATCATCTAGAATTACGACTTTTCCACTCGTAAATTTGACTTTGCTGGGTCATTCATGTGCTCAGAACTCGTAATTATGATATTTCTGGTTCCACTTGAAGGGTACAAAACTTTTTTTAGTTTCAGTGTCTGAGGGAAACAGTTAAAATGTCAAACAGTTATGGCTGATGCATTAACTGGAATGATGAATCATTTAATCAATTGATTTATGTGGAGACATTTCCACAGATGAACAAGCAGTTATTAAAACACCAAGTTGGGTGTTCGTTGTGTGCTCTACTTGTCAACTCAATGTTATTTACCTCATAAATATGCAAATAAGAAAATCAAACTAGGGTTTACAAATATAAAGTGTAAAATCTTGAAACCTGACTACCCAGGATTCATTTCTAACTCAGGATAAAGTGTTAACCTTGTGAAATTTGGAAAATGCTAGCTTATGCTAAAAATGCTAACCCTGCCATTACTGTGTTTGTCAAAGTTATAGTTTACCCTCCACCTATATGCAATGGAGGTACTGAAGGTAAGATTAAGTCTTTGTGTAATGCTGCCCCAACATCATTTGAAATCATTCCATTATCATGAATGTGGGTGAAAAGTGATTGCATCCCAATGCATGTTGGCAGTGGCTGAAGTTTGATATGTGGCTCTCACGTGCATGATCAAATTTGTGTCTGATAATATGTCATTAATGCTCCTAATGTGATCTGTCTGTCTCTTATAGCTTGTCACATTACTGTAATTGCACCTTGCCATCATCATTTAATTTAATGATTAACACTTGGACAAGAGCCCAAGCTGATATTAAGGTCCCAAAATTATTGCTGCCCAATTTCTGGCACAATATTTTAAGTGGCTTTTTGGAGACAGACCAGATATCTTTGTGGTTTAGCAGGCTTTGAGGTTGTGCACTATTCATGATTTTGTTTTTACAGCACTTAACAGAGATAATGAAGACAGGCATAAGCAAATACTGGCTTATTAGTCTGGAGTACAATACAGTTGAAAGCAATATGAAATATGCTTTCATTATAAGAAATGTTTTATTGAAGGGTTTGAACACTAACGTTGACTGGCCAGAACGACATAATATAATTAAAAAAAACTAGGGACTCTATTTCCGTGAGTGCACAAGGTGCAGCGCTACGTGCAACAACCGTTTCTATACGTTTTATAAGTGCACTAATTCTAAGTGCAATATTTGTGCCAGTGCAAAGCACAAGTAGACATGGTTGGGAGTGTTTGTGCTGTCTTTGGGCGTATGCATGCAATCTATGGGTGTATTGTAAATGGTGTAAAGCGCAATTTGCTATTTTCCTGAGAAATAGGTCATTGCGCCAAGACATTTTGAAAGCATATCTGTTTTCAGCACAAAGTCTAATCTCAGTTCCTGTATTTGCAGTTTGGAGATTCCACCAGCAGGTAGTAATAAAGTTAATGTCCAAACTCTGGAAACAATGTGGAACATCAAATTAGGTCCCTGGTGATCAGAGTTGTATCCGTCTTATGAAACAAAAATGTATGAGATTTGTATTAAACTATCTATAGGTCATGGTTTATTTTTATTATTATGTTTATATTTACAGTTATATTTATGATCTAGTTTGTGTTGGTATTTTTCCAACTGTATTTATGTCACTGCAAAAGGTGCCGGTGAAAGAATTTGGAGAGGATAAAATGTAAAAGATTCATTCTTTCTTTTCTTTTTTTGACCATTTCGTTGTTTAGTATATATTTTATTTTCGTTTAAAGTGTCATTTAAATGTAGAAATATTTTTGGTTGAATTTTTTCGTGTTTCAATAAATACATTTAATTGTTCAAAAACGACCGGTAGAAGTGAGGTGCATGACGATTCAATCACTATTAATACTAGCTATGATTTGTGTGTCAGTAGATGAAAATTATTCATAATACTTACATTCCCTATAATTTAATGGAGCATACTGACAAGAATCGCATTTTCTAAGCATATAAAAGGAGCGTGCCCATATTTATATTATTCAAATTAATTGCATGCTGTCCATTTACACTACCAACTTATGATTGTGCCATCTTTGTTTATATTGCTAGTGCTTCAGGGAATGGACTACATATTAGGACGCTGGTACTGCAATAACCGGAGAAGAACCTCAGAATGAAATTGTACTTGATCCAGCCCATTAGCACATAGCGCACACAATTTCGCCAAACCCACTTGCGTTTAGACTTGGTGCATGTTTGCACAAAAATACCAAAACTTCATGGCCATGCCCACTGACTTAAAATTGTCATGAGTGCAAAGAGCTAGTGCTCTTAAAATTGGGTCCAATATGTTAAAGGAAAAGTTCACAACATTTATTTACTCATCTTCATTTTGTTCCAAACCTTTATTCTGTTATTTCTGTCTGTGGAACGTAGAACTTTATTTTTTATTTTCAATTTTCATTGTGGCCACTGCTTTGAAGCTCCAAAAAGGACCAAAAATACCATAAAAATTCAAAATGATTTATCCAATGGGGAATTTTATTTGCACAGGTGCCAAAATAAAAGTCATTATTGAAGTCAAGATCAATATGAATTCATCAGAATAATGAATAATCATCTTAAATAATGTAATAAAATGAGGCAAATAAAAAATAAAATTAAAATCTTTAAAAAACACATTTAAATAAGGTAGCAATAATTAAGTATTTTACATTTACATTTATGCATTTGGCAGACTTCATCACATGACTTCAAAAAAGTATTTTGAAGTCATGTGATGGAGCTGATCAAATGTACTTTATATATATATATATATGTATATTCACAGAAAATCTTCTAAGGAAGTGTGAGTAAATAATGACATCATTACATTTTGCTTAAAATTAATATAGTTATTATTTATGCTGTCATGTACAAAACTCTTTCCCAAGAAAAAAAAACAACTTAAAACACATAAGAGAAATCTGTCTGTCTATCTGTCTGTCTGTCTAAGGTACAGTAAGCTGTGCAAATGGCAGTGTGCAAATATGTAAAGCAGTGCAGTAAAGTGTGATTGTGAAGCCATACAAGAGATTTCTGTCTTGTCTTGCAGATGGCATGCAAGTGGCTCAGCTGGGCGGCGTTGATGAGAACCTGTGTCGCATCTGCATGGATGCTGTTATAGACTGTGTTCTGCTTGAGTGTGGTCACATGGTCACCTGCACCAAGTGTGGCAAGAGAATGAACGAGTGCCCCATCTGCAGGCAGTATGTGGTGCGGGCAGTGCACGTCTTCAAATCTTAACACTGGGCCACTACTGGAAAATCAAAACACTACTGGACTAAGCAGTATGGGGCCATGGATCAAGTCACTACCTTTAGTTTCACGCTGAATTAAAGGGATAGTTCACCAAAAATATAAATTATTTTATTATTTACACACCCTCATGTCATTTCTAACCCATGTAACTTTCTTTTGAAGAATGTATGAGTCGTTTTTTTCCATGCAGTTATAATGAAAGGGAATTGTAGAGTTCAAACTTGCAAAATGCAGAGAAATGTATCATAAAAGTGGTCAATATGACTTGGGTACTAAATTCCTTGACTTCTGAAGTCAAACAATAGCTTTGTGTGAAGAACATGCCAAAAGATTTCATTATTCACTTAAAATATTCACGTCCACCCTAGATGTCCTTGGCACATTCATGATGGAAGTAGCGATTCATGAACGAATCATTCTTTTGAGGCAGGTCTTTTAAATGAATTGGCTGATTTGGTTGAAACCAACATTAAAGTGAGTAAATTATGACAGAATTTTCATTGTCGGGTGAACTGTCCCTTTAAAGTAAGGGAAGTGGTACTGCGCACACACTTTCGAGTGCAAGCATTTCCTGCTGGCTGTTTTATTTGGTGATTCATTGACACTGTACTTGTGTTTGAATCAAATCTGTGGTTAGTAAACTAGGGAAGATGGACTTTAGAGGAAAAAAGTATATTAAGTTTAAATGGTTTACATTATTGTAAACATTCTGAAATGTTTTATTGTATGTGCAATATTAGAGTTCTTTACATGTGCGTGTAGAGAAACCGATTGCCATTAAGATGCATGTTGTCATAGCGACAGTGAAGGGAGAATGTAGGTGCCAAAGTAGAAATGTGCAGAATGGCTTCTGGATTGTTTTTATGTGCTATTATTAAAACCTTTATTTCCCATGTACTGAATCTGCTACTGCCACATGCCACAATTTAGTATCCGTAACACAGGATCAAATGACCAGCGAGCAGTGGAGTTATCTACAGCAACAGTGACTGCTAGTTGAAAGAAAATACATTTCATATTTTCAAAGAGTCACTGGAATCCAGCATCTGCCATTATGTAGCTTATCACTGGAACCTCAATTACTTTTTAGCTTCATCCAATTTTGCAGTACCTGTAAGACAATAAATGTGTGGTTAATCTGCCTCCATTGTGCCATGTGAACATAATATTTAAAGTTGCACCAAGTATTTTTTGTGATTGTGCATCTTTTTATACATATTTAGGTGTAAAACTTTTTGAAGTGGAAAAAATAACTTGGTGCACCTTAAATTGGCCTCATGCCATGATAGGTTTTGATTAAAAAAAAAAATCAATTTCTCTGTTGGTCGAAGAGACAAATCTGCTTTGTTGTTCTTCATCTCAAGCAATACAATGACTCGGAAGTCCATTTTTTTGGTGTGTTTTGTGGCCACACAAACCTGTGTACATTTCAAAGATTTCCACCAGCGGTGCTACGTGCATTTATGTATCACAGTTCTCTACTGGGTTTGCACAAAAATTGCAGATTCTACTTTGGTTGAATCCACTGTTTGTTTCTTTCCCCTCTTTTGTGAATATTGAAGTCTTATAGATAATGGTAAGTTAATGAGAGGAAATTGTCATACAATTCCTCTAGATGCCCTTTGTTTTTCGGTGAATTATGTAGTCAAATATAAGTTAGAAAGTCTGTGGTATTGCCTAGACAAACAAATATAATGGAAAATTTAACCTATTAATTGCATCATTTTATAAAAATGTAAAAACAAGATGTACCTCAAGTATATGCATATATTTATACTCAGTCCTTTTCTTTTTTTTTCCCCCATCCTCTTCGTTTCAGTTTTCCCTAGAATGTCAACAGCATTTATTTAGTAGGTCATCTTTTACACCACCCAAAAAGAAAATACTACAGGAGAATTGATAGCTTGTATTTTTCAAACTTTTTTTTCCCTTTTTTTTTCTGGTGTTAAAACATTTCCACCACTGTCTACCCAACACTGACACTGTGCATATGTGTATGTTTCTAATGCTGCTATCTTTAAAAGATGTCACTTGGTAGTAGGCAACTACTCTAGCTGAGTATACAATGGAAAAGATTACACCCTCAAAATTAAGTGAGCGCTTTAAGAAGTTTTGGGTCTGGTCTTTGTAGTTTGGAATGTTGCACTTTTTATTTTGGTAATTCAAAAATTATTTATTAAATTGAAAAATATATATATGGTACCTTGAACTAACAAAATAAAGATTTTTCTCATTTAAGTAGGCCTACGACTGTATTTCCTGTGGGGCAAGTTATAAAATGCTGATCTGCGCCCTCTAGTGTCTGATAACTAGAGCGCACTCAGAGAAATTGAATAAGCTAGTCAAAATGGTTATGAATTCGTTTAAAAATGCCGACTTATTAATAAAGTAATACCAGTATAAGGTTCCTGATTATTGTGGAAAACCGACGGTGAGTATGAAATAACGTGGCCCATATTTAGCACTCAGTTGACTCGCCACGAGAGAGAGAAATGAGCGGGAAAATATGTAAACTGGAAAATATTTTCTGGACTTCTGTAACCCATAATCTTAATTTCTGTATCTTATGTCTTAATTACATTATGTTTTTCGAAATGTATCTACTGGCTATATATATATGCAGTTTTGTTGTTTTTTTTTGCGCAAAATCACTCCCCACATCGTGGATTTAACAGTTAATATGTTCCACACAGTCATGAATGATTCTAAGATGCAAATAATCACTACTGGAAAAAATAGCTGTATTTAAGGTCAAACAGTGCAAATACGTTTTCCCATATATATACACATTAAAGAAGCCAAGGTAAGTTATATAGTCATGTGGAAAAGATAATGTACCTGTAGGACATCTTACTTTAAACTTAGAGGACATCACATCTTAAATTAACATTACAAAAACATCTGCACAGTTACCAACTAGTATAGATAGGAATCTGCTTTACTTCCTACAGTGTAGAAAAAAAAGACTTTGTACTGACTGAATACTGTCAATAAAATCTATATGAGTGCATTAATACTGCACATAAAGTGTGAAATCCCTTCTGATACAAAAATGAATACTGCATGACGCTTAACATTTGCATGGTAACAAAAAAAGCACATGCATCTTGAATTTTCTTTTCCGAGAAAGAATATAACAGTCAGTTTCGTCACTGCAACACTGCACTATGTGACACTTAATTTTTTTTATATGTATAAAAAATTATGCAAAATGTTACGAGTAAACAGCCTTTCAATGTCACTATAATGACGGAAAGCTCCTCTAGCTGTGCCTTGTAAACGTAAAAATGTCATGTTTGCTGTAGCAGCACAACATTAACAAATAAAAAAAAAAGTGAAAGGCTCAACTGGCCACCAGAAATTAATACATTTCTTTATCTGTCAGCTCAGGTGTCGGTGGATTCAGGTTTGGAGAGTTTTTTAGCAATTAGTCATTTTTCACTTGCTGGTTTTCTGTCGAGTGTGTTAGCCTTCACACATCCTGTGTTGAAGAAGGGTGTAGAAAATGGAGGGCGAAATGGTTTGTTCCCTGGGTTTTCGGTCAAGTTATTGTCAGTGTCTTTGTTGACTAGCTCAGTTTGCTCAGTAGTTTTTCCTCGATCAGTCCAAACTGCACACTGACAGACATTTCTGCAATGAACCGTTCACATCCCTCTTTGGTCACCTGATTGCAGTATCGCAGGTCGATGTGACAAATGTTTCCGCAGCGCTTAAAGTAGGTCAGCGACAGGTCTGTAACTCTGTTACAAACTGGAGGAAAAGTAAAAGGGATTTAAAGCCCATAATATTAATCATTCTAAATCAATTGTACTTCTAATTTTACTTGACTTTAGCTATTGCCAGACCTTACAATTACTAAGGTAATATGGTACCATGTAAATACACTGGTATAAGAATATGATAATCCATAGTGTATGGGTGTTTTTCAGCCCACTAAGCTGTCCGTGTGTTAGTATTTTCTTGCATACCTGACAGATTGATGTGTGTGAGAGAATCTCTGGTCGTGGTGCCAGCTGCCGTGAGGATGTTGACACTCTGGTCATTGATGTGGTTACAGTAACTAAGGTCCAATCGGGACAGTAAGGGCATGTGTTTAATTATCAGCTTTAGGGACGTGTCTGTGATGTCCAGACCAGCTAGACAGAGGTCATCCACGTTCCTTAGTTTACTCCTACTGTCCAACTGTCCTGAGAGACATGGGGAGACATAAAGACACCAATTAGCACATGTTACAGCACTACTTGCTGCCTACTCATGGGGCGCTATGAAGTGCCATAATAAGAACTAAATCCAATTGCACTCACACAGGAGTTAAAATATTTTTTTAATACCTGGCCTGTTGTCTGTCGGGGGGGACAGTAAGTCTTTTATCTGGTTGTCCTTCAGTCCCTCTACCCACTGGACATCTAGAGTCCGTAGCAAAGGACAGCTGGATGTGCATAAAGCTGATACAGCTGCCCACGAGCACTCTGCCAGCAACAGAACCCTTAGACCTGGTGGGAAAACCAACACAAAACACTTTAAACACAATAGAGGAGACAAGGTGTCCCTTAAGTTTCTGACATTAAAGAGGTTGAACTCTGTCTGTAAAACAGTGCATGTACCAGGTAATCTGTTGATTAGCCAGCTTAGCTGCTTCTTGGAGATGTTGGTCCAGCTCAGGTCCAGAGAGACTGGCTGTCTGCGGATAATGCCGCTCAGCATGAGAGGAGTGATGGACTTGCAGCGGTTTAGATCAATCTTGGCCCACAGTCTTTTATCACAACACCTGAGGGAGGAAGACAACAGAATGAAACTTACTGAGCACTATAACGAGTTTGGCACGACATGGTCTTAATAGGAGGACCAAATCCTCTATCAAACATCTGAGCTACTTGTGCTTAAGTCATTATTCAAACTGAAATTAGTTTTCATTGGCCAGGAAAAGAGTTACAGGTAGGTATGTTGTGGTTACTGACATTTTAGCTACAGACATTGAAAAAGGTCAAGTGGGAGAAGTTGGAACTTTCATAAAATTCCCATTGTCCAACTTGTAATTAAAGAGATGACAAAGACATGCAATGTCTTGCAGTAACACCCTGACATAGTGATTGATGTATGTCATCATGAAACAGAGTCCCTCCCCTCCAAATCTGATTACAAGTAGTCACAGTAGACGCATTTCAGTGACCAGGTATAAACAGCGATGTGTCTCACTTGACCACATGTGATCGGATCACCCAAGACGCCTTAATACCAGGTGTAAACGTGGTCATGGAGTACATTCCTCAAGACTTTGAAGAAAGATAGGACCAACATCAGACCAATAAAAACACTTTATGGGAGCAACCAGATGCAGATCAATTTATACTCATTGGGTTTTGTGGGGAAGAGTAGACCTCTAAAGATTTGTGGTAGTAGAGAGTAAAAACACGATAATGCTTTTTTTCATAATTGACGTAAAACTTACCATCTGTTCCAGGTCTTGCAGACCCGCATGCAGACACACAGGTCTTGGTGCGTGAGATAGCTGAACACTGCCATCCACACCTCTCTCTGTATTATGTGGTTATTCCCGTCATCCAGGGGCAGGCGATCAGGCGGTGGGCTGATCGGAGGGGGGCGAATAACATGGCGCTCCATCTGAACACATTTCGGTGGAGAGCGACATGGTGTTGGCCGGATGACAGGTGCGGGTGGGGTCCTGATCCAGTTCACTGGGGACTGCTCTTGCAGGGATCCGTTTAGTTCCCGCTTAGGCCCCAGCCAGTCTCTCAGATGGCTACTGCCATTATTCAGTGGTTTTCTCTCCTCTTCATCACTACCAGCTTCAATCTTCACCGTTCGGCCATTCTGATGTGCCAATCGATCCTCTGTCTTCTGGATCTCCTGGTTGAGCTGTTTACTCAATTCTTTGCTCAGTTCTTTGTTAGGCAGACGAGGTTTACGTCTAGGTTTTCGTTGGCTCTTCACCTGTGCATCACCACCCGAGTCACTGCTGGGTCCTGCCAGTGGAGAACTGCCCTGTGATTTGTCACTCTCCCGTACAGCTGAGGTCCTGTGCAAATGGCTGGGTGTAAGTTTCCCATTCTTCTCTCTGCTACTCTTTTCCTTTGTTGTCTCCTCATCTTCCTCCTCCCTTTCATCATCTCCATCCTCCTCCTCTGAGGGCATGAAACTGAAGGGTCTCCTCTCCAGTTCTTGTCTGTTATCCTCATCATACTCCTCAGCATCTTCTCTTTCTGTCTTGATCTGTCGCAGGACCTTAGAGGTTACCAGATCATCAGGCTTTGAGCTCTTCCTCTGTGGATTTAAAAGTGGGTCAAAATACACGATTTGCAAAAAAACATTATTTTACTTTGAATTGCTTTTACTTATGCATTGCCTTGCTACCTTTTTCCTGATATTGGAATCAGAGTCTGAGTCCTTGTCAAAGAGTTTCCTCTTCTTGCGGAGTGGGTTGTCCTCGAATTTGGGCTTCAGTAGACTTTCCGGAGTGACACCTGGGGAGCGTTTCTTTAACGCGTCCTGTAATTTACAGGTAGGATTATCCTCTTGTTCAGTCTTCTTCTTTGTGACAGGTGACACAGTAGAGGTGTTGGACTCGGTAGACATGTTTGAGTCTGGCTCCTCTTTTACATCCCGGTTGAATCGCTGCTCTTTGAGCAGAGAGCCTGGGAGATTGGATGCGTACTTAAACCCTGGGCCTCTTTTTTGCTTTGTGGCCAAAAGATGGAAAACAAAACAAGACAACTTTATACCCAACACCGAAGGCAACAGTTATCTTTTAAAAGTTACAATTGTCTTCATCATTTACATGTCACAAAATTACAAAGCCTTTGTTTTATTAGTTTGTGGTTAGGTAAGACAATGATGCTTACTTTCCCTGTCTTTCCAGCATGATTGCATTTTGGACACTCCCAGCAATTTGGCAACTCGTCATTCACAACACCACCAGCATCCTTCTCCTGAGCAAGAGAACAGAACAGGAGAAAGACAACATTGTACAACTAAAATGATAAAAGGGTTATGTAGAAAAATATTTTTTGATCTAATATATGTGAAAATGTAGATGCTGTAATGATATGGCTTATACAGTGTATCAAGGTTTCCATTTATTGAAAGCACAGCAGAGAAGCTGACCTTCAGGCAGGCTGGATGGACAATCTCGTTGCAGACAGAGCACTCCATGAGCATCACGTTGAACTTGTCCTCGTCGTTCTCTGCCGTGTCTTCTTTACCAGCCTCTCCACAGACCAGACACACAGCAGTGTGAGGTAGAACAGGCTGTAAAACACACAAAGAGCAGCGATGAGGACATCCAAACATGGAGTTCAGCAGATCAAGGGGCACATCTGAAGCTGAGCACGCAGACTGACCGCTATACACTGTCTCATGATACAGGACTGCTTCATGCGGCCTGGTCCTCCAAACTTCTTCATGTCCTTGCAGAAGTGGCACTCCCCGCACTCTTTGCGTGTACATGCCTCGCACTTCCTGCAGCGCGTCCGTCTGCGCCGGGCACTAGATGAACCACGACTGGAGGAGAGCTTCACACCTCCCGCTGTCTGGCCTGCACCGGCAGATGGAGAAGAGCCCATCTTGGGTTTTGGCCGATTAATCGGCCGTGGCTGACACACAGTAAACAAGAGTGTCGTTAGTCAACAGCTCGTAGGCCTTTTTATTGTTGTTATTTATAAAAGTGTCATGAGAAAATTTTTAAACATAATACAATTAGACAGAGGCTTTACAAATTACCAAACAGAAGTAAACAAAAGTGTTTATGTAAAGGAAAATTCAAGTCAGCTGGTCATTATTCCAAAATAAACACAGACAAAGATAAAAATATAATAAATTCTTCCCAAAACGATCAACTCTCACTACAGTAGGTCAGGCGTCTCTCAGGGTTCATATGGTTCAGTTTGAATTGAACACGCACTAATGCAAATTGTTTATATGCCCCTGAGGCACTTTAAAGACAAAAAATAATAGAAAACCAGCACCAGTCATGAGAAAAACTTTTTTTTCTAGTCTGTTAAAAACTGATCAAATCTGCCTACAATGTCAGTTGAGTATAGATGGGATACATTCCCTGCTGCTATTCACTTTCCGTAAATTAAAGAACAATAAGTCAGGATACAGATGCAGGAACATGCATTAAACAAGCC